>NC_136412.1:268836620-269236620 GCF_051521515.1 Lactuca serriola | reverse complement strand
AACCCGAAATTTCTATCTTGTACAGTCATTCAATTCAGTCAAAAGTCAAACTAGTTTATGCTATCTTTTAGCATTGTTAAGGGTCTGTTTGAGAGTTTCTGAGCCTAGTGTAATGTATGAATGGATACTAGGATGTATTAGCTTGTGTTCAGGAGGAGGACTAAATCGAACCATAAAACCACTCACAAGGTGTTCACAGCCGCAAACTAGGTTCACGGCAGTGAACCACCTCCTACATATATTAGAGTGACCTCATTTTCTTCTCATTTCTCCTCCTCCCAACCATGAATATATACACTCTCTCTCAAAAAGCTTCAACTGTGAACACTCTAAGGCCTAAAAAACGTAAGTTTTTCATCCTTAATCTTGTCATACTTGAAAAGCTAATAGATCCTAGCCTTGATTTGTCAAGTTTCATCATCATCTTCATGAACTTGAAGGGATCACAACCGTGAACCCATCATAAGGGTCAAGAACCCTTCATAGATTCATAAGGACCGTGAACACCTCATGAGACCATAAACCCTTCTTAGATGCAAGGTTGGGCCGTGAACACATCATGTGTTCATTGGCCGTGAACCCTCCTAAGGTCATGAAAATCCCTTTGTTTGGCAGTGAACTCATTTAAAACAATTATATGTGATTGCAACACTTCAATCCAAGTGTTTCCTCGTCCCTAAGGTGTTTCCCTAGCATTACTAGTTGTTATATACACTAATTATATACATATATGCATCATTATATGCTTAATAGGACCCGTTTGTGCTCAAGGCTTCACTTGACACTTTGCATCCTTTATCGATCTTACATTCGAATCACTCACAATCAGGTGAGTTCATACCCCTTAACTTATCTTTTAAATGATTTTTAATGCTTTTATGGGGGGGGGGGGGGGGGGGGGAATACAAGCTGAAAACATTATAGTTAATGTATCAATCACATGTGATTAATAACTATCAAACAAGTGGATTTCTTATACTTCGAAACTGTGTTATCAAGCAAACTATTTCAAAACCTTTTATAAACTGACATCAAGTCATCTGTAACCATTCAAATGGTTAAAATTGCGTTTTATGTTTAAAACTCTTTTATATGCTAAACTCTTTATCAAACTCTTTTAAACTTATATATTGTTAAAATCATGTCTATATAGATATAGTTATATAAGTAAGGTTGAAAGGGCATAGGATTGATAACTCACTTTATTTCATGTTCCTTGTTTGGTTATGGACTTAGGGTATTCGGTTGTTTTTCCGAGTGTCGTTTAAATCTTAGTTATATATTATGTATATGTGTATAGATATAGAAGTTCTTACATCAGTTCAACACCTTTAGGTAGCAAATATGTACAAACATACTCAGTCACTTAAACAACATTACTAGTAAACTGTAATAGGTATAGTTTAGAGGATTACTACTCACTATTTCTAGTACAATGAACCATATAAAAGTCAGTTCATACATGAGTCAGTTCAAACATACTATAATGAGAAACAAAAAGAACATACTATGATGAGAAACAGAAAGAACATACTATAATGAGAAACAAAGAGAACATACAATACACTATACAAAGAGAACATACAATACACTAGAACAGAGAGAACATACAATACAAACACAAGAACACTATAACATTAATGTGAACCACTACTTCATGGCATGACAATGTACTCTTGTGTCATGTTTTGTAACCAGAGTCTACTGGAGGGAGAGCGTGAATTTGTGTCTAGATCTATACGGGATTGACCATCATACACCTTGCTGCTAGCTACAGTGGGATCTGCAGGTCTACGGGTGACAAATTTCATACCATTTCGATGTCTTCGAACATCATGTTTTATTCGTCAATCAAATATGGTTACAACTCTATCACATTTTACCTTAATTAAATAATTGTTTTAAGGTAGTTAGTACAACGGTAGTTTCTATATACAATACTACAAGTACATCTTTATTATTTTCCTATTACATTCAAATTGTGATCTTCTCAGATAACTGGTAATGTAAACTATATTTTAGTAATGATAGTTTGTCTTTGGGAAAAACACTCACTTTTACAAAAGAACAAACGTACAGAACATTCGGGTCTTGGTAGAAGGCTACATTTCAAGTAAAACATATAGGATTTTTCTAGGAGACACAAATATTTACATCAAACACTTGCAAACATTTTCAAACACTTTCATCAAACATATACAAACAACTGACACTAAATACTTATTAACTCACCAGCTTTAATGTTGATCTACTTTTTCAAAATAACTTGTATTCTCAGGTCACCAGTAGACAGGTACATTGGACCAGGTTTTGAGAAGACGGAGCACATTCGAGACTCGTCTTTTATATTGATTCATATTTTGGTGTCTTTCAAACTATACACATAAGACACTTGTATTAAATTATACTATTAATGTAATGGATGATGTTGTTGCTTGTTTACTATTATGTATTGATATGATATTATACATGACGTCCTCCGCCCCCAAACGTTTCCGCCGTTCTGGTTTGAGGGTGTGACACACGCCTTAAATGAGGTGGCAAAGAAGTTATCAACTTACCCCTTCGACCCTTCATTTTTTCAAAAATAACCAAATAGACCCGAAAAAAACAAGTTTATTCCCTTTTAAAGCATGAAAATAAGTTAAAGGAACTAAATGGGCAGATTTGAAATACATTGTTGGGATAATGTCTCATTTTCCTATGGTTTATTAGGCTAACATGATTTCTCTAAGTTATGTAAGTAAAGTTATGTTTAATTATTATGACAAACTAAATGAAAATTTTGTTATTAATAAGTTGGTTCATGAAATTCATACGTTAATATAACCGAAAGTGGAATGGAAGGGGATCCAAAAATTCTCCGTAAGGGGGCTTCCGACTTGATAGCTTCCAGTTAAAATGGTTAAAATGAATAGGTCATTTGATAGATTTAGACATTTTGAAAATTTAGTCATTATATTATGTCGATTAATTACATACCTATATACATTTGTTGCTTTTAAAATGGAGCAACGTGTAGGTCTCGAGAAAAGTTAGGAGCGGTGGTCAGTGGTGCATGAGACTTGAAATATAGTTATATTTCGGGGATAGACCGTAAACGGTTTTGATTTTGGTACACTAGTCCATTATAGAAGAATCACCAATGGAGATGGTTTGAAGCTTGCTATCGAGTTGAATAACTTTTTCATCTTTATTATCACGAAACAATTTTTCAAGATTGTTCCATACTTGAGAGGTTGTGGCATTTCGTTTCAAAACCATATGTACTAGCTAGAGGTTGTTAAATAGTTTCATATATCCAAGTTTTCATGATGGAGCCGATACATAGCCATTCTTGTTCATTAGGTATAGCCGAGAATTTTTTTCTTCGGTTCATCCATGTGATCATACCTTATAGCCGACATTGTGGATTTAGAATAATCACCGCCATTTATTATAATTGGGCGCTCGAGATGAATGATCAAAGATATGAATGATCGGATATTAGTAATAGACATACGTTATCAAATAATATATATATACACAATACAAAGGCCATAAACGGACTATGCAAGACAATGGGCTAAGAACCTTATGGGTCAATATAAAACACGACAACACATAAATACACTTAATTTGTACACATATGTTAACATTATGTATTTAATATTGTTATGGTGTTGTTTTTGGAATCCCTGTTACACAACTGAGATATGATATTATTATTATAGATAAAAACTATGAATCTAACATCATAAAGTTGACTTTAACTTGTATCTCAAGATCGAGGTGCCACCGTATCAAAGTCGACGGGCAAGGATATCGTTTTAAAGTCTTTCAAGAATGATTTGGATTCATTTTATGTCGTTATCAGTTTTTTTATGAATGTCACCGCTTTAATAGAAGACCTATATTTGCCTAAAAACGTACAAATATAACTCTATTTTACCAATCCAATGGCCCTATTAAATTTAAATTATTATAAAAAAATATCATTGAAGAACACAATAAATAATATATATAGTTGACGCATACACTATAAAGAAAATCGTGGGTAAGTTTCCACCCGACTATACCAACTTATCACGTCGATCAATTAGGTTGAATCATCGCATGTGTCTTGTTAAATGTATCATTGAATTAAATAAGGTTTTTTATCATTAAATAATAAATACTTTATATACTATGTATATATAAAAGGTAATAGGGAACATGTGTGTATTAATAGGAAGATAACTACAAAAACAAATGAATAAAACCAGCTCATGGATTGTTATTGATAATTTCCTTGAAAACCTGAATTGCTGACTTTATCGTTGCCATGACCATTGTTGTTGATGGTGGTGGTATTGACGTTTTCCTCATTGTTGTTCCCACGGGACCCGCCGGCGGCGCCACCAATAATAGACGATATCGCCGCTGCTAGGGCAGCCGTAAAATTTGGATCCGCCGTGAGGGCTGTAACAGTATCAGTCAACGCGGCAGGTGGCAGCAGCTGCCCCGGTCGGGAGCTGGCTTCCATGTTTTCAGACATTTGAAGTCCTGAGAATTTGGAGTGGTTGTATAAAGACTGCCCGAAAATATGGGGCAGGTGGTTCGGGTTAGAGAATGGTTCTTGAAACTGTAACGGGTTTTGAGTTTGAGTGAGGTCTAGAGTGATGGTCGGAAACGGGGCGGATGCTGAGATGGTGGCCATGCTAGAAGAGAAAGGGAGGAGATTTCTTCCTAAATAGCCGTCGGAGCTTGGCATGGACCCGGAAAGTAGCATTCCTGCGGCGGAAGAGGTGGTGGAGGCCATTGCCATGGCGGCAGGCGGGAGAGGATGGTTGTGATTGCCTTCGTAAGTGGTGATCAGGATCGATCTATCTTGTGCACATCTTTGCACCTGTTCATCAAACATGCATGACAATTCGAACACAGATACGATCGATTTTTGAAAAATAAGAATGAAATTGCTTACTTGTTTTCTAACGAGACAACCAGCTGCCATGGTGCAACGGTAGTATGCTCGTGGACATGGGTTTCCTTTTGCGATTTTTTGACCGTATTTCCGCCATTGACATCCATCTGCGATCTGACAAACAAACCAAAGAAATAAATTCTTAATTGAGTTACGTCGTCATTCCGAGAATTCAAAATCAAAACTGAATCTCTAATATTGCTCATTAATTACGTACCACGGAAGCTTCTGATCGAGCACGAACAGAAACCCTAGCTTTCCGAATGGGTGCTTCAGAAGATTGATCTATATTTCCAGTGTTCTGGTTGTTAAGAATTGGTCGCATCGATTGTTCATCGTTGTTCCTTTCTTCTGACGTTGACAACTGCAAATTCTTATCGGTTTCAGCTTTCGCTGGATGTGTTAAAGCCAGATCCATAACCTGCCTTCTAGATCCTTCTCCATTAGGGTTTTCACCTCTTTGTTTTTGGTGTATCATCATCGCGAGATGATTCTCCAGTGCATTGTAATTGTAGATCACTTGATTCAACGCCTCTCTCAGCCGTTGATTCTCACCATTCATCCTCTTCAATTTCGCTTGAGCACTAACTAACTGTAGTTATCAAAGATAAAATTTGATTACAACAAAATTCAGATTTCGACTCATGACACATTAAAATCATGCATTGAGCTCTTAGAAGTATGTATAATTAATATATATCCGCACCTCGTGGTTAGCTCGTTTATCTTCATAACTAGGAGAGATGCCATCGTCGATTACAGATTGATCGCTGCTTGTGTTTCCAGTGAGAAGATTCAAACGAGTCTATAGAGTCAACGATAGATTACAACAAAGTACAGAATAAACATAACTCAGAGAAAAAAGTAAAATAAAATAAAATACCATCATCATATCTTACATTGACATTAAAATCCAAATCGATAGCAGGTTTAGTAATCTCCTCCTTACAATTAAGATCAAAATCGATCGACTTCGATGGATAGTGTTTCGTATCGTTGAAAAAATCAACTTCGTTAATCCGTTTATCATCAGATTTGTAAGGATCAGGGTCAAGGTAGTTGACAGGGAAATGAATGGTGGTTGGTGGTGGCGAATGTGATGACGACGACCTGTTGTGTCTGGTGGAGTCCATGAATTCCAGTTGGTGGTGGTGGCGGTGGTCGGATGTGATGCGATCTGAATCAAAGGAGATTCCGGTTGATGGAGTGGACATTTTTGAAAAAATGAAGCAGTGGACTCGGCAATAAAAATGGGAAGTTCAGACTGAAGACCAGAAATATACCATGCGTGTGTTTTTGTGTTTTTCTTCATCTAGATATTTTTTTATTTATTTCAGAGACCTGGGATTTGATTTGTTTTTGTTTTTTTGTGATTTATGTTTTATGTGTTTTTCTATCTCTGACACATTGCAGACGTAAGGAATAGCTGGAATTTTGGATGGCCAAAATTATCAACCTTATATTAGTAATCTATAAAAAAAAAATACAAAATATTTTTGTATCATTTCACCAATTGATTTAGAGTAAGACAAAAAAAATGGATTTAATAACTCTCAAACTATTATACCATTTTTTTTATTTAAAACCCAAATCGTCTCCACGAAATATTGCTACTATAAAGCTCCAAAACAACATTTCTCCTAATCTAATCGGTGAAGGCATCGACACAACTCTCACCTCAAAGAAATGATGAAATCTTCATCTAGAATAACATGTGATTTCCTTTACTTGGTGGCATCTCTATTTCAGTTTTTTTCATAATGAAACTGAAGCTATTTTTAACAAAGAATATATAGGAAAAATCTAGATGTTGATGACTAAGAAAGAAAATATCAGGTCCCTTAGTCGAAAGACGGAAAGAGTTTGTACTTTCAATGTAGAATTATGTGTCTTTGAAAATGCAAAAGTAACATGGCGAAGGTCCACATCTCAAATTTAAGGAATTAAGCTAGCGGAATGTTACATTTGTTTTTAATTTTGATTATTTAAAACACTATAATTAATATAAAACTAAAATTTTCATTAATACTAAAATGACAAGTAGATGACAATAAAAGATATGATACTTGCAATTAGCATAGAGAAAACATAAAACATTAAAATAATACTACTTCCATCCACATATTAGCGTTATTTTGTCTTCTCCTGACAACTTGTCAAAACTCTAGATACCAGAAAGGTAAATGTTTCTTTTGGTGGAAAATTGCAAGAGAATTGTTCATGAGCATTTCATCATATTTACCATTTGGCAAATTACGTTTCATTGTGGATTATTATACAATACATTAAAGTGCACTGCCATTTAGGTTTTGTGCCTAGCCTTTTCTCTTTGTTTCAGTAGCAGCCTGACCAATTTCATTGTAGAATTGTTAGTTGATTTTGTTCCAAAAAGAAGACCATGATCGTAGATGTCAACCATCGGGTCCTCATGTACATCGATTAATGCACTGGCCAAGCATTTCAAGAAGTCATTTTGAGAGAAGTTTATGAATCTTGAACGTTTGAAAGAGATAGATTATTAAAGGTTTGATAGTAGTGAAAAATGAAGACGGATGTTTGTATTTATTTTGGTTGAAAAAGGCTTAAAATTTAAATTTTTTGAAAAGAAATAGTTACTTTTTGGAAAGTAAGTTATTTTTTAAAAGGGTAAAAACCATTTCTCTCTCCTCTACTCCAATTCGCCGAATTGTTTAGGCTATCCGGTCTCCTTAGAACATATATACGAGTGAAAACAATTTCATAGCCCTTTCACTAGTGGAAAACCCTTCCACATAGGATCAACATAGGATCCATGTAGGATAACTACGTGTGAGAAGGTCTCCATACCGTCTGGCCTTACCAAGCTCCACATGCCAAAGTGGCAGCCGGTGTTTGCCTAGGTGAGTCATCGTATGCCAAGGTGGTACCAAAGTCACTCCATTCAACCTCAACAACATTTGTATCTTCAATTATGAGTATGTTATATGTCTAGAAATTAACAATAATTATTTTCATATGGTTTTTGATTCAGTAGTTAATATTTGATTCTATATTTTCATTACCCGTATAACATAACGTCCAAATTTATAGTTAACTCATTTATTTATTAGAGTTTTGTAACACTTTAATTAGTTTAATACATTATTACCTATTAAATATATTTTACATATAAGATATAACAACCCTTTTCTTTTACTATTCGATATAATATTTTATACTACTTACATAACATTTACATAAGATGGTGATTTTATTAAAATGTAAGATTACGATATATATTGTAAGTATTTTGTATTCTTTAACATCTAACCCTATAAATTAAAGTATAAAATAATTTTAAGTTTTCAGTAAACATATCATCTGAATTCAAAAATTACTATATTTTGAAAAAGATAAAAAATTTGGGAAACGATTCATACGCAACAACAATTTTTCATACACAGCAAATTATGTTTTGTAGAGTTGTACAATAAAACATTAGGTGTAAGCATGTGTTACACGGGTTCATCTTAAAAAATATGAAAATTTTAAACGTTTGGAAAAGTTCGAATTTATTCAAAAAAAAAAAATTAGAAAATATTGAATTATTAAAATTAAAGTGTTTTTTTTTAATTTAAACAAATAATTTAGATAAATATACAAACAAAACTAATTAAGTTTTAATTTAGAAACGTTAAAAATAGAAGAAAAGTCAATTATTGAAATTAATATGTATTTATTATTAAATTTATTGTAATTATATTATATTTAAATATTATATGAAATTTAATAAAATGAAAAAAAAAAAAAAACATAAGATGACATTTGGCAAATCAATAATAATATAATATGTAACAAAAAAAATTCCTTTATTAAAATAGATTGATTTTAATATATATTTTGTTGTATATGGAAAGAAAATTAATATGTACTAATCAGTTATGAGATTCAAATAATTGCAGGAGATGTTGGATGATGAGTAAATGTTAATTCGTGTTTAAACGGTGATATTATTTAAATAGCGTTAAATATTACTATTGCAATTAGTTAATTTAATCTAAAAAGGAAACAGTATCTACAAACTAAGAAAAGATTATGTTTTGACAGCTGTCATGTAGGAACCACAGTGGTGGTTAACTCGACTTCATTTGTTTTCTGGCCTTCTGTCAAAGACGAGGTCGACGCGTTCCCAGAAATTGAATTCCAATCCTATAGTTTATTCTAGTTACACTTTAACCCCTATATTTGTGGAGTTGTTTATAAAGAAATGGAAACAACTTTTAAGTTTTGGAATTGATCACATTGCAAGATTAAATTTCTTTATAAATTCGAGTATAAAATTAACTTGTTAAGTGTAACATACCAAATTTTAAATAAGAGATCAACCATAAAATTGCTTACATGCAAATATCTAATATAGTGCAAACTCTAGTTTGGATTAAGGTTTTTAGATTGCACTTCTTTCATCCGTCAAGTGGATAGATGAAACAATTAGATCTTTTTTTTTTCATTTGTCCGTATGGATAGATGCAATATAAGATATAAAAAAAATGATTGGATATCATGATTTTTCTAAACTTTTGAGGTAGTCTTTGTTAGCTGCTTACTAGTCTTCTAAGAATATAAAAAATAGAAAAGAAATTATAATTTCATACCAAAGATTATGATTGTTTCATATATAATATAGACTAGTATATGTGTATATTATATATCCATTGTAGATTTAGAGGAGTTCATGTATTATCGCAATAAGTATAAAAGGTAGAAAAAAAGTTATATTGTTACATTAACATTTTTATTAGAAACGGTGAATTTTAAAAAAAATAATAAAAAAAAAAAACAACCACTACCTAAGAGAAATAAGACAAAAAAGACCAAAACAACAACTTACAAGGTTTTAAAAGGACAACAAGCTCAATTGGTCCAATTACAAGTATCCAAATTATCTTTACAATTAATAATTAAACATCGTTTTGGTAATGTAACCGATCGTTTTTGTTGGAGATGAGTATTGATTTTTGAGGAGGTTATTATTTTTGCATTCCAAATGCACCAAAAGTGTCATTAAATGATCACAATAAGAATCTTCCTCTTCATTGGAAAATGACCCCAGTTTGCAGCAAAATGAATGATTAATTTAACGGTTGTGAAGCTTTGGAGCAGAATATTACACAATTTGAAGATCTAGAACATAACCTCATGTATATAGGGGCATTCGACTAGGATGTGGTCAGTGGCCTCGATACAAATGGGGAAAAAAATGGCAGGTGGTGGTGGGGATAAGGACACCTATTCGGCTTAAGGTTTCGATGAGAAGAACCAATCCATACAAGCCCTCCATATAAAACTAGTGACTTTAAGCGGCACCATCTAAAGCCAAATAGTTGGGTTATCAGCCTCACAAGTCAACTGGGAGTCAATTTTGTACCTGAGGTCACTAACATAGTTCTTTCCATCATGGGGGAGGTTAGATTTCCATGTGTCTGAGGGCAACAAGTTGCGAAGGAGGTCGCTTAGCTAGGCCAATTCATGTAGCTAGGACGACAATCTAGGATTCTGTTTTCCATCTCCAAGTAAAGTCATCTTGAGAAATTTGTTCTGAAATAAAGCAAGATTTCGGAGAGTCCAAATCCAACGAACAAAGGAAATGAGAAGCAAGAGTCCCTCTATCAGTCCAATCATCCAACTGGAAGAGAGTTTGACCTCCTGAAAAGACATTACATGAAAAGATTGTTGAGTTTTATATGCATCTAAACACACAATCATGTACAACAGAAACATACAATAATCCTATGTGTTTAGGCACCATAAGGATCCAAGTTTCATGTTATTACTACTACTTTACTAAAACATAAAACATAAGGAAGAATAACATACCTCTTATGTAGCCATTAACTTCCATGCTTAAGATAGTGTCCTCGTCAAGGTTGCTTGGATAAGAGGACCCAAACCAGAATCCCTCTCATGGTATCAGACCCAATGACACCAAAGAGTGGAATAAAAATAACTATGAGAAGGGTCAATTTCACAAACCCAAAGAGGATTATAGAAAGCATCACATATAGAGGGAGAAAGAAGGATTGACAAATTTTATCAAGCAAATATGCAATAAAGATTGAGATCTCTAAGGCCCTATTTATAGCCTTGGATCCCTTCCTAGGTTTTATTGGATTAGGTGTCTAAGGTCTTAACTAAATTGGTATAATCTTAGTGAATAAAAATAAAGTCCTTTTCGGGTGACCCTCACAACCAAAAATAGCTAGAAATGATATTAGGAAACATATAAAATGATTTATTATTATATTATGTGATTAATATATTAATTAGAAAATTTTAATTAATGATTTTTTAATTTATTATGTGATTAATAAATTAATTAGAAATAGACGGAATTAATTCATTATTAATCGGAATTAATCTGAAATTAATTCATGATTAATTAGAATTAACTAAAGGTGCAAGGGGTGAACTGTAATTGTTCAATAGAAAGAAGCAATTCTTATAACACCCGGATTCTGATCATTTCTTAATTCAGGGTCGAGGGCCAAAAGTCGATTGTGTTAAGGCTTTGGGCCTTAAAGAGTTAATGTTTAGACCTTTCGGGAAGTGATAATAATGGTTGTGATATCTAATCCTTGAAATGTATTTTGGGCCGAAGGGTATAAAATGAAAAGTCATAAACCGGGTTTCTTGCATGAATCGTGGATCTTAGTTCAACGAGTTTTTTAGTTCAAAATAATTAGATAGGATTGTGGAGCTCTTCAATACATTTCCGTGCATATAAAGAATGCCAAAATCAGAGTTGAGACGAAGAAGTTGTAGCAGGTTTAATCTTGAGTTGGATACGAAATGTGGTAGTATATTGGTCATACTAGCTGCCAGAAAAACACACCTTTAAGGGCATACGCTGGGCGTACCATTTGGTATGTCACACCCCCAAACCAGAACGGCGGAATCGTTCGAGGGCGGATGACTTCATGTAGTATTGAAATAGTTGAATACATAGTAAAGAAAGCAAACACAACCAACATATATATAATTGAAAAGGTTACATCATTTGTAGGTATTACATGTTCCAAAATATCAATTACAATATGTTGTCAAAATGAAAATAAACTAACGCCGCAACGTCCCTTCTTCAAAAAGCAGTAGTTTGCCTGTATTACTGAATCCCTGAGAAATACAAGTAGTTTTGAAAGAGTAGGTCAGCATTTAAGTTGGTGAGTTCATAAGTATTTAGTGACAATGTTTGGATAAAATCAAATGAAATTTGTTTGTAGATGTTCAAAAAACTCCTAGAAAATCCAATATTTCCTACTAGTATAAAAGTAGTCTTCCTCAAAGACTCGACTGTTTTGAAGGTTTGCCTTTAGAAATCCAATATCCATTCATAAGTGTGTGGTAGTTTAAAAGTTTCAAAACTGAAATGCAATCGTGTTTTTCATGCCTAGAGTAGTAGATTTGTGTAAGTATAAAATCACTAAGGCATTTGATAACCCTGTAAATCAATAAGTTCTTAATACTCCATGTGAGTTTTATAACCATACTAATGACCCAGACTGCCTGTAACAACGTTCTTCAGGCGTTGGAATGTTATGACGTTTGTCACCTCAGGCCTGACAGCCTAGCTGTAGCTAACAGATTAGGTTCGGGATTGTCAATCCCATATAGATCTATACACAAGTATCATGCTCCCCCTACAAGGGATTATGGTATATAATACAAGACTTGAAATGCATACTCGAAAGTACGTGAAATGTCTCACAAAACTTAGTATAAAACAGATTTACGTATGAAAATGTCCATTTGTTCGTGTATATGAAAGTATTTCTTTGATATAGTATTTCTAGTATGTAAATGTTCATGATTTTCCCGTAAACTATACCTATTATAGTTTTTCAAAGTGTGTGTTTCGTTCGTATAGTAAATCCTAATGTAATGCTCATTTGTTATGTAAAGTATAACATTTAAGGTGGCATAAATGATCACATATACTTAAAGTATAAATAAAGGGTTTGATTCGCATATATATATATATATATATATATATATATATATATATATATATATATATATATATATATATATATATATATATATATATATATGAACATGTTTTATTTCCATAAGACAAGATGTTATCATGAATATATATTGCATACAAAAGTTCTCATGTAATAGTTATGAATCACATATGATTCACTTGATAGAAAAGGGTATATAGTGAAACTTTATGTTACACACGATAATAACCGTATGTTTACTTGTATCCCCCCCCCCCCCCCCCCGCTTAAAAATGTATAAAAAGCATTGATAAACATTTGAAAGTGTAGTTTATAGGGGTATGAACTCACTTGATTGAGTTGGAGAAAGCGAGATGAAAATCGAGCAGAACTTCGGCTTGTGAAATTCGGTTTTCTCGGGATTCTCAGGAATCTCGAGAATCTGTAGAACCTTCCTTCGGAACTTGCGTGTGAAAACCGGGGCTTCGGGAGCTTAACCCCAGAGTTTCAGCACGAGAGATGGAAGAATGGAGCACCTAAACCCGACACCCCAAGAGTTCTATTTATAGGGGGGATTTTTGGGTGCCAAATAGTGGGGAGCAATCCTATCCTCTTACATTGATTGACGCCCTCAGTCACTTGCCGGGTCGCGACAAACTGTGCCACGTCGTGGCAAGCCTGATAGCCTCGGGTTTCGGGTCTCAAACTTGTAAAATCCGTAACTTTCGCATACGAGCTCCGTTTTCGATGTTCTTTATATGCACGCGTAGCTGAAAATATGCTCTACAGCTCTTATTTAGACTTCATCGGCTAATTTTGACTTTATTTTTAATTATTTATTTTAACGGGCCGGGACACGAAAAGTCCGTGTGAAATCCATAACTTCTTCATCCGATGTCCGTTTTCGTCAGACTTTTCGTCGTTGTGCTACTAATGTTGAGACCTTAGATTCTCATTTAGGTTGTTTTGGTCAAAAGTCTCTCGAGCTCTATTTTGAGTTTTTAGCTGTCTACTACTATACCCGAATCTTGGAAAAATCATAACTTCCTCATACGAAGTCAGATTTGGACGTTCTTTTTATGTACGCTCACGGTTTAATGTTATCTACAAATTTCATTTAGATACTTAAGGCTAAAAACTACTGTATTGAAACTTCGCGTTTTTCGTTTAATCGGTGTTGCCGGTTTTGTCGGAAATCTTAGAATGGTCATAACTTCTTCGTTATAACTCGAATTTTAGTGTTCTTAGTATTTCTGTAAACCTTGACACATTATCTAGCATAATAGACATCCCTATAGAGACTTTTGCACATTTTATTTTCGAAGTTAATTTCATTATTTAAAAAGTAGTTACAATACTTGACTTTTTAGGTTATTACATAGAGTCGAAATATCGGGTTGTCACATGGTACGCTAGGTATATGGTACCAGAACCCAAACCCTACATTTGGGGTTTTGAGCCCTATTTAAGCACCTTAATTCCACTAAACCTCTTCCATTCTCAGCCTCCATCTCTCCAAACATCCACGTTGAAACCCTAACCTTAGTTTGAGCCTTATGAGCAAATGAATGTGTTTTTGGGTGCCTTTGAAGGAAGAAGAATGTGTTAGTAGTGCTTGGAATCTTGAAAGAACTTTGGAAATGAAATATCTCCTCCCTTATTCATCTCCACAGGGAATAATGTTTATACATGTACGCCTCCATTGATAGATCTAGCTTAGATGTCAAAGTTATGTCCTTTTTCCCACAAATTGGTCCTTTTAAGTGTGAGTTGTTCCAGATCTTGTGAGATGCATTTCCAGGTGTGTTTGAGGGTGTTAAGTCATAAAAATGCAATCTTGATATTTTCCTTCCATTCATGCATGAGTTATGAAGCTTAGAATCTTATGATAAGTTAGGGTTATGGATTTGGTCTCTTTCTAGCCTTGCGAAATCATAAAGTTGGAAACTTTATGATTTGGAATGTCTTTTGGGATTAGATCTGAGTGTTGGAAGAAAGGTATTTAAGGAATAAGCACTAAATAAAGGATTTGTCTTGGACGTAAGTGCGTCGGGCATACATGGGAGTACGTTGTGCATACTGGTCTTGAGTCTCGTATGCTGAGCATAGGGATTGAGTATGTTGGGCATATTCATCCTGCCTTAGACTTTAGCTTTGTTTGACTTCAAGTGACCGTTAACTTTGGGTTAAACTTGAGGGTTTCAGACCGCTGATTAAGATTTTACCTGGTTTTGGTAATTAGTGGATTTGTGGGAGCAAGAAGTGCAGAAAGGGGAGCGCATCTCATTGTTTCGGGGTTCTTCACTTTAGGTGAGTTTCGTCAACGTACTTTTGGGTGGAAGGAACAAATGATGCCCAATAGATTATGTATCCTGGTTTAGGACGTTGCTATATTGTAGTGATCCGTTGAGATCTGCATGATTATCTGTTTGCTGTTATATGTTTTATCTGTTGCATATGTCGACATAGTACGGTTAGGTTGAGGCATTACTGCTATGTGCAAAAGCCAACAAACCCAAGAGCAAGCCAGGCATAAGCTGTAGGCCAGAAAGGGCATACCAAACTTATGTTTTGGGCTCTGGGGAAATCTAGACATGAGTTGTGGGCCAGAAAGGCAAGCCAGACTCACGATATGGGATCAGGGGTAATCCAGTCCAATGACTTTGAACCTAGTATGCAAGTTGTTATATGTTGTGTGATGGTATTTTTGGGTACTCACTAAGCTTTGTGCTTACGGTTTTATGTTTATGGTTTCAGGTACTTCTGTTTTCAAAAAAAAGGTCCCGACTTGATCGCACTGCATCCCCCTAGAGATTTATTCCACACTGAATGTTACAAATTACTTTGATTTTTTCAGAATACCTTGGTTTTGATCATTTTTGGAAAAATTAATGAATAGTTTAACTTATTTAAAATGAAAATTTTTACTCGGTATTTTTGGGGTGTTACAAGTTGGTATCAGAGCCTTGGTTTGAGGGATTCGAGCACACTCTTGGTTATGTCTGAACTCAAATATAGGAATTGGAGATAATTTTGACAAAAGATATGTTTTCTAAATATTTTTACAAAGAAAAAGGGGTGTGATGTGTGCGATCATCTGAGCTTAAGTAAGTGATTCCCAAAATACCCATACATGTTGATATGTTATATGATATGGAATGTTTGCATGCCAGTTTATAAGCTACGGATCTTCAAAAATTGCATTATAGAATTGTCTAATTTATGAGGCCTGATAGCCTAGAAGAATTTCTTGTATGCTAGATGGAATTGACATCATTACTATAGTTATTTAGTGTGTGCATCATAGTTGTACATAACTAAGATTTTATAGCATGAGAATGTTTGATTTAGCCTTATTTCATGTTCCTCGTCTGCTTTTAGGCTTAGCGTATCATCAAGTATTCGGCCGTCTATGGAATCAAGTGTTATGTATCATTAGCATGCACAAATAGCTACATGGTTGGTGGAAGTTCCATAGGAGTGGTGTGGTGGTAGCAGGCCAGCTTGAAGGAATTGTTTGTTACTCTATTGAGAATGGATATAGGGTGCATTTGTATCTTGGATGTTTGGTACTATTGGTTAGGAATTGCGTGTAAGGATTTGTCTGATTTTTTTATGGTGTCTTAGTGCCAGTCGGTTTCATTACTCGAATGTTGCTTTATTTGTGCTTTGTAGGACCCATATTGATGTGAGTTAACTAGTAAGTGAATATTCTAAGTTACATGCCACAAGGGTTAAACAATTTTAGAATGATTTATTTGGACCTATTGCACAACTCTCGTTTGAGTCTCACCGTTGTAGGGTTGGGTCTTTTAGTCGACATATTATTTAAGTTTAGTTGCATGTAATTGTATTCATGAAGTAGTTAGGTGACATTAATAGGGTTTTTTCAGCAGCTGATGGTAGAGTGAGGTGGGGATCCTAGAAGATCCTAGGAAGTGCTTTAGTGTGGGAGTTATGCTGTTTAGCGGTCATTAAGAGTATTATTATGAGTAGGTGACATAAAGGACTCGTGATGATTCTTAAGGAAAGTATGGATAGGTGTGACAGGTAGTATTGGGCCCATACTACTGGAAGCACATGATCCATAATCGAATTGAGGGAAGTCATGAGGATTCTAAGGGGATGGTTAAGGGTAGATGGCATGGTTTGATACCATGATTCATGATAGTGTTTCCGTATGTATCGATCTTTTGGTTATTGTTGTTTCGGTTGAGGATAGGTCTAGTGATTGTTTGGGTCTTAGTGGACATGTCACTTTGGATTTGAATGGTGAAGATCTAGGTGAGTTAGTTGATTTTGAGCTCTTGAGGGCCTTACTCATGGTAGTTCCAGTAGAGTCATGAGACTCAAGAAGGAAGTGGTTGTGGTGATCGACTTGACGATTACAGTCAGAGGCTGAGCGATTGGCAAATGGATTGGAATGTCACTATCTATGGTGGGTGTTATGTCCTTCTAATTTTCTATATTTAAAGGAAAGAGTGAGCATGCATGTGACTTTCACAGTTAGGATGTAAACCTAGCATGGGGCTAGATGGTTGCGGTTTTTGGCGACAGTATGGCAGTGTGGGAATGTAGATGAGGATTCTTGTAGTATGGTTTCCTTGAGATGAAGTCAAGGGTCTATTTTTTTGGATATAGTTAGGTTAGGTTCTAGTTGATGGTTGGGGGTTTGTGGATGGGGTAAATGGTAATCCATTCATTTCTAGATGGAGAATCGGTTTAGTGAATGGACTGTCGGAATTATTGATTGAGCATCTGCAGGGGATTATTGTTGTTAAGAGGGGGTTATGATTGGAAGTTCCAAGGTCTCCATCTGAGATTCAGAATCTCTTTGATTTTTCTTGGTCTTTATTGAAAGGTTTTGAGCATTCTAACACTCCTAAGGTGTACATGCAACCCTAGAAACCTTGGATCTATGTTTTACTAAGATATATGCAAATTTGATTTCCAAGGTTCTTAACCTATCTAGCATGGCATCGGGAACTTGAATCATAAAAGCTTGTAAGAAAACATACCTTTCTTGTTGCTTGGACTCCTTGAGAACCTTGTGAGCCTAGCACCTCAAGTGTGATGCCTCAAATGTCTCAGACAACACCACAACTCTTGGAATAACCTTGAGAGAAGTACACTTATCACTCAGAATCGGATAGCCCTCTTCTTCTTCACTTAGTGGTCGATTTTGCTTGCTATGGGGCTTCTTATATAGTGTGTCACATGTAGGGTTACTCCATGTAAACCCTAATGTGCATGGCTTTTCATATTCCATGATCCATGGGTTTGTAACCTCCATGGACTATCCATGGAGCACCTTATGGGTTTTAGCCCAATTCATATAAACAATGGATCCTTAGCCCACTATACAAGAATAAATGATTTACAAAATCAACCCCGTATATTTAATTAGTCTCTTTTTGATCACTTAATTAATTCCAAATTAATTCTTTGATCAATACTAATTAAATAATATTATTAATATATTAGAACTTATAATATATTAATAAACCTTAAGTGTCCTTTCTCTCATTTAGTCTATCCAAGTGTTGCAATGCTACGCAACCCAAATGGACCATGCCAACCAGGTCAAGTACATTCCAAGAATAGTTATGAACTTATACATCTAATCCAACAGTCTCCCACTTGGATAAGTCTAATAACTATAACCGCAAGAATGACTTTAGGAACTGATCAACAATCGTAGCTCTTTCAAGGTCTCGTGGAACTGAGATGATGATGATACGCCATTTAAGATAAGTGATCATATAATCCTCTGTTCTAGATATAAGCTAGACAAATACATGGAACAATGTCTTACTTATTGTCCAGCATTTTGTTTCCCGATTTCCGATTTGTTTGACATAGAACTTAATCGAACACATCAATTTAGTTCTGACCGGGTCCGGTACATAGGTCACAACAAAATCATTGAGGGGCCCAAATATCACGTCTAATCCAAGAAGGAACAGATAAACTTTGACTCATATGCTTGTTTTACTACTTGTTGAATCATACACAAAGGCATGTTTTATAACATCGAGTTACCAATGCGTTTTCGTACAATCAATGTATAAGCAACTCATATCTCTAGGTTTGAAGACTTATATGATATTACCGTCTCACGATCACTCGATATAAATTTCATGAAGTGATACAAGTGAGCATGGGTTGAATCCAATACTTAAAACTTATGAGCACTCATGAGTGTTGTAGCAACTCTTGCTATGTCCAACATCTTAGACATCTACAAGCCAAATTCATGACAGTCTTGATTCATATCTACTTCCAACATATGACCGACTGTGGAGAATTTGAATAATATTATATACCACAACATAATTATTCTGGAAGTCAAAACATGCAAAATGAAATGATAGTAAACGATTGATAGAAGATAGCAACACTTTACTTATAGATAAACAAAAACTTTTATTTATCATCAAATGTCAAATACATTTTACAAATTTCAAATCTATCTAACTTCTAAAACTAATAGCATCCTTTAGCCCTATGTGTCTCGCATGCTGAAGATTCTTAACCCTACCCAGTCCCTTCGTGAGGGGATCTGATGGGTTCTCATCCGATGATACCCTCTTTGCCACAAGGCGTCCTTCTTCTATTCGATGTCTGATGATATGGTATTTTATGTCGATGTGTCTGGATCTTCCGTGATCCCTTGGTTCCTTGGCTAAGGCAACTGCACTTTCACAATCACAGAAAATCTCTATAGGCTCCTTTATAGCTGGTACAACTCCAAGGTCTCCAATGAAGTTCTATAGCCATATAGCCTGCTTTGCCGCCTCGCTTGCTGCTATATACTCTAATTCGCAAGTTGAATCAACCACTTTCTCCTGCTTGGAACTTTTCCAAGTAATTGCTCCTCCGTTTAAGGTAAAGACCCAGCCTGACTGAGAGCAGAAATTATCCCTATCAGTCTGGAAGCTAGCATCACTATACCCTACAACTCTCAAGTCATCACTCCCATCGAGGTTAAGGACCCAGTCCTTAGTCCTCCGCAGGTACTTGAGAATGTTCTTTACCGCAGTCTAGTGAGCCTTGCCAGGGTTCCCATGATATCTGCTGACCATGCTCAACGCAAAGGCCACATCAGGACAAGTACAAGTCATAGCATACATGATCGAGCCTACAATGGAAGCATATAATATTTGACTCATCTTTGCTATCTCAGCCTCTGTACTTGGGCTCTGGGTCTTACTCAATCTGGCGTTACTCTGGATCGGTAACTATCCTTTCTTGGAATTCTGCATGCTGAATAGGTTCATCACCTTATCCAAGTAGGTAATCTGACTAAGTCCAATTAGCCTCTTACTCCTGTTTCTCAAAATCCAGCTTCTCCAAGATCCTTCATAGCGAAACACTTCCCAATCTAGGACTTTACTTCCTGCAAAGTTGGGATGTCATTTCCTATGAGTAGTATGTCATCCACATATAGTACCAAAAAGCTAACTATACTCCCACTAGCCTTGACATATACATAAGATTCATCTTCGCTTCTCGAAAAGCCAAACACTTTGACTTTCTCATCGAAACAAAGATTCCATCTGCGAGGTGCTTGTTTCAATCCATAGATGGATTTCTCAAGCTTACAAACTCTATTAGGGTACTCTGTGCTGACAAAACCCTCTGGATGACTCATGTAAACATCCTTAGCCAACTTTCCATTAAGGAAAGCGGTTTTGACATCCATTTGCCATATTTCATAGTCGTGAAATGCAACAATGGCTAGCATAACCCTAATAGACTCAATCTTCGCTACTAGTGAAAAGGTCTCATCATAATAAACTCCCAGAGTTTGAGAAAAGCCGTTTGCAACCAATCGCGCCTTATAAGTGTGTACATTACCATCCATGCCAGTCTTCTTCTTAAAGATCCATTTGCACCCGAATGTGTTAAGACATGGTACATTGTCAACCAAATTCCAAACTTGATTGTCATACATGGACTATATCTCGCTGCCCATAGCCTCTTTCCATTTGGCAAACTCAGGGCCTACCATGGCTTCCGTTTAGCTGTTAGGTTCATCTAGACTTACCAGTGTATTATCACTGATAAGTGTATCACCTTCCGCAGTAATATGGAAACCATAGTAATGCTCAGGTGCATTCCTAACTCTTGTGGAATGCCTCAGAGGTACGAACTCATCTGTCGGATCAACAGGAGCTTCCTCTTTAGGTTGATTGTTAGGGTTTAAGGTTCCTTCACCACTTGACTCTTGAATTTCTTTAAGGTCAATTTGCCTCCCACTGTTTCCTTGGCTTATGAACTCTCTCTCGCGAAAGACTCCTCTTCTTGATACAAAGACCACATTATCATTGGGTCTGTAGAAGAGGTAACCAAAGGATTTATGTGGGTAGCCGATGAAAATACACCTCTCACTTCGAGGTTCGAGCTTATCATGAGTCTCGCGCTTCACGAAAGCCTCGCATCCCAAAATCTTAATGTGGTCCAGATTTGGAACTTTTCCAGTCCACATCTCGTGAGGTGTTTTGGCAACCTTTTTGGTAGGGACTAGATTAAGAATATGGGCGACAGTCTCTAAGGCATACCCCCAGAATGAGATTGGTAGTAAAGATCGACTCATCATTGAATGAACCATATCCAACAAGGTTCGATTACGCCTCTCAGCCACACCATTAAGTTGTGGTGTCTTGGGAGGTGTCAATTGTGAGACAATCCCACATTCCTTAAGATAGTCAAGGAGTTTGTACTAAGATACCCACCTCCTCGATCGGATAGAAGGATCTTAATGTTGCTGCCCAACTGATTCTCCACTTCCTATTTAAACTCCTTGAACTTTTCAAAGGTTTCTGACTTATGCTTGATAAAGTAGACATATCCATATCTACTAAAATCACCAGTAAAAGCCACATAGAAGCGGTTAGCATCCCTTGTGGCGGTTCTGAAGGGTCTACACACATCAGTATGTATGAGATCCAACAAACCCTCACCCCTAGCACAAGAACTAGTGAAGGGTGACTTTGTCATTTTCCCAAGCAAGCAAGATTCACAACTATCATCCGACTTTAGGTCAAACGACTCCAAGACTCTATCCTTTTGGAGTTGGCCTATGCGTTTCTTGCTTACAAGTCCATGACGTCAATGCCATAATGATGCTTTATCCAGTCTAGTGGAAGAATCGATACACAACACATTATTTCCTAGGTTATCTACAACCGACAGAGTTTTATACACACCATCACAAGGTAATGCTTTAAAATAAAGATCATTATTAAAGAAAGCATTATTACCACCACATTCATTATCAAACAAAAAGGTAAACCTTTGTTTGTACAAACCATGAAAGGAAATAATATTCCTCACCATCTCAGATGAGTAACAACATTTATTCAAATCTAATGTAAACCCACTACTAGGCAACAAAGAGTAAACTCCAATCTTGGTGACAGGTGAAGCTTTCCTATTCCCCATGATTAAGTTTATCTTCCCATGCTCCACATTCTCACTTCTTCTTAGTCCCTGCAAATCAGAACATATGTGAATACCACGACCGGTATCAAGGACCCAAGAATTAGAATAGGGTGAGTTATTATACAACATAATGTAAATACCTACATGGTTGGGCTTCACTTTCCCATCCTTAACATCTTGCAGGTACTTTGGGCAATTTCGCTTCCAGTGTGACTTTTCATGGCAATAGAAGCATTCAGCCTCTTTAGGGTTAGCAGAAGGAGTGACAAAACCTCTCTTGGTTCCAATTGAAGAGGAGCCATCAAGGGAATTTCCCTTGGTACCCTTCAAAGGGCTCTTCCTCTTCTTCCCTTTACATTGCCCGATTGCCAAGATAGGGGCTGCGGTAGGAGTAGGAGTGGTAACAATCGATTTACCCTTAAGACCACTTTGGGCGGTCTTCAAGAGTCCTTAAAGTTTGTTGAGTGTAACTTCCTCCTTGTTCATGTGGTACGTCATTCGGAATTGATCATAACATGAAGGTAAGGAGTGCAAAATGATGTCAATTGGCAACTCCTTGGGAAAGTTCACAATCAGTTTCAGCAAATGGTCCACATACCTTTGCATTTTTTGCATGTGGCCCGTGATAGGTTCACCTTCCTTCATCCGGGTTGTTATCATGGATGAGATGATTTCATACCACTCTTGACAAGCACTCTGATGGTACGGTTCATCAACTCCTGGTGCTTCTCAAAAGGGTAATAGTCATCATAGGACTTTTGGAGCTCGACTGTCATTGTGGCCAACATGATACATGCCACTTTAGTGGCATCTCTCTCATGAGTCCTGTATTCAGCGATCTCCTCAGGAGTAGCAAACGACTCGTCAAGTTCCTTAAGCTCCTTTTCGAGGACATATTCCTTGTCCTCGTAACGAGTGACCATCCTGATGTTCCGGATCCAATCCATAAAGTTGGAACCATCGAAGATGACTCTCCCACAAAGGTTCATGAGAGAGAAGGAGCCAATAGGGTTTGATCCAGAAATAACATTGTTGGAAGACATGTGAAGAAGAAGAAAGACAAGTTTAGATTAGATATAAAGATAGTCCTTAATAAGACACCCAAATGTAATATTAAGGCTGGGACCCAACACAATATTTTATAACTTAGAAGAGGGATGTCGTAATCCAAGCTATAAAATATTCGAAGGTAGGTGAATGACAATTCACCAATTTACACCATGAAAACAAAATAAATTATTAGGTTTTAATTGGTTTTGAAACTCCTAGATTCTTTGAGATTCATTGAGCTTTTCAATGACATGTTTCAATCTCGAGTGTGCCCTTCAAGTTTTGTTACTGGGATGCCGAGGATGACAAAACAAGGTGTGAAGTAACCATGCAAATTACTTGGTACTCTTAATGTTTATCACTCAACCGATGTGCCAGTTAACCATACACGCTCCACCTATCTATGATAAACCTTAAGCCACCCTTTGCCTACCATGTTAAGTCCAGGTTAGTGTGCTGGTTAACCACATACGCTCCACTAACGACTTAAGCAAAGTGAAAAGTGTAATTTCATGGGTTAGCACCTTATTCACATTTCCTAAAGTAACTAAGATTGGGAATTTATAAAAACATTTAGTTACTTTACATTCATCATAATTTCAATGAGGATTAAAGTCATTGTCCTATCCGTTTGGCTAATGACCCTCCACCAGTCAAGGAAGCGGTGGGTGAGAGTGGATACCCGTTAAGCTGCCATTTTAGAGGTAACAACCTTATACCCCTTATAGACCGACTTCATGAATGATGCCTACTAACGGTAAAATGACTTGTTCTTACACACACACACACACACACACACACATATATATATATATATATATATATATTATTAACTTATAATATTATAAAGTATGAGGGTTGAATTTTAACTTTTAAAATTCTAGGGGTTGGAACTAAAGTTTTTTAAAGTGACTTTACATGTTCCAAAACTTGAGGGCAAGTTTTGTAACTTTCAAAACTTTTCATCTTTCATAACTTATGATTTAATGGTTTATTAAAATGAGAGACTTTTCATTTTATGTAACTTATGTGTTTGTTAATGGACTTTACAAGAAAGACTTTTGGTAATCCATAACTTGAGGACAAATTATGGATTTCATTAAAACACATCAAGATCAAGAATTAAACTAACAAAAGTAATTACTATGATCTACCATACTAATAAGTTCATGAACATTCATATCAACAATTTCAAGAATCATAAAAGCACATATAAGACTTGAAATTTTGATAATAGCTATTGAAATTGGATTAGCATAACCATTACACCAGCTAAAACAAGTTTTATAAGACCAAAACAGTTTAGGGTAATGTTTCTAGTCCATTTCGAGCAGCAAAACTCGAAAATCTGCATTCAGGGCCTCCTACTCGTCAAGTGCAAGAACCTACTCGACGAGTAGGATGATTTTACTCATGAACTCGTTGAGTCCTCCCATGGACTCGGCGAGTTCACTTAGCAGATTGGAGTTTTTTTGAGTTTTTTCAACAAGTTTGCATCAAGTATCAAGAAAGCAAGCCTAGGCTCTGATACCACTGAAGGATTTTGAGCATTCTAACACTCCTAAGGTGTAATGCAACCCTAAAAACCTTGGATCTATGTTTTACTAAGATACATGCAAATTTGATTTCCAAGGTTCATAGCCTATCTAGCATGGCATGGGGAACTTGAATCATAAAAGCTTGTAAGAAAACATACCTATCTTGTTGCTTGGATTCCTAGAGAACCTTGTGAGCCTAGCACCTCAAGTGTGATGCCTCAAATGTCTCACACAACACCACAAATTTTGGAATAACCTTGAGAGAAGTACACTTATCACTCAAAATTGGCTAGCCCTCTTGTTCTTCACTTAATGGTCGATTTTGCTTGCTATGGGGCTTCTTATAGAGTGTGCCACATGTAGGGTTACTCGATGTAAACCCTAATGTGCATGGCTTTTCATATTCCATGATCCATGGGTTTTTAACCTCCATGAATATCCATGGACCACCTTATGGGTTTTAGCCCAATTCATATAAACCATGGATCCTTAGCCCACTATACAACAATAGATGATTTACACAATCAACCCCATATATTTAATTAGTCTCTTTTTGATCACTTAATTAATTCCAAATTAATTCTTTGATCAATACTAATTAATTAATATTATTAATATATTAGAACTTATAATATATTAATAAAACTTAAGTGTCCTTTCTTTCATTTAGTCTATCAAAGTGTTGCAATGCAATGCAACCCAAATGGACCATGCCAACCGGGTCAAGTACATTCCAGGAATAGTTATGAACTTAGACACCTAATCCAACATTTATTTGGAAGATCATCTTGCGTTGTGTTATAGATTCCAAGAATCAGGGGTGGTATGTACGTGGATGACCCAGTTTGAGATATGGTTTGTTTGCAATACTAGTTGGTAGTAGTTCGAACCGTAAGTGGGGGGAGAACTAGATATTCTTGTTAGAGAAATATCGATATGTTCGAGTTTATGGAATCAGAAGAATGTTTCGTAGGGGTCTATGGTTCGGGTATGTGAGACTTTGGTTCAAGATTTTGTCAATTATGGGGAGTAGAGCAAGTTGTTATCAGATGTATATGATCAGGAAATGCACGAGTCGTCTCGCAGCAGGAAGTTGTTGGACAAGGAGGTCATTGTAGCTAGTGGTTCCTACGGGATGTTGGTGAATAGATCAAGAGGCATTTGGGTCTCTCAGGTTGAGTATTGCTTGTAGAGGGATTCATAAACTCGTTGTATATATTGCTATCTATAGTCTAGTCTGGGCAATTATTGATCGACAAATCAGCTTTAGATTTTGGGTATTTTTAGCTCCACGTGGGTTTTGTTTAGTAGCATAATGGGTCATTGGATTAGTTTTCAATGCATTTTAGATCGTTGGCCTTTTGTTCATCGTCAATAGTTGAGGTGCTTCGAAAGTTTCGAGTTGATTTAGTGGTGTGCATCGGATACGTCAACCTATCGTCAAAGTCTGTACACGGTATATCTTGGTTCCTGGGTATGGGTACCCTCAATCGTTGGATGTTGGGGGAGCGTTGTTTAGTTTTTAGGTGTGGTTCTGGATCTGCGCATAATTAAATATTGACATTTCGCATCGGCAGGGTTGGTATCTGGATTGACTCGACCAAGGTTTTAAAAGCATCTCGACTAGGAGATGAATGTAGAAATATAGATTTGTTGTTAAGATATGGATTCCTTCAGATTGACTCCTATAAAGGAATAACGATGTTACAGAAGGATGATGAAGTGAAGAATGATATGCTTGGTGATTTGCATGTGTCAATAGGAGATACAAATAGTTGTAGAGTGTTTTACCACTAGAGTAAATTTTGGTATAGCGTGACACGCTATTGGACATTATACAAGGATGAAGTTGTACGAAGAGTTTGGAAGTGGAATTCCTAGTGACATAGGAAAAATGTTAGAATATGCTAGATCGAGCATATACGTGAGAAAAATCCTAGAAGAGGAGTCTAGGAAAATTAGAAAGTACTTAGTAAAGCATATGGTCATTATTACAGTGCCTAATAGAGACGCAAAAATCCTAGTTGAGTCTAAGCAGATTTGTTGTATGTGCTCGATTGAACCCATAAATATATGTTCAATTGCTTTTGTGGTTTTCATTCGTAGTAACTTGGGAACTACGAGGCGCTTCTTGGGACGAGTATGAATAGGTGTGAAAGGTAGTATACCGCTGCACTAGAATAGGAAAAGCCAGACATTCCTTCTTTTCAGAATTCCAGTCCTGTAGGCCTACCCAAACTGTTAGTGATTCAAACAAAGACATAGCTGAAAAGATGGTGCCAATTCAGTCCCTTAGTCCTTATAGCACTGAATGGGCATGTAGCCGTAGGCGGGCCGCCACTGAGATGCTCAGTTGGCTTCAAACTTGGCTAAGCCTTCACATAAGCGGGTCTGCTTACATGAGGCCTATACTACAAGAAGCACATGATACATACTTGGATCTGGAAGAGTCACAAGGTTACTAAGGCACTGGTCATTGAGTTTTTTTTGCATGTTTTTGTTATCAAATGTAGTATGGTAAAGTCTAGAAGAGTGGTTCTAGTTTAGTACCAAGTGGTCTTAAATAATTGAGTCCAGTTAATATATATTTGTGTAAGTTGATTGATGCGATGTACGACTGGTTATAGTCGATAAATTTCAGTAAGTGGTGATCGAAGTGATCATCAAAAGACTTTTAGCTTGCATTGGGGTTGAGTAGCCAGTGGCTAGAGATGCTACATATTATGATGTGGTTGAGTCTATGAACGAATTTAGAAAGGAACGGAATCTTCGATAAAATTCGAGTTTATGACTCATGAGTTAGGACTGAAGGTGCATTGGAGAATGAAAGACCGGGTGCAGGTTTAAGCAACACCATCGGTAGATAAGTTCAAATTTATTGATTATATTTTAGGAGGCTAGGGGAGCTGCATGCATTGTAGCTAGTATATAAAGATGCATGCAAGTGTCTTACATGTGTTTTCACCCAAGTGTTGCAGACATGGTTGGAAGGGTCATTACAAGATGATCAATTGGAACACAATAAATTTAGTTATCCCATAGAAGAGGGATATATATTGTTGAGTTCAACAACCATCATTGTTTCTTCTAATTCACACTATGTTAGTAATACCCTTTTATAGTATTTTGTATATGTGTACGTTGGTCGATGTCTTCATTCTTTCCGTGATCTTGATCAGGTTGTGGTTGAGTTATGCGATAAGACCACACATTGTAGACACAAGCAGTGATACTATGTTGGAGATGTTAAAGTCATTGATATGACAATAAAAAGTTTTTTCCAAGAAGAAAAGGTGTTACAAATCACATAGGCAGAGTCACCTAGGCTTTGATCAGTCGTGAATAATAACAGGTGAAGGTTTGAACCCAAAGTGGGGGACAATGAACCATTAAGGAAAAGTGAAAAAGCAAACTCGACTTCGGTTTTCACATCATGATCTAGGAGATTTGCATTGCAAGAAGCTAGGAGAAGTTAATACCTTCAGTTTTGTTATGTAGTTGTTCGAATGGGTGTTTTGGTTGTCAAGTGAGGAAACAACATCAAATATCGCGAGGGAACTTTAAACCTTTGCATGTACATATACGTAAATAGGACGATCTTATCTTAGATCTTATCATCAAGTATCCCGGGATTGGGTAGGACCGCGATGTGTTATGATTTATATTGACCAAGTGATGAAAGTATGTCTTTCTGGGTATCACATATGCGTAAAATTGCTCTATAAAGAATGGTTTTAGAGACTCATTATCATGAAAAAAAATAAAGGTTTTGATTTAAGATTATTCTATGATTTTCTTGACGATACTTATATAAGAGATAATGTGAAAACAACTTTAACCCAACAAAGCGGAAACTCGAAAAAGACACGAAACAGTAAAGTTTGTGAACTTTTTCATTTAATCCTTAGTGATATGGGGAATGGTTGTGTGGGGGAATATATCGTAATAAAGATGTTTATTTATGGTGAAAGTTTTAAATTAACAAAGTTGATAATGAAACTAGGTCGACACGTTGATAATCTGTCATAAAGGATCCTAGAATATTCTTTTCGGGTATAGATAAGGGAATGAGTTGATTTAGTATTGTGAGGGTACTCTACAGAGATAATTCTTACTTGGGAGAACTAAAAGAGAGTGGAGTGGATCGCATTTATTCACCAAGTTTGTGATTTCGGGACGAAATTTTCGTAAGCAGGGGAGAATTGTAACACCCGCGAATTTCGGCTAGACATTTTAAGGATTATAAGTTATACATAATTGTTTTATCATACAATTAAATCCCTAAATAGGATAATCGTAAATAAATAAGAATCCATTATACGAGATATTGGTTATATAAATGATATTTATATATAGCGTACATGTTTTATGGAGAAATATTATAGGCTTAAAACATTTGTATAAAATTTTACTACAAATTTAACGAGTTACGTTAAATAAACGTTTAAAAATATAAGATTATTTAGGATCGATAGTCTTGATGAAAGTTATGGTAGTCGTGATCACGAACCTGTGAATACAGAGAACGCCAAAATCTGACTTCATATGAGCAAGTTTTGATTTTTCAAAGTTTTGCATCCAACCGGATACAACAACGTGTGTCATAAAAGATAAAATGGAGATTAGTTGATTGTTAGCCAAAACAATCTAAATGAAAGTTGATGCCCTCGTAAATATGAATCCGTTGATATAAAAAACATCGAGAACAGAGCTCGTATGAAGAAGTTATGAATTTCAGAAAGACTTTTATAGTATATTCCTTATAGATTGTAAAATAAAAATATAATGTGAATTATCCAAGAAAGTCTAAATGAAAGCTGTAGCATTTGTCGATATGAAACCGGGGGTATAAAGAACGTTGAAAACGGAGCTCCTATACGAAAGATATGATTTTTTGTAGATTCGAGAGTTTACAGGGCATGGCGTCACATCACCACCCAGAGCACGGCACGTGTCACGCCCGTAATCAATGCTTGCCACCTACATAAAAAGTAGTGTGCCTATATCAGGGGTGTGGTGCACCCAACCTCATGATAAGCTATAAATAGATGTCGAAGATTGTTTTATTTCCTCACAAATTTCCTCGTTTTTCTCTAGAGAACTCCCCCCCCCCATTTCGAGCCAGATCCTCCCGAGTTTCTAGATATTTTAGGAAATCGCTATGGGATCTAAGAACCCCACGAAAAGAAGTATTTGGAGTCGAAGTTCTGCCCGCAACTTTCCAAACATTTACCAGAAAGTTATGTTAGTAAAGCTGCACTTACTACGCTTTTAAGTGTAACTTATATTTATCTTCATAATCTTTATTATGAACTTCTAAATAAGATTTAAAAGTAATTTTAGTTATAATTTGATTGATCTACTTACTAGAGTGATGTCTAGGCTAAATTTGTGAGGTGTTTATAGTGGATATTCCAAATAGTATGCTCTGTATACCAAATGGATCCTACTTCTAGGGTGATCTTACCTTGTCATTCCTTATTTGATAGAACTCGATATTTCATTGGGATTAATGACAAATATGAGAGCTTGTTGATATAACTTTATAAATATGAACGAATACTAAAGCATAATAATATTCGTATTTAGGTCGTTTAAAAAAGGAAAGTTGAAGTGTTGGCCAGGGAGCTAACTTTCATGTGAATCTTCTACTTGTAATTAGTTGAGTGCATAGTTACTTTCATAAGCACAATTTAATATAATTATTCAATACTTAAATGATTAAATATATAATTAAAGATTGCTATTTTTATTATGTGTTGATAGTATGCTTTATATGTAAATTAAATGCCTATTATTCGAAATATGTGTTAACTATATAATACAACATAACACTATGTGTGAGCCAGATATGACTATATAAATGCTAAAAATGTTCTTATTTATACCATATGACAATCTTATAATAAGTATTATTACTTAGAAAGATTGAAGGTATATTGAATACTTATTCGTTGAATTTTGTGCTGAATATATCTACCTGTAGGACGAAAAGTATTTCGTAAATAGGAAAAAGGTTTTGGAAACTAATTACATGCATCATAGTCTTGTCTAGTGATAAGGTAAGACTTATAAAGGATGCCTAGTTCAAAGTAAGTTGATAAAGTGCTTAGTTATACCCTGTATTGTAGTGATATTGCATTTACAGGATATTCGTATTGAGAGCTAACTATTTATATTATAGTATGACCTAGTTATAAACTAAGACTTACAAGGAACCTTGAATTCAAAAGTAAGTTGAATAAATGGGTAGTAATCATAAAAAGTATGTATGCAAGATTGCACAATAGAGATCTATTCTATGGTAGTGTCACGTGTTAGGATACGGGTTACATACTAGAGTTATTTGATAAGTTGGATAATGGGTTGTCTTAATTTTAGAGTTTGTGTGAGATTGGAATGAATAAGAGAGTTACGTTTACGTTCCACTATTCAAGTATGGGTGAGGTTTCCTTACAATTCATCTGTCAAAGTGGGATGACAACTGGAGTACTATACTAGTATTCATCATTGTTTTATACAACCATAAATAGTATATATGTATCAGGCTACAGTTGGTATGTCTGGTCATCTGTCGGAGTGGGATAACAACCATAGACTAATCGTCTTTTGTAAACGCTAACAGACTCATAGTCTTTAAGTGTTAATGAATTATACCGATCTAGGGAAAAGGATTGTATGTTCATTCGTTGCATTGTATCCCCTCATGGTTGCCTTTTTTTGACTAACATTTGCTGCCAAGGAATCCCCAAAGCAGTCTAGTCAACTTGTTGCTTACATTGATTAATCAGGATATATCTCATAACATTGTTGTTATAAGATCAGTATATGACGATCAACGAGGTGGGTAATTAAGGGTAAAAATTCGTATAGATATTTATGTTGTAATGTTGGATAACAGTTAGTTCTGCAAGTTTATTAATTATAATTTATTATCATTAAAACATTGTGGGGTTGAAAACCCTATGTGTCTCACCAAGTTTTCCCAAACATGGCCCACTTAATTTACATGCATCACAGGTAGAGATGTTAAGGCAGTTGAATCTTGAATAGGATGTGAGTGATTAAAGAGACAACCTGCAATATTGTTTAGTACCATTAGCTCATTAAGTTGTAACTATGTTCTGTATTGATTATGACATCCTTAGGGTATTGTTATTTTAAAAAAATCATTTGTACTTAGAATGTTATAATATACTGGGATTTTCCGCAAACAAGGATAACATGGTTTTTTAAAGTGTAAAGAAAATGTTTTTCCAATTCTAGAAAATACGAGATGTCACAGAATACCTTCCAATTAACCCAACATATTTTATTTTTATCCTCCCCCCCCCCCCCCAAATAAAACAATGTATTAGCTTCTCGTGATGGCTGTAAATAGAAGCAGGTGCTTTGAAGAGCAAGAAGTAGTAGAGAAGTAAACTTCCCAAAACATATTTGACCATTGTTAAACGACCGCCAAATAAGAGAGTTTTAGTCTTCCAATCTAATAAATTGTTATTAACTCTCTCAATTATGGGAGTCCAGTTTCGTTTTATCCCCATATTAGCACCGACAGGGACACCTAGGTAGGTAAAAGGAAAAGAAACCAACATACAACCAAAGATATTTGTTGAGAGAATAACTTGAAAAATAGTTAGTCACAAGATAATATAATGCAGAATAATAATTTAATCACGAAGGATCATGTTAGCTCAACAATAATATGTTAGAAGAGTTAGATTGTGGAAATATAAAGGAAATAAATAGCAACAAGTTATATCATGTAGACACCAAGTTGATTCATGACAAGGTTTTCATGCAATCGCAAGTTAGTAAGTGCGATCAACTTAAAGTGAATAGGGACTCAGTTTATCAAAAGATAATAGAGATAGTGATCAACTGAATTTAAATAAACCAAAACAACATTTTATTCTGCAAAAGGTGGGGCATTAAATGTGTTGTAGGTCCATCATGACACGTCGGTTAAACATGGGGTGTGATGTGTTTTTATCCATTCTAAAAATGGGGAAGTGGAACGGACTAGACCCCAAAGGTTGCGTGACATGAATGTATGAGAAAAGTATCTTTCAAAAAAGATTTATTTTATAGAAAATCTATTTATTTGTTTTTTATCCAAAAGTAAACCTGACAAAGGAAAGTTTTAAAGATTATTGAAAAGGTTATGTGCGACAAAATGAATGTTTGAAGAATGTTTTTTTGTTTTTTTGTTTTTTTGTTTTAAGGTTTAATAAGTAGCACACATAATAATTTAAAGCACTTGAAAATTAATGTCTGCGGGTTCAGTGAATGCGTCTGCGGTAGTGGAAGCTAAAAACAAACTAGATCATGAAGGTTAGAAATAAAAGAAATAAAAGGACCCAAGAGAATATAGATCATATACGTTTCCAGTGTACAAAGTATACTCAGAAGCAAATATGAAGAGTATACTAATCAATTGTTCAAGAAAGGAACCATAGTGAGTAAATTGCTTCAAGAGTTTTGTTTTGAAAAGAAGAGAAGCAGTCTATTCACCCCCAGAGACCTAAAATGTTCTATGGTACTCATCCTTTCAGAAAGAACTGCGGGTCTGGGTTCATCATTCCTGGCATTTCCAAAAATCCATTTATTTGCGGAGTCGAGTGCCTTGGTAAAAACGTTAGCTATTTCTTTGTGAATGGGCTCAAAAGTAAGTTCGATGTTACCTTTGAGGGTGTGGTCTTTGATGAAGTGATACCGAAGTTCTATGTGTTTCGTCTTTGAATGATGAATATGATTATGAGAAATCGCTATTGCACTCTCAGAATAACAATAGATGGGTACGCGCAACATCCTGTAACCATAGTCCATAAGTTGAATCTTTATCCATAGGACTTGGTAACAACAGCTGGTTGCGACCACATATTCCGCCTATGCGGTAGACAAAGAAACGCAATTTTGTTTCCTTGTAGACCAACTAACTAATCTTCCTCTTAAGAAATGACATCCACCGAAGTGCTCTTACGATCGATTCTGTACCCGACATGATCAGCATCTGTGAAAGCTTGAAGATTGAAATCATTGCCTACAGGGTACCAGAGGCACATTGCTTTACTTCTCTTTAGATATCTAAGGATCTTCTTGACTACGGTCAAGTGAGATACTTTAGAGTCAGCTTGGTACCGATCACATAAACTCGTAGCAAACACAATATCCTGTCGGTTGGCAGTGAGGTACATCAACGATCCAATCATTCCTCGATATGTTTTGAGATCGACTGACTCTCTGGTAGGGTCAACTGAGATTTTATACCCAAAGGCCATGGGGACCTTAGCTGAGGAGCAATTGTCCATCGAAAACTTCTTCAACAACTTAGTGATATACTTTTCTTGATGAATGAATATCCCTTGAGGGACCTATTTAACTTAAAGTCTTAGAAATAAATTGACCTCTCCATTCATGCTCATTTGAAACTTGCTTGTCATGAGCCTTGCAAATTCATCCACCATACCCTGATCCGTTGATCCGAATATGATATCATCCACATATATTTGAAAAAGCATCAAATTATTTTCATTTGCTCGTCTAAATAAAGTGGGATCAATCACACCTCTTTTGTATCCTGAGGTGACATGAAACTCAAAGAGAGTCTCATACCATGCTCTAGGTGCCTGCTTTAGACCGTATACTGCTTTCTCCAGCTTATAACAGTGATTTGGAAATTCTAAACTTTCAAAGCTTGTAGGTTGTTGCAGGTATACTTCCTCTTTCAATTCTCCATTTAGAAAAGAAATTTTTATATCCATTTAATGAACCTTGATGTTTTTGTGAGCATCATATGCTAAGAAGATAAGTATGGCTTCCATTCTTGCTATAGGGGCATATGTTTCATCGTAGTCAACACCCTCGAGTTGACTATACCCCTTGGCAACTAATCGAGCTTTGATTCTTACCACTGCACCTGATTCATCTAGCTTTTTCTTGAACATCCATCTTGTACCGATGATTGTGTAACCTTTTGGCTTCGGTACCAATTTACAAACTTTGTTTCGTTCAAATTCAACAAGTTAATCTTGCATTGCAATGATCCAGTCAGGCTTTATGAGTGCTTCTTTAATGGCTCAGGGCTCAACGGATGACATGAATGTTGCATAATGATGATGGTTATTTAAATCAGTAGAGGAACGACTTTGAATATATGAGGATGGATTGCCGATGATTTGACCTGGTGGGTGATCCTTTGTCTACACGTGTAGTCGTGACTGTTGATGGTGTGCGGCTGTGGTTAAGGGAATATCCTCTACGTCTGAGGACTCTGCAGTTAGAGAAGGTAGTTCCCCCTCGATTTGAGAACAGTCGACAGATGAGTCTTGGTTTGTTGGAATGGGATCTACGGTAGGTAATAGAAGTTCCCCATGAGTCATAGATGGGAGTCCCCCCCTGAACCGATGACAATTCCCCCTGGACAAGTGATGTTGGTTCCCCCTGGACTGATGAGTGATGAACAATCCTTGGATCACTTCTTGTATCAATGTTTTCAACTTCTTCTTCAGAGTCTTCAGAAACGGTTGATTGATTGGTTGGTCTGCGGCTAGGCACTGGAGCATGATCTTCAACTACTCGAACCTCTGCAGTTGTTACTTCCATAGGAACTGGTCTTTCCCCCTCAACCGACGAAATGGAAGTATTGAATGATGTTCCTTCAGACAAGAGAGGTCCAAATACTATCGCATGTTGTTTTTGTTCCACTAGAGACACTAAGATTCCTAAGAGATGCGTTGTCTCAGCGGGATCAAATAGGTCATCATAGTTAACTTCTATTATGTTCAATGGACCTGAGGATATGGTAATATCACTTTCCATAATGTACTTTGTTTTGGTGGAAGGATCAGTGTTGCGGACGTAATAGTCATCAAAATTGACATCAAAGCTTTCAACTATTAATCATGTGCACCAAATAAGGACCATGTATGCAACTTTGTTAGTTGAGTAACCCAGAAAAATGCCTTCATCTAGCTTCGTTGCAAACTTGTTAAGAGGATCCTTGTTATTGATCACAAAACATCTGCAACCAAAAATGTGAAAGAATCAAATGTTGGGTTTTCGATTGTTGAGACCTTCATAGGGAGTCTTGTTGAGGCGTTTACAAATGATGCTTCGATTTTGAACAGAGTATGCAGTTGTCACTGCTTCCGCCCATGTATAGAGGTAGATTGGAAAAATTCAACATCGATCTAGCTGCTTCAACTAGAGTTCTATTTCTTTGCTTTACTACTCCATTTTGTTGTGGTGTATAGGGTATCTAGAAGTTGTGACAGATGCCCTTGGAAACTAAGAAGCTATTCAAGAGTTAATTTGTAAATTCAGTGCCGTTATCACTCCTTATCCATCTGACTGATAGTTTAATTTGAAGCTCTATGTCCTTGATGAAGTTGATCATGATCTGCGGTGAATCTGATTTGAGTCTCATAAAGAAGACCCAAGTGAAGCGAGTAAAGTTATCAACTATAACTAGAATGTATTTCTTGTGGTGAAGGCTATGGACCGCAGAGATAAATGTGAAGTAGCTCTAATGGTTCAATGATTGAAGAGTCAACTATCAGAGGATGGCTACCCTATGTTTGTTTTCCACATACACAGGCTGGGCATAATGTATTATTGTTGTACTTCAAAATTGGTAGTCCACAGACTAAATCTTCGGTTACCAGGTTGTTGATGTATCTAAAATTAAGGTGAGCTATTTTACGATGTCATAACCAACTTACTTCAGATACTGCTTTGGACAGAAAACATGATTGTGGTTTGCCAATGATAAAATGGACATCCAATGGATACATTGTTCCTTCAACTTTAGATTTGATCAAATAGGTATTTCTGTCATTCTTCATGATTTAGCAGTGCTCACTATCAAGCTTAACCCGATGACCAGCTTTGCAAAATTGACCCACACTGATGAAATTATTTTTTAAACCTTCTACGTAAGCAACTCTTTGTATAGAGAAGCTTCCCGTAGTCAATACTCCATAACCGCGGATGATTCTGTTTGCATTGTTTCCAGAGGTAACATGTCCACCATTGCTTATTGGCCTGAAATCTCGAAGGTATTCCAACCTTCCAGTCATGTCAAAGAGCATGCACTATCGATTAACCATTCCTCCTCTTGTTCCTCCTTGCACATTGCCTACAGAATCAGAAAGTTAGTTTGGGCACCCAAACAAGTTTGGAGCCCTGGGTAATGTGAGGTTTAACAAATGCATACACGTGGGACTTTTGAAAGAATTTCTCTTTAGATTTTAATGCTAGTCCATAATGTTTTGTCCTTTTTGGAATGTTGCATGTTGGGATTAGACGTGACTCCTTTAGTGGATAAAAGCCAAAAGTAAGATTTTCTCATTTAACCAGAAACCATAGTTTGACAAAGGTCTGGAGGGTGAAACTTGTTCGTTTTGACTGGTCCTTTCAGTGTGTTTTTCTAGAGTATTTTTTACACTTGAAAAAGGTTTGTCACATAACCTAGACTTAGATTTTGGCTTTTTTGTTGATTGATCTGATTTTGAAATATTTGGAGTTGGCAAAATACCCTTGAAATTTGGATTTGTTAAGGTATTTTGTGAAAGTGACTTGATCTCTTTTTGATGTTTTGCAGAAGTGTTTTGAAAAGATTTTGTTACTGTTCGTTCCTTTTCGCATGATCCATCGACTGCAGTATGTTTTTGAAAAGTTTTTGAAAAGATGGGTTTTTTGAAATTCCTATTGTTTGAAACTTTGACTTGATTTATGAAAGTTTTGTTCTTGAAATCAGTCTCCCACTTTTCACGTCGGGATCTGATCTCCTTTTGTAAAGCCAATTTTGCTTGAACTTTTGGTGAGACCACATCGGTGACATTTAACTAAGGTTTTTTGAAATTCATTGTATGAGGTAAAAATCAAGGACTTGAGTCATCAAAACTAGAAAGTTTATGATTTTGGAACATTGGCCAAATTCAAAATTATTAATTGGCAATTCATGCAAGATGGGCTGAAGAGTGGTGTATTGGATTGGGGTCTATGGTAGAGAAGATTGGACTACCACATAGTAAGTCAAAGGTGACTTTTGATTGGGACATGTTTTGTAAGATAAGGATGGACCATTTAAAACTAATTCAGGTCCTTCCAAAACAATTTCTTCATCCACATCTGAACTGGACTGAGAACCAGGACAAACTGTGCCAATAATGGGTATGAAATTATCTTTGTTACCCGAGGATTCTGGAAGAATTTCCTCAATGACACAATTGTTGCTAAGATCACGAAGTCTACTGAAGTGACATTGAATGTCCTCAGGATATGTCTTGTCATTGACTGGATAATGAAAAATTCTATCTGGTGGGACATAGGGACGTTTGACATTGAATCGGGGAGAAGAGGTCTCATTGGTTGAGTACCTATTGGACCATCCCCAATTATAAGTGTTGTCTACATTCCCATTGTTAACTAGATTTTCAATAACTTCACTTTCATTAAACAATTTTTTTATTAAAAGATTTAAACGTACAATCTCTTTTCGGGCAAGATTTCGGTTATTCAAAGCAATATATAATTTAGTTTCACTTAACATTCTAGCATCTTTTTCTAACAAGTCTTTTTCTGACATAGAAATCTTAAGTTTTTTGTCTTCTAGTCTTCCTCTCACATGATAAAGCTCTTGGACCACCTCTGCAACCCTCTAAGTAGAAAAGGTGGACCAAACGGCCGCAGACTGTAGTAAGAAGCGTGTTCATTTTTTTAACATCTGCATGCTGCTGCAGAAATTAAAAAATTAAAGTAAACTGATTTTATAAATCGAAATAGTTTTTAATATTGGAAAATTAATAATGTATGACATTTCAGCATAAATTTATGATATTTTAGCAAAAAATAATGATATTAATAAAAAAAATAAAGATAGTTTAGCAAAAAATAATGATTCTTCATCAAGAAAGTATCATTATTCAGTATAAAAAATCGAAAAAAAAATCAACAAGAATAAACAAAAAAAAACGAAAAAAAGGTACAATAAGATTTCAGCAACATATAATCAAGATTTCAGGAAGAAAAAAGAAGAAGAAGAGGCTGGAAGAGGCAATACAAGTGTCGCGCCAAACAGAACACACACAAAGGTTTTTTACTCTAAAGACTTCTAAAATACAAACAATTGTGAGATTAAAAGTGTTGTGCGTGTGCTACGTCGAGCAACAACTAGAGGTTTGAAGAGCTTTTTTATAAAAAAAAAAACAAACAACACCTCAGTCTTTCTAAATAAGGTTCACAATCATGCATGTTGTAATCATTATATTGAATCATAATTTTTACCTGTTCGACGATGCTGAGAGTTCCATCTGTTGCCATGTAGTAGTAGTTCTTCTACAGGTTTGTTGATATATCTTCTTTACTAGTTGCCACGATGCAAATTTTCCCTTTCTTCTAGTTGTTGTCCATTTCTTCATCTTCATCACCCGAAGACCAAACTTGATGATCCCTTCTTACTTGAGCAACAAAAGCTCTTGCTTTTTCTCTTTCCTCCATCTCTTGAGCCATTTTGAGATAAAATGCCTTGTCTTTCACCACGTTTGCTTTGCAATGTTTGGCAAAATGGTTTTCCTTGTGACACTTATGGCAAATAATGATTGCATCTTTGTCTTCGGTAGTGGTACCGGAGTATGAAGGTTTGTTGTTTTGCGGTAGCTCTTTTGAAGAAGTATTCTGCTATTGTGAAGGAGGATTTTTGGGATATCTTGAATGGTTACTCTATGGGTTGAAATTGTGATTGAAAGGTGGTTTGGTGCACTGTTTGTTTTTACGAAAGGATGGTGGTGTGAGTCTATTGAACTGTTGGCTGACCAGGGCAATGGTATTCTGAAACTCTTCTTCATCATCAAGTTCCGCATCAGCTTCATATGACTATGGTAGGTTGTCATATGATTGTTGGTATGATGATTCTGCAGTATATGGGTACTGAGGAGTTTTGAACTGTGGATTTTGAGCCATGAAAGCAAGTGGTCCTCCTAGATCTGCACAATCTTTTAGCACGGTTGATTCTTGTGCTTGGAGTTCACCATAAAGTTTGAATAGTGAGAGAGTGTGGATCTTTCTGTCTCCTTGAGCTATCATCTTTTCCATAGTCCAGTGTCTGCCTAAACCATTGAGGAATTGCAGGTTTGTTTCATGAATACTTCAGATTGTACCAACATTTGACAGTTTTGTGATGATAAGGTTGAACCTTTTGAATGAATCATCAAGACTTTCACCGGGTTAGGCTTTAAATTTGGTGAATTCGTTGAGGGCTATTGTAAGTTTTTTTTGTCTTGAGCTTGTCCTATCCCTTGGTATAGATTCTTGAGTACATCCCAAATCTCTTTGCCAGATTTGTAGTTGATGATGATGTCGAAATTTTTTGGAGCAACACCACATGAAATTTCTTAGAAGGCTATGGCATCATTCTCCATTTTATCAAGATCATCATTTGTTGGTCAGTTCATGGCTACCTGTCCTGCACCTAGTCATGCTTCAGTACCATATGCTTGAACAAGAGTGAGAACCGGGACATGAGGTCCTTCTTCCACAGATCTCCATACATCTCTATAGAGCCTCTGAAGATACATTTCCATTCTTTGAGACCAATGGTGGTATTCATTCGCAACAAGTATAAGAGCTCTGTTTGAACCTCCAATGCTGTTAGAAACATTTAATGAAAAAGCTTGTGCCATATTTCCTTGTTTTTTTTAAGAATGAGCTTCAGTGGTATAGAAGGCTTTCTAAAATCAAAGTGTTGTTTCAAAAGCAACCATTATGGCTCTGATACCAATTGTTGAGAGAAAAACTTGAACAAACGTTAGTTACAAGATAATATAATGCATAATAATAAGTTAATCTCGAAGGATCTTGTTAGCTCAACAATAATAAGCTAGAAGAGTTAGATTGTGGAAATATAAAGGAAATAAATAGCATCAAGTTATATCAAGTAGACAGCAAGTTGATTCATAACAAGGTTTGCATGCAAACACAAGTTAGTAAGTGCAATCAACTTAAAGTGAAGAGGGACTCAGTTTATCAAAAGATAATAGAGATAGAGATGAACGATCTTTGTATTTCAATAAAAGTTTAGGAAGTGGTTCATTCAGTGTGTAATACATGAAGAGGGATGCTCTACTTATAGAGTCCCAAAAGTTACATTGAATATTAAACAAATACTAAACTACTGACTTCAATGACCATGAAAAGTTCACTAGATAATACAAAGCAAACAAGTAATGTCAGTTAAAGTAACAAAAGTCTTCATGCATCGTTCATCTCTACGGTAGTTCTTCAAGTCTGCAGTTCACAAGGCAAAAGCAATCCCCGATTTGAAATCTTCTTTATGGTACCATCAAGTCTTCAGGTCCGCGGTTCATTAGCTGAAGAGGGTCACTTTTTGTTTCAACAATATTCACACATCTTTCGATCTCATTGTCGAGGAACCCGATCCCAAACACTTTGGATTTGTGAAAATTCACCTTTAAACCTTCAGCAAAATGGAAACAACCGAGGATCCTAGACAGGTTAATTAAGTTGGTGTTTGACCAATTGCCGATGAAGATGGTATCATCAGCATAGAAAATATGCGAGATATGGGAACCGTTGTTTGAAATTTGAATGTCGTGGAATAAGGATGAAGGGCAAGCGAACTTCATAGAATCATTGAGACATTCCTTGGCAAGCATGAATAGGAAAAGGAAAGCGGACACCTTGATGGACCACTTTAGGGATACGAAATTCCTTGGTCAGCGAGAAATTGATCAAGATGGAGGCCCTCGAGGAAACAAAGCAACCCCTAGTCCAAAAATTTCACCGGTTCCCAAACCCCATTTACATCAACAAAGAGTCTAAATAATGCCAATTGATGGGGTCAAGAGCCTTATCGAAATCAACCTTAAAAAGGAAATCCTACTTTCTGTCTCTTTTATCCCATAAGTATATCTCATTGACAACTAGTGGCCCGTTATGCTGTCGTCTTCATTAAAACCAGTTTGAATGTCCTCCACTGAAACAACCACCTTTTTTTATCCTATTTTCAAGGCCTTGCCGATTATCTTGAAGAGGATACTGATGAGACTGATTGGTCTATAGTCGCTAGGGTAAGTGGGTCTTTTATCTTGGGAATTAGGGTGATGAAAGAGGAACTACAACCTATAGCAAGATATCCACTATCCTCGAATAATTTAATGAATCGCATTATATCATCTTGCATTAGGCCACAATATCTCTTTTAGAATTTAAATGTAAACCCGTTTGGTAGGGGCATTTTCACCCCCCACAATTCCAAATAGCCTCTTTGATTTCCTCAAAGACAAAAGTCTTGTTCTAGAAAAACATTGTTGTTGGGTGAAAGTTGTATGAGGTTTTGATTGATGAGTAAAACTAATGTGATCTTCCATCGCATGAGAGTCAACACATAACACCCTTTCGATCCGGAGGCAAGAAAGGATTCTATCTTACAATGAGATTGAACATCAACAGACTTATTGCAAGATTGTGTTTTTATTACCCATATATTCTTAATCACATTTTAATGTTGCACGTATCTTGAAGGTACGGATCAACCACTATTTTCAAGTGTATCTTACTTAAAAGATGGAATACATATCAAACACATCAACTAAAAATCTGAATAGTTTGTGCGTTTCATGGATATAGAATTGACGAGATAAAATAGTTGTGTGAACATTTGTTAAATACACCTATTGAATAACATAATATCATGTTATCCGAATTCTATATTCCACACTATGTACATGCCAAGTTTCATACTAAATTCACTTTTAATTAAAAGTCAAAATATTTTCTGTTTTGAAAAGAAAGTTTAATATTTAATGATCCAAAAAACACAATAAAAAAATTGGCATCTTAAAAGATTATTTTTTAATAATTAATGGGCAAAATCTTATACTAAACCTTTCTAAACAAGACAAGAAAATATAAGGGTGGAAAATCGGGCTATCGTGTCGTGTTTAAGGGTGACAATTGTTAACACGACACAACAAAAATACACGACACGAAATGAAATTGGGACGAAATTGAAATACAATTTCGTGTTCGTGTCGTGTTCATGTTTAGTGTAAAAAACACTGTTTACTGTAAAAAACACAATGTCGTGCCGTGTCGTGTTCGTGTTTAAAATCCGACATGAAATTGACAAGATTTAACATTTATCTGTCGTGTTTTTCGTGTTTGTCGTGTTTTTCGTGTTATGTATGATTAAATATTAATTAAATAAACTATTTTTTTTATTATGTTATCTTTGTCGTGCCGTGTTATGTTTGTCGTTTTTTAGTTGGTTCGTTTTCGTGTTAGTTAAAAAAAACACGACAACATGTCGTTTCGTGTTCGTGTTACATAAACCTTTGTCGTGTCGTGTCGCGTAAGACAAAAACACGACTCGTGTTTTTGTCTGATACAACACTACTACACGACAATAACGTATGCTTAACTTTTTTTTTTATATAACATTGAGAATAAGGGAATCATTCTCAGCCACACATTTATTTTCCCGCAAAACACTTACGCGTACCGGCGAAAATGGATAACGGATACACATGTGTTTTCCAACCAAACATGTTTTCTTAAATTATGTTAATCATTACCTTAATATACCCAAAAACATTTTTTTTGTTTTTTTGATTTTTTGAAAACTATTTTTATCGAAAAAATATTTTAAATATATCAAAATTCATAATTTTCTATTCTCTACAAATAAACATTCATATTGATTTAGTTTTAAGATACAATAAAAAATTTATTTTTTTAGAGTTTCTGTTTTCATTATTCATAAGTAATGAAAATTCATCAGATTTTTATTACAGTACATTCGTTATTCACTTATGAATAAAACGTATGCTTAACTTTTTTTTATAGTTTGAGTATCGTTCATATATGAATATAACATGTAATAAATTTTTTTACTTAAAATATATTTGTCACATCATTGTTCGTCATATATTAGATTTATATATGGATAAAACGTGTATTAGTTGTCGTTATATTTTATATTCATATATGAATAAAATATTTATCAGATTTTTTTTACAGTTAATTTGTTATTTATATATGAATAAGTAGTATAAATGATACTTAAACTGTAAAAAAATATATATATATATTTTTTTTATTCATAAACGGGTAACGAATGCACTGTAGTAAAAATCTGATGTATTTCTAATAACTTATGAATAACAATAGTTGAAACTATAAAAAAAATAATATTTTTAATTTATCTTAAAACTATATCAATATAGATCTCTATTTGTAAAGAATAAAAAATTATGAATTTTAATATATTTAAAATCATTTTTCGATAAAAATAGTTCCTTAAAAAAAACTATGTTTTTGTATATATATTAAAGTAATGATTAGCATAGTTTAAGGAAACATGTTTTATTAGAAAACAAATGTGTAATCCTTTCGTATTTCCGGTACGATGGTGTAACAACCCGAAATTTCGTATCACTGCTTGTAACCTTTATCGTAACTCATTTCGATAATCCGATCGTCGTTTCCAAATTTATTTCCGATTTCGTCATTAAATTAAGTCGTTAATTAGAGATTATCTAATATGACTTAATGGGTGTCCTAATGCCTTTAGAACTCATTCTAACACCTCATATTAGTAATCGGATCATTTCTAGAATCGACCATATCGAGTTACGGCAACTTGGTCGGGTGCAACCAAAAGCCTCGTCTATCGCCGGTATCGGGTAGAATTTCATCGAGTCCCGAACTTAGACACTATTTAAAGTGTTCTAAGCTTCCATTTGAAGCTTTTGCTTCATCTCACAACTCTCTCTCTAACCTCTCTCCTCATCCAAGATTTAGGTCCAAAATCATTGAATTAAGGCTCCAAATCTTTGAGGTAACATCCCCAACTTGTTGTTTAACCTCTTAGGCCTTCAAATTCATGTTTAATTTATCATTTTGGACCTAGAACATGTGTTTACGGCCAAGCATGCTTGGGCCGTAAACACATAAAAACATGGGTTTTTGAGCAATTTAACCCTTCCAAACCATCATTGGGACTTAGATATGACCTTAAGGCTTGCAAAACCGGACTTAGAACACCCTAGACATGGATTTTGAGGAACAAATAAGAGTTTACGGCCAAGGAGCATGCTTGGGCCGTAAACTCCTCATACATGGGGAGTAAACTCATTTTAACATGTTAGAAAGCCATATAACTCCACCAATAGCCTTGGAATAAATCCTAGAACCAACCAAAAATTATTTGGGGACCTTAAACATAACAAAACCCTTCATTTGAGAGTTTACGGCCATAGCATATGCTCCATGGACGTAAAATCCTAATTATGTGTCATTTGGTGCCCTAAATTCATATCAAGGCTTGTAAAAATTATAGGAATCACATGTGATTAATCTAAGGCCTTTAAAAATCACAATCTAAGGTAGTATGGGAGCTTACGGCCGTAAGCTCCATGCTAGGGCCGTAAACTCCCTTAAGTGGTGTTAATGGTGATTTAAATTCCATCCCATGCCTTAGATAAAATTGTTCCAACTCTTCCCAAGTGATATTGACCATTTTAGCACCATAAACATGAGTTCACGGCCGTGAACTCATGTGGGTATGGTTTGAGAGGTCGTAAACTCATTAGGGAGTTTACTCTTGTAGAGTAAACTCAAATCCCAAGTCCCACGCATCAATACATGTCCGTAGATGTCACCCGGGTCACTCCAAACACTCGTTTTGAAGTGTTTTCGCTCATTGGAGTGTAATATTATATCTAATTAGTAATTTAAAATCTAATTAGATATATTTATATACCATTTCATATTACATAGGAACCTCGCTCGTATTCAAGCCTCGATTCGACGTTTAGCATCCTAGTCGTCACATTCCGCGTTCGGTGAGTTCATACCCCTACTCTTTTTCAATGGTTTTTCAATGTTTTCAGGAGGGGGGGGGGGGGAATACAAGCAAGAGTACAAGAATATCTTGTACTTAAACTCATGTTTTCAGTTAAATGGTTTCATAAATTGTACATTTTTAAGAATTGAAAACCTTTTAACAAACTGTTCTAACTTGCAGAGTTGATGTTCAAACCAACTTTCAATTCTTATTATATACTGTTATGTTGTATACTTCACATTTGATTGTTCACACTTATTTTGATATAAAACATCAAACATTTGTAATGTCTGTAATAAAACACCTAGGCTTGAGTGTAAAAGATAGACATCATTAGAAAACATAAAACATTTGTATTGTCCTTAATAAAGCACCTAGGCTCGAGTGAAAAGGACAGCCACCATTAGATAGCATAGAACATTTGTGATGTCCTTAATAAAACACCTAGGCTCGAGTGTAAAGGACAAGCACCCTTAGAACTTAGTTACTCATAGATACTACTTCCCTAGGCGAGAAGTAAAGAGTAATCTTAAAGATTGGAGACATGTCCTCTGTAACACTTCCTTGGCACGAGAGAGTGGAGGACTAACCATGTAACCAGAATCTCCAGGAGGGAGAACGTGACTTGAGTGTATAGATCTATACGGGACTGACAATCCCACACCTGGCTGCTAGCTACAGCCGAACCGAAAGGTTCAAGGGTGACGAAAGTCATAAAAAGGATATTGGCCCTGGCCCAAGTCGTATCTAGTCTGAGTATGGTTAAGGACTCGCAATCAAGATTATTAATTCTTTACACTTAATTATTAGTTTTATGTACGTAATAAAACTAATGTACATTTAAGGATAATCGGACTTTCAGGAGACTACACACACATTCAGGAAAATATGGGATTTTCCTGGGGATAACATTGAACATAATCGGAATCGGTAACAATGCGCACACACAGAGTTGGTAACAGTTCACACACACATTCAGGAAAATATAGGGTTTTCCTGGGGATAACATTGAGCATAATCAGAATCGGTAGCAGTTCACACACAGACACATGTAGGAAAATGTAGGATTTTCCTGGGTAACAGTAGTACGTAACCAGAAAAGTGTATCAAGTTAGATAACTAAACTTTTCAATTCACAAGAACAATCATGTTTTCATTGTACATCTTTTACAATTACATTTTGGATTTGGTAACCAACTTTTAAGAAAATATGGGATTTTCTTGGATAACTACTTTTTCAGGAAACCAAAGGAACTCGTACATTTTTCACAAAACAAACCGCTTATGAACTCACCAGCTTTATGTTGATTTTCAAACCGCTTGTATTCTCAGGTTCACATTAGACAGGTACCCGACGATCTCTTTTGGCGAAGACGGAGTGCGTAGAAGACTCGTCTCATTTTGTTCATATATACTATGTATCACATGTATAACTTACTTTTGAAACAAAATGTAAAGTTTATATATGTAATGTAATGGTTGTTTACTTTTCTTACTATGTACATTTGATTTGATACTCAACGTGGAGTCCGCCCCGGAAATCTTTCCGTCTTCGGTTTTCGGGGTGTGACAGATTGGTATCAGAGCCCTTGTTTATAGTGAATAAAGTATATCAAACCTTACATGGTATAAAACTATAAACATTAAGGGGCCTAAGTGCTCTGAACTAAAAGTTTCCTTCAAAATATAAGTATTTTCAAAAGTATATAAGTATACCGAACCGTCGAGATCCGTAACTACAAGTAGAACAAAATATAAGTAAATAGGTGTCGTATGCTACGGTTAAACCTAGGCAGTTATGTAGTCGTGTCTAGGATCAATATAGCCTGGCCAACTATATTCATTCGAGACACGGCCAACATGTGCTTGACTGTGGTATGCGGCATGCGTAAAAGTTACCCTAATACCATAAACATCGAGCCAGCATCGTAACGAATCATGAAATACTATGGGAGTATTTCTCAAGCCAATCCTTGGAAGAAATCCACGTTCATGCATTGTTCTTTGATCATTCCCTTAGCGATAATTTTTCCCCGCCTAGATAACTCTTTCCTGCTTTATCGTTTATTCAGCATACATCCGTCATATCTCTTGATTTAATTCAGAGGACTTATCATCCTCTCTTTCTTGATCTTATTAGATCAATATGCCTCCAAGAAAGAGACGCAGCTCCAAGACCAACAACCCTCTGCCACCACCTCCTCCCCAAATTGATCCTGTAGTATTCCAGGGAGCTGTTAAGCCGCAGTGGCAGTTGCCATGTCTCAACGGAACTCTGGCGGTTCCGGTAGTTCGGGAGGTGGTACCTAAACCCAAAACCAAGAAAGTAGTCAGGAACACCGAAAAGAGGGTTCCTATAAAGATTTCATGAACGCGAAACCCACGTCCTTTGATGGCACTGGTGTAACAACGCAAATTTTCAAACAAATTTTTCATTTTTAAAAACAAAGTATTTCCATTCAAACAAGGCATAAATAATATAGGTGTCATGTCAAATACAAATTGTCTAAATCCCAAGATCATAAAAACATCCTTCAGTGTGTACCGATCACGCCGGCGCCTTCCCACGGTCCTCGCTAGTACCTGAAACACATACATAACAACTGTAAGCATAAATGCTTAGTGAGTTCCCCAATATACAACTTACACACATACGTCTTTCCAGGCCCTGACCTTCTGGTCCTCAACACAACGCCTTCCGGCCCATAACATAATCGCCTTCCGGCCCATAACATAATCGCCTTCCGGCCCATCACATATTGCCTTCCGGACCACATAACATACATAGCACATATCACAAATAACTTACCACATATAGCATACATATCACATATCATATCTGACCTTCCGGTCACACAGTCAAACCCTTCCGGGTACAGTATAGTGAGAAGACTCACCTCGTGAATGCTGAAAGCTAGCAAATCCTGAAATCACTCGTGCACAATCCGTCGAGCTACAACCTCCCTAAGAAGTCAGACTTAGGTCAACTCTGGTCAACGGTCAACTCGACCGGACTCGGCGAGTGCCATGGCGACTCGGCGAGTCTAGACGTCCTCCAATTCTCTGAGATTCCCTTTCTACTCGTCGAGTACCCTCCTTGACCCGACGAGTTACTCCTGGAAGAATCGCGGGGCCACCCCGACTCAACTCGCCGAGTCTGAAGAACAACTCGACGAGTCCCAGTTAATCTTCAAGCTACTCGCCGAGTTTGTTCATCGAACTCGACGAGTCCATGCCATGCAACCGCTCAAACTGCATCCTAAGGTCAGAACTGCTCCGACCATTCCTAAGTCCGGCCTTCCTAGGCTGATCCATCACGTAAAGTCCTCATTTCAATGCTCATGATACACCCTATGATTCATAATTTACATTTTGACCTAAGGCATAAGGATTCCAATCCAAAACCTTCATCAATTCCCGAAATGCACAGACATGGGACATTCTGGACCTCCAAGGGTCCCAATACAGGGTTACAATCGTTTAGGGGACTAGGGTAACATTCAATCTATTCACAAAAGGGTTCCATAAACCCTAATTCCATAATCACATCAACATAGCAGAGTATACTCGAATTCTTACCTGGATGATGTATTCTCTGTGTCCCCAATCCTCAGAATGTGACTCCCTTGTTGTTCCTTTAGCCAATCCCTCCTCTTCCTTGCACAACAACTCTTCTATAATCAACAATGGCCTATAATCCTTGCTCCAGATGCACACAAGCGATTTAGGGTTCTTCTCAGAAGGCTAAAATGAACAATGACGGCCAATAAGTCCCTTTTATACGTCCCAAACCTGAACGGTTAGGGTTTTCGCTAAACAGCGTAGACTCGCCAAGTCCATATCTGGACTCGTCAAGTCCAGTCGCGAACCCGCGACCAAGTCTGCGATCCTACTCGGCGAGTCTAGGCTCCAACTCGCCGAGTACCCTCTTAAATCACCCCAAAAACATAATTTAACAATACCTGAGATTCTGGGCTGTTACAACTCTCCCCCACTAGGATTAGACTTCGCCCTCGAAGTCTCATTCTGAAAATAGCTCCGGATGCTGCTCCCGCATCTCACGTTCCGGCTCCCAAGTCATTTCCGATCCCTTCCGGTGTTGCCACTGGACCAACACCAGAGGTACCTCCTTGTTCCTCAGAACCTTGATCTTCCGATCCCTGATGGCCACTGGTCTCTCAGCATAATTCAGGCTCGCATCCACCTGAATATCCTCCAATGGAACCACTGCCGACTCATCGGCTATGCACTTCCTCAATTGCGATACATGAAAAGTGTCGTGGATCTGTCCCAACTCTGCTGGCAACTCCAACCGATAGGCTACCCGGCCTATCCTTGCAATCACACGAAATGGCCCAATATACCGGAGCCCCAACTTGCCCCTCTTCCTGAATCGAATCACTCCTTTCCAAGGAGAGACCTTCAGGAGAACGAAGTCGCCGACTTGAAACTCAAGCTCGGATCGGCGCCTGTCTGCATAACTCTTCTGTCGGCTCTGGGCGGTCAATAACCTCTGTCTAACTTGTTGAATCTGCTCTGTCGTCTGAAGCACGATCTCTGTGCTATCCATCACCCTCTGTCCCACCTCTCCCCAACAAATGGGGGTCCGACATCTCCTACCATACAACAGCTCAAAAGGTGGCATACCAATGCTCGAATGATGGCTGTTGTTGTAGGAAAACTCCGCTAAGAGTAAATATGCATCCCAGCTACCCCCAAAGTCTAACACACACGCTCGAAGCATGTCCTCCAGCGTCTGAATCGTCCGCTCGCTCTGACCGTCTGTCTGGGGATGGTATGCGGTACTAAAATGCAATTTAGTACCCAGCTCCTCATGAAATTTCTTCCAGAACCTGGAAGTGAAGCGCACATCACGGTCTGAAACAATCGAGATCGGCACCCCATGCCGAGATACCACTTCTCTCACATATATCTCCGCCAACTTCTCCGCTGAAGAACTCTCGCTGATGGCAAGGAAGTGTGCACTCTTCGTCAACCTATCCACAATCACCCAAATTGCATCGACTCCCCTGGCAATCCTTGGCAATTTGGTGATGAAATCCGTAGTGATCTGTTCCCACTTCCACTCGGGAATCTCCAATGGCTGCAACTTGCCATGCGGCCTTTGGTGCTCGGCCTTAACCCTACGGCAGGTCAAGCACCTCTCAACGAACCATGCGACGTCCCTCTTCATACAGGGCCACCAATACTCTTTCCTCAAATCCGAATACATCTTCGTGGCACCGGGATGGATCGAGAATTTCGATCTATGAGCCTCTTCCATCAAAGTAATACGCGTACCACCCACGAACGGTACCCAAATCCGACCCTGAAATGTCAGAAGCCCTCGTCCATCCTTAACGAACTCTGAAATTAACCCAACGACTCGCTCTTTCTTTTGCATCTCTGGTCTCACAGCCTCGGCCTGTGCCCCACGAATAGCATCCCATACTGGAGTCATCACAGTCAGTCTCAAACATACATCTCGCAATGGAGTGCTCTCCGCCTTGCGGCTCAATGCATAGGCTACCACATTAGCCTTGCCTGGGTGGTACAGGATCTCATAATCATAATCCTTGACCACATCCAACCACCTCCTCTGACGCATATTTAAGTTGGGCTGATCCATCAAATACTTCAAGCTCTTAAGGTCCGTGTATATCGTACATCGAACCCCATACAGGTAGTGCCGCCAAATCTTGAGAGCGAACACTACTGCCCCCAACTCTAAATCATGCGTGGGATATCTCGCCTCATGAGGCTTCAGCTGCCTCGACGCATAAGCTATCACATGACCCCTCTCCATCAATACTGCACCCAGTCCCGAAATCGATGCATCACAATATACTACAAAATCTTCCATCCCTTCCGAGAGAGCTAATACCGGGGCTTCGCACAACCTCTGGCGAAGTGTCTTAAAGGAGGTCTGCTGCTCGGGTCCCCATGAGAATGCAACACCCTTCCGGGTCAATCTGGTGAGCGGCACTGCGATCTTGGAGAAATCCTTAATAAATCTCCGATAGTACCCTGCCAACCCGAGGAAACTCCTGATCTCAGAGGGTGACTTCGGCACCTCCCAACTCATCACAGCCTCAACCTTGGCCGGATCGACCAATATCCCTTCCTGATTGACAACGTGTCCTAGAAATTGGACCTCCCGCAACCAGAAGTCACATTTGGAGAACTTTGCATAAAGCTTCTCCGACCTCAATACCTCAAGGACCTCCCTCAAATGCTCCTCATGCTGCTCTCTAGATCTCGAATACACTAGGATGTCGTCGATAAATACAATCACTGACCGATCCAACATCGGCCTGCATACCCTGTTCATGAGATCCATGAACACAGCCGGGGCATTGGTGAGCCCGAAAGGCATCACCACAAACTCATAATGCCCATATCGCGTCCTAAACGCTGTCTTCTGGACGTCCTCATCCCGCACTCTCACCTGATGGTACCCTGACCTCAGATCGATCTTGGAAAACCAAGATGCTCCTTGCAACTGATCGAATAAATCATCGATCCTCGGCAACGGGTAACGGTTCTTGACCGTCAACTTGTTCAACTCCCGGTAATCAATGCACATCCGGTGTGAACCATCCTTCTTCTTGACGAACAGAATAGGTGCTCCCCACGACGAGCTGCTCGGCCGAATGAATCCCTTCCCCAACAACTCCTGGAGCTGCGAGGACAACTCTTGCATCTCTGGAGGTGCAAGACGATACGGCACCTTAGCAATAGGCGCGGCCCCCGGAACCAGATCGATACCAAACTCTACTTGCCTCACAGGAGGTACCCCTAGCAGCTCCTCGGGGAAAACATCTGGAAACTCACGCACCACTGGGACCTCCTCCACTGGCCTCGGTCTCTCGGAAACCTCCCACGTATCCATCACATACGCCACAAAACCCTTACAGCCCTGTTGTAGACACTGCCTCGCCCTAGCGGCCGAACAAAAAGCTGATCCCGAACGGGTACCCTCGCCGTACACCGAAAGGACTCCCCCACTATGGTCTCGTATAGTCACCAGCTGACGCTCACAGTCGATGACAGCGCCGAATCGGCTCAACCAGTCCATGCCCACGATGACACAGACGTCACCCATCGTAATAGGAATCAGGTCAATCGGGAACTCAACCCCAAAAATCTCTAGCACGCATCCCCGAAGAACCTCCGTGGCACAAATCACTCTCTCGTCAGCTATAGAAACTCTCAAAGGTCGACTCAACGACTCACGACTAACGCTGATATGCTGACTAAAGGCTAAGGACACAAAGGACTTACTCGCACCCGAGTCAAATAACACTAAGGCAGGCACAGAGTTCACAAGGAAAGTACCTACGCATATAATAACATAAGCATAACATCTCAACTTTAGAATAAATACATGAATTACAGCATACCTGCCACAACATCGGGCGCAGCGCGGACCTCCTCCGCAGTCAGCTGAAAGGCTCTCCCACGAGCCCTCGGGGCCTCGACCTTCACCGGTCGAGTCTCAGTAGTCCTGGCAGCAGGTGCAGATCCCTGACGAAGCCGAGGGGACTCGGCCTTCCGATGGCCAGTCTGGTTGCAATGAAAGCAAACCATAAACCCCTTGGGGCACTCCCTAGCAATGTGCCCCTCCTTGCCGCACTTGTAGCAAGCACCAGCTCGACACGCCCCATCGTGACCCTTGCCGCACTTTCCGCAAGTACGCCCCTTCGGACCTCCCGTCCTCGAATCGGCGGACTTGGTCCGCTTGGCTGCCGGCTGAGACTGAGCCGGCCGCCGGTCCACCTGCTGAGACTCGGCCTCCTCCCTGGCCTGGGTCTCCAACTCGATCTCACGCTTCCTGGCATTCTCCTGAAGCTCAGTAAAAGTATGATAGGTGGAGTTCGACACAAACTCCCGGATATCCCTCCTCAAAACACCCAAGTACCGGCTCATCCGAGCCTGCTCTGTGGACACCAGCTCGGGGCAGAACATCGCCCTCTCATGAAACTTCCGCGTGATCGCCGCAACCGAATCAGTACCCTGCTTGAGGGTTAAGAACTCCTGAACCAATCGTTCCCTCTCCACCGGGGGAACGTACTCGTCCCTGAACATAGCACTAAACCCCTCCCATGTCACTGCTGTAATCTCTGCCAGAGTGAAGTTCGCCGTCACGAACTTCCACCAATCCTTCGCTCCCAGACGGAGCTGGTTCAAAGCGAACCGTACTCTCAGGTGCTCCGGGCATGAACAAGGGTAGAAGCACCCCTCTATATCCGCGATCCACCTCATCGCAGCAATCGGATCCTGCGTCCCATCGAACTCAGGTGGCTTCGTGTTGCTGAACTCTTGGAACAGCAACGAGTCACCCCCCTGTGGCCTGGCAACGGCCACAGCTGCGGTAGCTGCAGCGGCTGCAGCTTCAGTCAATGCGGCATACCGCTCCTCAAACGTCTCCATCAGGGTGGTCTTAATAGACCCAAACATCTCCGGGATCTCAGCCCGGATCGCCGCAGCTACCTCCTCGTGAATCATCTGACGAATCTCCTCGTCACTCACACCGCTCGAACTCGCTCCGTGGCGTGGTCTAACCATAATGTCTCTGAAATACAACATAAAACTATCGAGACTCCATCGAGTATAATCGCACTCGATAACGCAACCCTACTCAGTCTCCGAGATCCAGGGATTCTTACTTGGGTCTCCTACTGACCCGGTGTCTTCGGTAGTACGGGCCCAATACTACCGACCACACCGCATCAGCATTCATCCCAAGTCTTCCTCCCCAAACCCCGGATAGTGAGTACTCTACTTCTGTTATGCACTATCTACCTGCACGCTATCAAGCATCTCACATCGACAATTTCCTAGACTAAGGCATCACAAATCAGGCCACTCTAGTCCTATCATGAATACCTAGTCTTCTAGCATGCATAACAGTTCATATCATAACTCATCTCATAACATAACATTGTAAGGTATTTTGGGGATCTTTACCGTTCGGGTGCTGACTGATCGTACACACTGCTTCTTTCTTGTTTACCACCAAATCATTTATAAAAGTTTATGCCTTTATTTTTAAGAGTTTTCCTCAAATCCCCGGTTTGAGTTCAGTTACGCCCAAAGGTGCACCCGAATCCCTCAAACCAAGGCTCTGATACCAATTGTAACAACGCAAATTTTCAAACAAATTTTTCATTTTTAAAAACAAAGTATTTCCATTCAAACAAGGCATAAATAATATAGGTGTCATGTCAAATACAAATTGTCTAAATCCCAAGATCATAAAAACATCCTTCAGTGTGTACCGATCACGCCGGCGCCTTCCCACGGTCCTCGCTAGTACCTGAAACACATACATAACAACTGTAAGCATAAATGCTTAATGAGTTCCCCAATATACAACTTACACACATACGCCTTTCCAGGCCCTGACCTTCCGGTCCTCAACACAACGCCTTCCGGCCCATAACATAATCGCCTTCCGGCCCATAACATAATCGCCTTCCGGCCCATCACATATTGCCTTCCGGCCCACATAACATACATAGCACATATCACAAATAACTTACCACATATAGCATACATATCACATATCATATCTGACCTTCCGGTCACACAGTCAAACCCTTCCGGGTACAGTATAGTGAGAAGACTCACCTCGTGAATGTTGAAAGCTAGCAAATCCTGAAATCACTCGTGCACAATCCGTCGAGCTACAACCTCCCTATAACATCACATATCTCTTATTAACACTTATTCCTTCTGAGTGTGACTATCCCTAAGAAGTCAGACTTAGGTCAACTCTGGTCAACGGTCAACGGTCAACGGTCAACTCGACCGGACTCGGCGAGTGCCATGGCGACTCGGCGAGTCTAGACGTCCTCCAATTCTCTGAGATTCCCTTTCTACTCGTCGAGTACCCTCCTTGACCCGACGAGTTACTCCTGGAAGAATCGCGGGGCCACCCCGACTCAACTCGCCGAGTCTGAAGAACAACTCGACGAGTCCCAGTTAATCTTCAAGCTACTCGCCGAGTTTGTTCATCGAACTCGGCGAGTCCATGCCATGCAACCGCTCAAACTGCATCCTAAGGTCAGAACTGCTCCGACCATTCCTAAGTCCGGCCTTCCTAGGCTGATCCATCACGTAAAGTCCTCATTTCAGTGCTCATGATACACCCTATGATTCATAATTTACATTTTGACCTAAGGCATAAGGATTCCAATCCAAAACCTTCATCAATTCCCGAAATGCACAGACATGGGACATTCTGGACCTCCAAGGGTCCCAATACAGGGTTACAATCGTTTAGGGGACTAGGGTAACATTCAATCTATTCACAAAAGGGTTCCATAAACCCTAATTCCATAATCACATCAACATAGCAGAGTATACTTGAATTCTTACCTGGATGATGTATTCTCTGTGTCCCCAATCCTCAGAATGTGACTCCCTTGCTGTTCCTTTAGCCAATCCCTTCTCTTCCTTGCACAACAACTCTTCTATAATCAACAATGGCCTATAATCCTTGCTCCAGATGCACACAAGCGATTTAGGGTTCTTCTCAGAAGGCTAAAATGAACAATGACGGCCAATAAGTCCCTTTTATACGTCCCAAACCTGAACGGTTAGGGTTTTCGCTAAACAGCGTAGACTCGCCAAGTCCATATCTGGACTCGTCGAGTCCAGTCGCGAACCCGCGACCAAGTCTGCGATCCTACTCGGCGAGTCTAGGCTCCAACTCGCCAAGTACCCTCTTAAATCACCCCAAAAACATAATTTAACAATACCTGAGATTCCGGGCTGTTACAACTGGAGGTGTCATTTCCCTCACCTGATGGTTCGAGAAGATCGAATCCATCTTTGAAATTTGCGCCTGCTCAGAATCTGACAAGGTGAAGTTTGCCGCCTGTACCTTTATCGACAAAGCCCTGACTTGGTGGAACGGCCGATTCAAATCCCTAACCTTACCTGTAGCCAACGCCATGGGTTGGGAAGCCATGAAGGAACTTCTGCTGGCTAAGTACTGCCCTCGGGGTGAGATGCAGAAGTTAGAACACGAACTCTGGAACCTGAAGATGAAAGGTTCCGATATCACCGCTTACACTTCCAGTTTCGATGACTTAGCATTACTCTGCCCGGAAATGGTTACCCCGGAGAGTAAGAAGATAGAGAAATTCATCTGGGGGCTGACCCAGCCAACGAAAGGAAACGTCATAGCTGCGAGGCCAGATATATACGACAACGCCAAACGTTTACCACAAATCTTAATAGATCATAGTGATGACCCTGAGGAGACAGCTACCACTCCTGAGCCGACAGAAAGGAGTGGTGTGAAAAGAAAAATTGGGAAGAAGGAGAAAAGTCAGACATCGCAAGAGCCTTCGAAGAGGCAGCAAACGGTGGCAGTTCACGTTGCCACTTCCCCTGCAACTGTTTCTATTGTTGGATCCTCAACTCGGAAACCTGCCAGTAGGTATGCTGGAACCCTTCCTAGTTGTGACAAGTGCAACTATCATCACCTTCCTTCCGGTCCATGTATAGAGGTATTTTGCAACAGTTGTGGCATAAAGGGTCACATGGCGAAAAACTGTAAGACACCAACTCAATCAACGAGTCAAACTTCCGGAGCGGGCATTGGTCGGGCCTGCTATGGTTGTGGAGAAGTTGGACATTTCAAGCGAAACTGCCCCAAGGCAGTAACATCTGTCAATGCTGGAAGAGTTCTAGCGATAGGACAAGAGGAGACAGCCACCGATCCCACCGTTGCCACAGGTATATTTCCCTTCGTTAAAATTTTATGCCTGTGATTCTTTTCGATTCTAGCACCGGAAGAAATTCGCTAACCATCCATTTGAACATCTTTTAAACCATGTCATTCGTAAGTAATAGAAAATGTATACCGTCGAGATGGTTATCAAGTGAGAATGAGAACGCTAACGTCATATCCATAGATTGTATCCTCAATCCGAACAATTATTCTCTTCCGTTCAATCTAATGGCGAACTTTTCATGAAATGATTTGATGTCATCTTTAGCATGTAATGACCGAGCCTCATTCATGCTGTTATTCTTGGTTTCGAGAAAGCCATTCATCTTAACCTTCCTCTGACCCGACTCTCATGATCTTCGTGCATCAAAGCTTAAAAAATTTTCCCATGTATTCCACGTCCATGTGATCATCGAGAAACGAGAAGTTCGCAACTCCTTCCCCGATACCTTTTTCCGAAAATTTCCTGAGAATTTCCCTCCGAACGCGTAGTCAAGTATCGCATCGACATAATCCCCGAAATTACCACGTAGCCAAAACCTTAGTGAGCACGATGTGTCCAAGACAGCAACCAGGGCTTGATACGATCACTACAAGATAGTAGTGGAGCCCTTCGGTCAAACCACTTTCCGGTAAGTGGATAAGCAAAGCAGTCATACTTGTGGACCTTTCTAAAAGCTAAAAGCAATAAAGAATTAGTCGGCACCGGAGGTACCCATCGAAACCCGTCAATTCTTGGGTCCCGCTGGCTATGATCGCAGACCCATCTAGAAATTTCCTTTAGAACCATCGGACCCTTAGCTAGTCTGCCACATGAAGATGTGCCCACTTGTTGGAAGTCTTACTCTGGAAAGACATAGTACACCTTGGGAAGTTCGGAAAACTTAACTCGTGGAACATTAGACCCTTAGAGATCCTCATTAGGAATCGATTTCGTAGCCCTCTCTGAGCTATCTTCAGAACTCAGCAGCAACCATCTGGTATTCCACATCTTCGTTCGAAAGGAGTGTTGACCTGACGAAACCCTAGAAATCCCTTGATGAGATCGAAATCAACGGAAGTACAAACCTTCATGGATGAATCAATTGAGCTCATGGATTGATAAGTTTGAAACAAAGCCGCATCCCGACAGTGAGGGTTCACTGGAATGTAAAGCAGGGACCCGATTCCACTTGGAAGCATGAAGACCCGAAGCAGTAGATTCATCCTCATATCTCTTTTCACTTCGCGATCTGTGTTCAAATATTTGAATTTCAGGACGAAATTCCCTCTATGGGGGGATAATGTAACATCCCGAAATTTCATATCACTGCTTGTAACCTTTATCGTAACTCATTTCGATAATCCGATCGTCGTTTCCAAATTTATTTCCGATTTCGTCATTAAATTAAGTCGTTAATTAGAGATTATCTAATATGACTTAATGGGTATCCTAATGCCTTTAGAACTCATTCTAACACCTCATATTAGTAATCAGATCATTTCTAGAATCGACCATATCGAGTTACGGCAACTTGGTCGGGTGCAACCAAAAGCCTCGTCTATCGCCGGTATCGGGTAGAATTTCATCGAGTCCCGAACTTAGACACTATTTAAAGTGTTCTAAGCTTCCATTTGAAGCTTTTGCTTCATCTCACAACTCTCTCTCTAACCTCTCTCCTCATCCAAGATTTAGGTCCAAAATCATTGAATTAAGGCTCCAAATCTTTGAGGTAACATCCCCAACTTGTTGTTTAACCTCTTAGGCCTTCAAATTCGTGTTTAATTTATCATTTTGGACCTGGAACATGTGTTTACGGCCAAGCATGCTTGGGCCATAAACACATAAAAAAATGGGTTTTTGAGCAATTTAACCCTTCCAAACCATCATTGGGACTTAGATATGACCTTAAGGCTTGCAAAACCGGACTTAGAACACCCTAGACATGGATTTTGAGGAACAAATAAGAGTTTACGGCCAAGGAGCATGCTTGGGCCGTAAACTCCTCATACATGGGGAGTAAACTCATTTTAACATGTTAGAAAGCCATATAACTCCACCAATAGCCTTGGAATAAATCCTAGAACCAACCAAAAATTATTTGGGGACCTTAAACATAGCAAAACCCTTCATTTGAGAGTTTACGGCCATATCATATGCTCCACGGACGTAAAATCCTAATTATGTGTCATTTGGTGCCCTAAATTCATATCAAGGCTTGTAAAAATTATAGGAATCACATGTGATTAATCTAATGCCTTTAAAAATCACAATCTAAGGGAGTATGGGAGCTTACCGCCGTAAGCTCCATGCTAGGGCCGTAAACTCCCTTAAGTGGTGTTAATGGTGAGTTAAATTCCATCCCATGTCTTAGATAAAATTGTTCCAACTCTTCCCAAGTGATATTGACAATTTTAGCACCATAAAACACCCAAACATGAGTTAACGGCCGTGAACTCATGAGGGTATGGTTTGAGAGGCCGTAAACTCATTAGGGAGTTTACTCTTGAAGAGTAAACTCAAATCCCAAGTCCCACGCATCAATACATGTCCGTAGATGTCACCCGGGTCACTCCAAACACTCGTTTTGAAGTGTTTTCGCTCATTGGAGTGTAATATTATATCTAATTAGTAATTTAAAATCTAATTAGATATATTTATATACCATTTCATATTACATAGGAACCTCGCTCGTATTCAAGCCTTGATTCGACGTTTAGCATCCTAGTCGTCACATTCCGCGTCCGGTGAGTTCATACCCCTACTCTTTTTCAATGGTTTTTCAATGTTTTCACGGGGGGATACAAGCAAGAGTACAAGAATATCTTGTACTTAAACTCATGTTTTCAGTTAAATGGTTTCATAAATTGTACATTTTTAAGAATTGAAAACCTTTTAACAAACTGTTCTAACTTGCAGAGTTGATGTTCAAACCGATTTTCAATTCTTATTATATACCGTTATGTTGTATACTTCACATTTGATTGTTCACACTTATTTTGATATAAAACATCAAACATTTTTAAAGTCTGTAATAAAACACCTAGGCTCGAGTGTAAAAGATAGACATCATTAGAAAACATAAAACATCTGTATTGTCCTTAATAAAACACCTAGGCTCGAGTGTAATGGACATCCACCATTAGATAGCATAGAACATTTGTGATGTCCTTAATAAAACACCTAGGTTCGAGTGTAAAGGACAAGCCCCCTTAGAACTTAGTTAGTCAAAGATACTACTTCCCTAGGCGAGAAGTAAAGAGTAATCTTAAAGATTAGAGACACGTCCTCTGTAACACTTCCTTGGCACGAGAGAGTGGAGGACTAACCCTGTAACCAGAATCTCCAGGAGGGAGAACATGACTTGAGTGTATAGATCTATACGGGACTGACAATCCCACACCTGGCTGCTAGCTACAGCCGAACCGAAAGGTTCAAGGGTGATGAATGTCATAAAAAGGATATTGGCCCTGGCCCGAGTCGTATCTAGTCTGAGTATGGTTAAGGACTCGCAATCAAGATTATTAATTCTTTACACTTAATTATTAGTTTTACGTACGTAATAAAACTAATGTACATTTAAGGATAATCGGACTTTCAGGAGACTACACACACATTCAGGAAAATATGGGATTTTCCTGGGGATAACATTGAACATAATCGGAATCGGTAACAATGCGCACACACAGAATTGGTAACAGTTCACACACACATTCAGGAAAATATAGGGTTTTCCTGGGGATAACATTGAGCATAATCAGAATTGGTAGCAGTTCACACACAGACACATGTAGGAGAATGTAGGATTTTCCTGGGTAACAATAGTACGTAACCAGAAAAGTGTATCAAGTTAGATAACTAAACTTTTCAATTCACAAGAACAATCATGTTTTCATTGTACATCTTTTACAATTACATTTTGGATTTGGTAACCAACTTTTAAGAAAATATGGGATTTTCTTGGACAACTACTTTTTCAGGAAACCAGAGGAACTCGTACATTTTTCACAAAACAAACCGCTTATGAACTCACCAGCTTTATGCTGATTTTCAAACCGCTTGTATTCTCAGGTTCACATTAGAAAGGTACCCGACGATCTCTTTTGGCGAAGACGGAGTGCATAGAAGACTCGTCTCATTTTGTTCATATATACTATGTATCACATGTATAACTTACTTTTGAAACAAAATGTAAACTTTTATATATGTAATGTAATGGTTGTTTACTTTGCTTACTATGTACATTGGATTTGATACTCAACGTGGAGTCCACCCCGAAAATGTTGCCGCCTTCGGTTTTCGGGGTGTGACAGATGGAGGCTTTTGCGGCAAAAATAAATGAGTGGCTGAGAATGAATTTTCCATTTTCAACCTTTTTTTATTTTCTCAATTGAACTTACATCTCTCTCTCTCTCTCTCTCTCTATATATATATATATATATATATATATATATATATATATCTGTGTGTGTGTGTGTCGATGTAAATTTGATTATGGACCAATCATTTTAATGATTTTAAGAAATTGATTAATAAATAATATTGAATTGAAAATAATTGAAAAATACAATCTAATTTCACTATAAGGGTATCCTATTCAATTCAGAAAGATTTAAAAAGGGAAAATTTAAAATTTTTGGGGATAATTGATTCTTTTGATTTAAAAATTATGATTATTTTTAATTAATTCAATTTTAATTCTAACATAATTTTTAATTATACCCAATTTTATTTTGTCAGAATGATATTCTATAAGAATGTCAGCATACATATTTTTGACAGAATACATATTTTGATTAAATGAACTTCTTGAAGAAAGACAATATTGTTGAACAATTAGCTAAAAAATAACAAGATCCTTGTATACTCATGAACATCTGAATGTATATTCATACATATTCTTACAAAACCATAGTCTTATATATTTTAATACACTTATACATATTCTAACAGAATGTCATAAAAATGAAATAAGTTCTTATAAAACATAGTATGATTAAAATACAATTCTTGAACAAATGCACTTGATCTTCTTTAATGGTCTAGAGTCGACTTGATTCCAACCATTCTCGTAAGAATGACATTCTGTGAGACTAACATCAAACGAGAATTACATTCTATAAGAATACCATGATGTGAGAACATATTTATCTTCATCATCTAATATATGCAATGCTCATGGGTATGTCAAAAAAAGTACTCTAATAGAATAATTGATGTATGTTCTTACATAATGATTTGATGTATATTTTAATCCAATAATCAAGTAACTATTCTAATAGAATAACTAATGTATGTTCTAACATAATGATCAAGAGGGTGTTTTGTTTTTCGAATTTGGTAAGCATATCACAGGAATTGGTAGAACGTGGATTGGTAAAAATCAAACAAATATAGAAACCTTGTTTATAACACCCATAATCTTGAGGAACAATTGTAAGGAATGAATCCCATTTTTAGGATTCAACACGCCGTGTTGGAGGAACCAACATGGCGTGTCTAGTTGAGGAAAAGTGTGGTTCTCATTAAGGTTAACACGGCGTGTTGGTCCCTAAACACGGCGTGTTGGAAGCTGGGAAGGAAACCCTAAATTTTAGGATGTTGCACCCTACATAATATCTTTAAGCCCCGAGGACTGGTCTCCTTACCAGCCTCCATTGACACTAAAACCTTAAAATCAATTTTTAAGTCTCTTGGTGGTGTTCTTGAGCTAGTAAGACGTTCTTGGTGCTCATTATTGGTCCTTGTGAAGGAGAAGGGGATCTTGAAGTTGCTTTGTTTAGGGAAAAGGCTTCGGATCTAGAATCATCATCTTGTGAGGAAGCTTTCTGAGGTATAAAGTTTGCGTCTTCGCTTTTAGGTGTTTAGATATCTCCATTTTGTGCTTTGTTGTGCTTTTGGTCCCTTTTTGGATTGATGAGAGTGTGAAGTCGTTTAAGGGCTTGTTATTTCAAATATAAGTTTGTTTTGGTCCATTTGAGCATAAAGGTGCAAGCTTTATGAGATTTATGGTGTCATGCATGCATTAAGTCAATTATTAAGTCCCTTTTAAGCTTAAGAGCTTTATTTAGGCATGCATAAACGTAAAGTGGGCAACTTTATGTTGTTTTCCAGCTTAAGGAAGTCAGATCTGTCTTTTGGCGTTATGTCTTCAAGGATTAAGTACTTATTGGTTAAGCCCTTGCTATATCAAGCCTTTTTGGTTGGGTTAGGACCCTTTTTGGTAATACCTATGGGTAAAGATAGAAACTTTACCCTTCTATGACTCATTTTGGTCTAGATTTGAGCTTTGGAGCTCTTGGACGCGGAGATAGTAGCTTAATGTATTAAGTTGTTGAATCTCGGGCAAACACGACGTGTTGGTTGGGGATTTCCCGATTATCTGGATGTGGGAGGAACACGGCGTGGTCAAGGAGTAACACAACATGTTTGGTTAATATGGGTTGTTGACTTTGACTATGACCATAAATTAGACCACGATTGACCATGGGTTATTTTAGGCCTTGGGTGTTTATTTGGAATTGGGCTTTTAGATTATTGAATGGGGCCTTGGTTTTGGGCCAAGTTATAAAAGGGTAAAAAAGTCTTCTACCCTGGTTTGGACACTTAGTGTGGGTCGGATCCAATTATTGATGGATGTTTAACTTGTGATTGATAGCGCATGGATTCTTGTGCGCCAACAGCCAGAGATTCTTTCTGTGAGATTCGGCAATATGAGGTGAGTCTCCTCACTATGTTTAGCGGGTCGAAGGAACCAATGTTGGCCCATGGTTTGCTTTGTAAACTGCAAGATGTATGTATGACTCTTGCATGTGTATGTGTTTTGCATGCTTACTGGGCGGGGCATGATGGTTATTTTTTATGCTAGTATCTGGTTGTGCATATATGATTTGTATGTGGGCGGGGCAAGAATGGTTATTCTCGGGTGTGTCTGAACTCAAACTGAAGATTTGGTAAAGTTTTTTTAAAAAAGAAGTATAACTTTTAGAAAGGGATTTTTCTAGAAGGAGAAAGGGTGTGGTGCATACAATCAATCAAACTCAAGTAAGTTTTCCTAAAGTACCCATACACGATATTTATTATGATTTGATTTATGAATTTGTGAATCGCATGCTAGTTAGGGCTAAGGATCTGCTCAGCTTTTTCATGATAGAATGCTAGGGGAGATGCCTTGTATGCCTATTGTATGAGCTTGTAGACTTGAATGCCAGTTCTGATTAGCCAGTGATAGATTGGCCTGATATGTGATGTATGGTAGTTTACGAATCATGTGATGGTGGTTTTGGTATGATTTGGATGTGTAGGGCAATCAGTAGCGAGATTCGGAGGTCTTAGTATGAACGGTAGTATGTGGAATTGGATGCTCATGATTATTCTATGGATTAGAGTACTACTGCATGAATGTTGCTTGCTTTGTGCTTTGTGGAATTCTTAGGTGATGGGAGTTAGCTACCAACTGAATATGTCAAGTCATATGTGATAAAGGTTGAATAATCTCAGAGTGATGGATTTGACTCTTTTCCACAGCTCTTGTCTGAGTCCAACCGTTGTAGGGATGAGTCTGTTACTCGAAGGATTATCCAAGCTTTGTTACATGTGATTGTATTCATGAGGTAGGTGACTGGCATTACGGGGAGTTCTTCGGCAGCTAATGGCAGGGTGAGGTCGGGAACCTAGGAAAGCCTAAGTATTGCTTCGGCGGGTCTTGTTGCGCTGGGTAGCGAGTGTTTGATGTATGTATTTGAGAAGGTGACTTAGAGGATTCTTGAGGAAAGTGTGGATATGTGTGGAAGGTAGTATTGAGCTCGTACTATTGAAAGCACATGATCCATACTCGAATTGAGGAAAGTCCCGGAGAATCTAGGGATCCTGTGAGATGAGGATTCTTGGGTATGTTTTGATCGTTCGCATGTGGTTTTATGTATGGTGTTGAGCACTCAGAAGGAGTAGGTTATATTTCCTTCTTATGCTTTTGCGGGTATGTATCTTATGTTTTCTTTTGGGTTGTTTCTCAGGAATTTGTATTACGTTGGAATTTTGATTGGGTTTGTGTAAGTTATATCTCAGGTTGCTTCACTGCTATTGTCTGGGTTATCAAGGTTTATTATATGTCATTCTGCATGCCGAGAGTCTTCAATGAATCGTTAGAGGGTCGTATATTGTTGAGCGAGTTTCAACGTGTTCAGTTGTTGATTTCGGTCTTTGTCCGGATCAATGCAAGGGTATTGTTTGGAGGATCCTTGGTCAGGGTTTAGTTGTTCATCTTATGATTTTGTGGGACTGGTAGTCGTCTATGGAAGAACTTTTGGGGTTCGACACTACCATTTCTAGGAGAGGAGCAGTAGCATGAAGATGGAGGTGTCAGTGCATGAGTTGATTGGGGTAAGCGCATGTCATAGGCGGTTCATCCTATATGAGGTTTAATGGGTTGGGAATCCATCAGACTTATGGGATGAAAGAGCTTCGTCCAATCCAAGTGGGAGAGAATCGATCACAATTTTTGGGAGTTGGATCGGGTGTGGAACTTGGGCAAGTTTCACATCCTGGTTAGGAAGAGAGACCAACCAAGTGGCCGTTTAGATTGAGGTTATGTAAGTGGGAGTTTAGGGAACTCCCAGCAGCTAGTCATTATCTTCTTGTTATGCATAGCAGGTTTGTGGATGGATCTAGATTGAGGGTTGTGTTAGAGCCACGCTGCCTGTTCTTTTCTGATGAGGGTTTCGGAATTTGAAATATGACCCAAACACCTGGTTGGATGCGGATTTCGACTCAGGTGCGTGGGGTTGTGATGGTTAAGGTGTGGTAAGGCCATGGGTGGTAACCATGGTTGGTTTGAAGTGTTGTAAGATTGCGATGGGATCGTAGCATCCACCAGTCGAGGTAAACTATCGTTGGAAGCGGTAATGAGCATAAAGGGGGAATCAGTTCGTGCCTTAGGTACACCAGTTAGGATTGTCGAGGAATATTGCTTGTTTTAGGTTAAGGACCATTGGGGTTCGGGGCAGAGTCGGGCCTGTGTAGCTCTAGATGGGTGGGACCCGTGGGCGAGGCTGCTCTGTGGTATAGCATGGGTGGGACCCGTGGGTGAGGCCCGTGTGATTATGACAATACAGTTGGACCTGGAAGAGACTGTTGGGTCAAGGTATTGGATCTTGAGTTTTAGGATTGAGTGTGTGGTCAGTAAGTGGTGCAGAGGGATGTTGAGGTTGGGTAGCCTTGTCATTTGGACTCTTGGGAACCTGGTAGCTGGACCAGGTGCGAGACTAGTAGTCTCAAAGATGGTTTAGGAATCTCTATACCCTGGAGTAGTGAGGCGTTGCTGTGAATCAGAGGGTTTTGGGTGAAATGCAAGTGTAGATCTTTAGGTCTTGGATTATGAGTTGGGTAACGAGATGGTTCTTGGTGGGAAATTGTGTTGGGAATCATTGGTGTTTATGTGCAAGGCCTTCTCTTCTATAGGATATGATTTAAGTAATATGAATGGAAGGGTTCAAGGTTAAGAGATGGTTTCAATTTTGTTGGCAAATATGGATCTTGTGTTTTGATTGGGTTATATCTGTGTAGGGTCAGGCAAGCATGGGGTTTTGGATTTTCGGATGGATTTCATTATATGATTGGTCCTGGATTTCTTCAGATGGTTTAGACCAGGGTGGTCAGTTCGTAAGGTTGTGGGAAGACCACAACATGCATGGAACCAGGAAGTGGTAGGTCGTTGGTGACCGGTTTTGATATAAAACTTTAGTTGGTCTTGTAGTATTCGATTTTAGCATTGGAATTGGTGGCGTCAGGTTGTCGGGATGCTATGATCGGTTAAGATAGCTTGGGTAATTATTGTCGGATAAGGCTTTCATTCGGAAGTCGCGTGGGGCAGCTGTGTGTGTCTTTTGACTCAGCAGCCGTGCGGGAACCCAATGTTACAATTAGTGACAGACAAATTAGGACCAAGGAGGTCTCTATTGCTTTTGGAAATCAGCTAGGGGGCATCGAGGTAAGTCAAGGAGGTATTAGTTATTTGGGATTCGTATGTGGAGTCTCTTTTTAACCAAAAAATATGGTAAAACATTTGCAGCTTGGATTAGATAATCTTAGAGTAAATGATTTGACCCTGTTGCGCAGCTCTCGTTTGAGTCTAACATTGCAGGGATGATTCCTCTACACGAAGGATTATCTGGGTCTTCTGTCAAGTATAAGTGTTCTATAGCAGTATATGGTTAGCGAAATTGTTCCCTATGGAAGCATTAAGATAATCAAGGGTTGGAAGCGTTTTGTTTGATCTGGAATTCAATGAGGTTTTGGCATGGTAGTAAATCAGCATGGGCGGTCTGTCGAGGAGTCAAACCTATTTGAGACATTAGGATTCGGATTTCAGGTAAGGTAGAAATGATTTTCTGCAAGGGTTTATGGATTCATTCATCGGGTTTGGAGCGTTCTGCCGAGTTTGGGTTCAGTAACCTTCGGAAGGCCATTATATGATTAGAATTGTGGTTGTGTTGTTCAGGTTGTCTAGCGTGCCTGGGGATGGTAAGGAATGATTTCGAGGACGAAATCGAATTTAAGTGGTGGAGAGTTGTAACCCTAGGGCTTCACAATTCGGATACCACTTGAACCTTAGAGATCAAGAGCCGATTTTGAGCCTCCTTCCCCTTTCTCCAAGATCATCCAACTTGCCTTGGTGTTTGTGATCGATTAGAGGTATTACACTTTTGATACTAAAGCTCTCAAAGGTTGAAGATTCTCGCTACAATTGAAAGGTAATCATTTAAACTTGTTTTAGTTATTGTTTTCGATTTTGTATGCTAGTATTAGGGTTTACAAGCTTTAGATGATTTGCATGTACAGTTAGAGAAACTTAGATCCAAAGCTTTAGATGTAATGCTCAAAACCCATCAGTGGTATCAAAGCCTAAATTGTTTTCTTTGTATTTGATGCCTTGTTTGATCATTCATTGCTAGAAAAATCAAAATTTCTGCCCTCTAACAGGTGAACTCGTCAAGTCACATGATGAACTCGACGAGTCATATGAACTCGACGAGTCCAAATAGTGATTCAGAGAGCCAGATAGCAGATCTTTTGGGATTTTGGCCTATTTTTGATTAGGATAATTACCAAAAACGTTTTTGATTAATAAAATATGATTTTTATTAAATCGATATGATTATCCTTATCAAAATAGAAGATAATTGTCAATTAATTAGATAATTAGTGTCTTATATGATAATCTTAATTATTCGAATTATTTGATTGAATTATCTAGCCATGAAATTGAATTAGGTCAAATTTAGATAATCACTAATTAAGTGTTTAACTAAATTATTTGTAATTTGATCTAGAAAGTTTTGAAAAGTTTCAAAACTTGCCCTCTAGTTTTGGAATTTAAATTTTTTATTAAAAGTTTAATTTGGAAATATTTAAATTCTAAACCCTAAAATTTTACAAGTTTAAAATTCAACCCTTGTACTATTATAGTATTATAAGATTAATTATATATATATATATATATATATATATATATATATATATATATATAAGATTAAGCTAGTCTTACCGTTAGTAGACCTCATTCACGAAGCCGATCTATAAGGGGGTATAAGGTTGTTGCCTATAAAATGACAGTTTAACGGGTGTTCACTCTCACCCACCGCTTACTTGATTGGTGGAGGGTCGTTAGCCGAACGGGTAGGATAAGGCAACTAATTCCTCATTAAAAGTATAATGATTAATAAAGTAACTAAATGTTTTTATAAAATTCTCAATCTTAGTTACTTTTGGCAGAATCTGAACAGATGCTATGCCATGAAATTACACTTTACACCCTGTTAAGTCGTTAGTAGACGTGCGTGGATAATCGGCACACTAATATAGAATAGCAATGGTGGCAAAGGGTAGCTTGATGTTTATCATAGATCAATGGAGAGTGTGTGGCTAACCGGCACATTGATTAGGTGATTTGGAACATCGAAAGTACCAAGTACATTTGCATGGTTATTCACACCTTGGTTGTGATCCTTGGTATCCCAGTCACAAACTTGAAGGGCATATCGAGATTTAAACATGCCATTGAAAAGTTCAATGAATCTCAAAAGATCTAGGAGTTTCAATATAATTAAAACTTAATTTCTTTTTTGTTTTTCATGGTGGAAATTAGTGAATCGTCATTCACTTACCTTCAAATTATTACACTTTAGATTATGTCATCCCTCTTCTAAATTGTAAATAATGTTGTTGGATCCTAGCCCTAATTTTTCATTTAGGTGTTTAATTGGGAATCTTATCTAATCAAACTTTGTTCCTTTTCTATTTCAGATGTCTACTTCAAACAACAACAATGCTTCAGGCTCGACCCCTTCTAGCTCATTCTCACTCATGAATATGTGTAGGAGGGTATTCTGTAGGGTTTCAAAGTACTCCATGGATGATGGCAATGGGCCCCCTTGATGAAGTGTAGGTTAAATTCCCAAGACTTGTATTTTCCCTATAAATAGTCATGTATTATTCATAATTAGGGTTAAGAGTGAGACAAAAAGTAGCTGCCACGTTGTGAGGTTTCTTGTAGAGTTAGATTCTTATCTTAAAGTGTAATCTGTTCCTCATAATTCAATAAATCGAGTGATCATTCGATATTATCTTCATATTTGTGTTTGTTCTTATTTTCAGCATCTTGTTCATCAAATCTCAATTAGGGTTTTATTCCCAACAAGTAGTATCAGAGCGGGGCTTTAAAGATCTATTGATTTTTGAAGTATCGGTTCTTGATTTGATGATTTTCTGCACAAGATTTTGAAGATTTTTGGTATATTGGCGGTTTGGAATCAAGATTGTTGTTCTTTCTATTGTTCATGAAGATTTATGGTATTTTCTATTGTTCATCTGGGAATTGTTTAATCCATGTCGTATTTCATTCTTATTCATTGTTCTAATCAATTGTTTAATCCAATATTATTCCATTACTTCCAAACCAATTTTCCTTGATTTAGCCCATCGATTCGATTCAATACCGTTCCTTGAGCCCATTATTTTTTACTAATGTTCATTGCTTGGTTCACATAATCGCTATTTGAAATCACAAAATTCTGAATCATGAAAGTCAAAATTCTTATTCGATTTAAGGGTTTAACTTCTAGCGATTAAGTATTTTTTTTGTTGTTTTGCTAGATTTCACAATTCTCAATTTCTGTTCGATTCGCTAATATTTCTGCTCTTGATTTGAAATCTCTGAAAAATTTCATTCTCATAATCGATTTTGATTTTGTTCTTTGATTATATGCTTGAATTGGGTTTATCTAATCTATCATGTTCCAAAATCAATTAAGTTTATTGATTATTGATGATTTTTCTGGATACTATTGAACAAGAATCACCTCTTGTTGTTGTTTATGTTCGATTGTTATCTTGAAGTTTAGAATTGTCTTTTGATGTTTTGAGAGTGAAGAGTTTGACAAAGAACGAATGAAGATGAAGAATAGATGGGGTTGGTAACGATTATTAAATCGGTCTGTTTAGCCCGGAAATTGAGTTGAGGAAAAATAAACTTGTTGTTTGGAGTTACCTAGTGTCGATGGTCAAAAGTAAAAGTCAAAATTGGAATAATGGTTTTCTTTTTGAACAGTGTTCTCATCTGTGAATATGATTGGAAAGCAGTTGGGTTTTGTTAATGAATACAAAACGATGTTCAATATTCAATTGGCTTCTCCAGATTTCAAATCAACTGTTTCGCAATTTGGTGCTTCGTAGTTCTTATTTTTCACAGTGTAATGGGTCTCGGAATCGAGCATGTATCTAGCACTGTGATGTTCATGGCAATGGAATCGTGATTGGGATTGTGGGCACTTCAAATCGTCAATTTGGGTCGGAAGGTTTCGCTGCTAACTGTATTGGATTCGCAACCTTACTTGCGAATGAAATCGAGACTAAATTTAAAGAACACCGGTCAAACAAAAAGTCAAAATTTGACTGTGATTCGCATCAAGATCATGAACGACTGATTTGGAACGAACATCATACCTGCAAACGTTCAGATGTGGAATTGATTTATGGGTTCACACTAACATTCGTTGACATGGATTCACTGTGGGCTGTATTCGACCGAATCAGAAGCGAACCTATGATTGGGTTCGTTTTTTAGCCTTGGAACGAAAGTGGGGAAAGTGAACCTATGATTGGATTCGGTATGGCTAAGGTTTTGCTTTTGTTCACATTGTGATGCTCGGAACTAACATGGTTTCGTTTTTGTATCAACGATCTTGCAACGAACTTGGATTCGGTTGCTTGTGCTTGAAACGAAAGTGCACTGAAGTGGTGGTATTCGAAGTTATAGTCGGGCTCATACATCAGGGGTATATGGGGAAGATGACATAAACTTACATTTTTGGTCCCTATATCTTTAGCGTCTTGGCAATTTCGGATCATTTTTGGAACTTGTTTCACATCAAAGAGAAAATGATGCAAAATTACCATTCCAGCTCCTGTTTTCCAGCAAGTGACAATTTCTACCCAATATTCAGAAAAGTTTGCAAATTTGAGGGCTGGTGAACAGTTTTTAATTATTTAACACACATATTTTTTCGTGAACAAAAAATTAAGGATTCCATCAAGTCTTGGCGGTTCGGGAAGTCGTTTTTCGTGATAAACACAAATTTTCATGACTTTTTCGAATTTTATACTTCATTGTGTATATCATTTTGTCACGGGGGAGCATAGTAATTTTGTATCCATTCAAGATCATTCTCATGACCATTTGAAGGCTTTATAATCATGTTTTTTATTATAAATTGGAGGAGAATTTGGTATGGCCATTCGAAATTGGATTTTTGACTTTTCAAATTTGAAGATTTTTGATAAAGCTTGTGGTAGAATTATGAAGGTAGCTTTTACAGTAGCAGATCTTCACCAAGCTCTTCTCAAGCTTTTGCAGAGAAGTATCCTTACAGTAGCAGTTCTTCATCAAGCTCTTCTAAAGACTTGTTATATCTCCGACTTTTATTATTTTCTCGATTAAGTGGCTTTACGAATCTTAAAATTTGTTTGTTACATCATAATTTTTTGTGGCTTATATCATTAACTTATTTGAAGATCATTGTGACTCGGAGGGGGAACTCTTCAAAAATGAGAAGTGATTCAGTTTCTTTATTCTGAAATGGGTTTTTATGGTGGGTTTGGCTTTATTAAAGATCTTTGGGATTACATTCGAAAATGAAGTTTAAAGACATTACTTCAGTGCTTGGTTTATATATGCTAGAGCCTGTTTTTGAAGACTATTGAAGAATCAAGATTCGTGGATTGCTTCAAATATTCCTCGTTGCAAGATCATTTCTTATTTGCTAGATGCTTGTTTTGGAAGTTAAAGCATTGTCATCTATTCCATACTTTGAGGGGGAGATTGTAGGGTTTCAAAGTATTCCATGGATAATGGCAATGGGCCCCCTTGATGAAGTGTAGGTTAAAAGCCCAAGACTTTTATTTTCCCTATAAATAGTCATGTATTATTCATAATTAGGGTTAAGAGTGAGACAAAATGTAGCCGCCACGTTATGAGGTTTCTTGTAGAGTTAGATTTTTATTCTTAAAGTATAATATGTTCCACATAATTCAATAAATCGAGTGATCATTCAACATTATCTTCATATTTGTGTTTGTTCTTATTTTTCGCATCTTGTTCATCAAATCTCAATTACGGTTTTATTCCCAACAAATTCAATGGGTCCAACTTCAATGATTGGATCTGCAACATTCGAATGGTCACCCATTACGAGGACAAGGAGTATGTTCTCGACAAGGAGCTGAAAGAAGTCAATGTCAACACTGCAACTCCCGAAGAAATCGCTGCCTACAAGGCTTACGAGCGAGATGCTACGAAATTTCATTGCATCATGCTCACGACAATGACTGTTGAACTCCAAAAGTCCTACGAGGACTACTAACCCTATGAGATGCATCAAGATTTGATGGATAGGTACCATCAAAGCGCGAGGCAAGAAAGGTATGAGACCATAGTTGCAATGATCACTACCAAGATGAAGGATGGAGAGCCCATCACGGCCCACCTGCAAAAAATGCTGAGATATGTGGACTGCTTGCTGAAGTTAAATGTTAACTTCGATGAGGACCTGGCCATAGATATCCTTCTACGCTCCTTACCTCCTGGTTACAATCAGTTTCATATGACCTACCACATGAACAAGGAGGAGGTCACTCTAAGCAAGCTTCAATTCTTGCTAAGAGTAGTCTGAAAGACAAATCTGTTGCATCAACTCCTACTACCGCCCCCGTTTTGGCAATTGGGAAAAGGAAGGGTAAAAAGAGGAAGGCTCCTTCTGAGAGCCACAAGGGAAAGTCCCACGATGGTACCTCTTCTAGTGGAACCAAGGTCGGTCCCGTTACACCCTCTTCCAACCCGAAGGATGCAGAGTGCTACTATTGCCACGAGAAAGGGCATTGGAAGCGAAGATGCCCGAAGTACTTGCAAGATATCAAGGATGAGAAGATAAACCTATCCTTCGCAAGTATATATACAATTCATTCTAACAACTCACCACACGCTATGTATTGGGTCCTCGATACAGGATGTGGTTTTCACATTTTTTCTGATTTGCAGGGTCTAAGAAGAAGTAAGGATGTGGAGCATAGGAAGATAAACTTGCTCATGGGGAATAGGAAAGTGTCGCCTGTCACCAAGATTGGAGTTTACTCTTTAGTGCTAAGTAGTGGGTTAGGTTTAGATTTGAATAATTGTTGTTACTCGTCAGAAATGACACGAAACATTATTTCCTTTCATGGTTTGTATAAACAAGGTTTTATATTTTCGTTTGATAATGAAAAAGGTTCTATTAATGCTTTCTTTAGTGGTTCTTTCTATTTTGAAGCATTTCCTTGTAATGGTATATATGAAACTGTGATGGTTGTAGACAACTTAGGAATTGATGTGTTGCATATCGATTCTTCCAATAGTTTGGACAAAGCATGCTTGTGTTATTTTCATCTTAGACATGTCAACAAGAAGAGAATAGCCCAACTCTAAAAGGATGGAGTGTTGGAGTCATTCGACCTTAGGGACGATGACGTGTGCGAGTCTTGTTTGCTTGGAAAGAGGACCAAGTTACCCTTCACAGGTACTTGTGAAAGGGGTGAGGGTTTATTGGATCTCATACATACCGATGCATGTGGGCCCTTTAGATCCACCACAATGGATACAAGCCGCTTCTATGTGACGTTCACTGACGATTATAGCATATCTAACGACCCAATTTTAATGTTTAAAAATTTCATTTTTGATTAAGTGATTTGCAAAACATTTGTAACAAAATATCAACCGATCATGTCATTTCATAACAACATGTCTCGTGTCTAAAAACCGAATCGTAAAAACATAATAATGTCAGAGTACAAATCCCAGAATAACTCATAGTGCGGAAACCAATGTGTGTGTCTGATGTGCCGCTACCGTGCCAGCTCCTTCCCTTTCGCTGAAGAGGTACCTAAAACCAAAAATGAAAACTGTAAGCATGAAGCTTAGTGAGATCCCCTATCATACCACATACCATACAATCACATAGCATACATACTGCCAGGCAATTCTGGGTGCCCGACCTACCCGGTATGACCATTCTGGGGTGCCGTCCTACCCATGCGGCCATTCTGGGGTGTCGTCCTACCCGTGTCAAGGCATTCTGTGGTGCTGACCTGCCCGTCGGTCCTAACAACCGACCCTCGGGGATTGTTACACCCCCTACTGCTACTATCACATATATCATAACACAAACATATTATCAGACATATCTAGGGTGTCCGAACTACCCTTCGGTCCTAACAACCGAACTTGGGGACTATTCCCCTCCTACTACCACTATCACATATAACATATCATGCCAGCATATAAACATATCATCGCGTACTGTCAAACATATATGGGGTGTCTGACCTACCCTTCGGTCCTAACAACCGAACTCTACTCCTATCACATATAACATATCATGCCAGCATATAACATATCAGGTAGTAGCAAACCTAGATGAATATCACAAAGACAATCATCTAACATACGTCTCCTACTGGTGGGCTGGCATTGTGGCCGTAGAACCAACGCTACTGGAAGGTAACTCACCTCGTAGAAGCTGTTGATCTGTGTGGGAATCCTCTGACTGCTGACGCTGCTACTCAGGAAATCCTCCGGCTACAATTCCCACAAAACACTTAGTCATACACTACTAACTGTTCCTAGGGTAAAATAACCATTTTACCCCTGACCAAGTCAAAGTCAACTTCAAGTTGACCCCACTCGCCGAGTTGGGCCACCAACTTGCCGAGTCCTTCACCCTTTATTCGTCCTCATCCATGACCCCACTCGTCGAGTTGGGCAGTCAACTCGACGAGTTCTTCCCTCATATGAACCTCACATGAAAACTCATCCGACTCGCCGAGTTGATGAACAACTCGTCGAGTTCACCATCATCTGATGAACAAGTTCTGTCCTTGATTCGCCGAGTTGATGAACAACTCATTGAGTTCATCTTCATCCTTAAGAAGATTGCATTGGACTCGCCGAGTCTGCTCATGCACTCGCCGAATCCCATGAATTTATAGAACAATGGCTTGGCCCAGAACGTTAGGTCACTCCCCGGGACTCCCTCAAACCTTTCCATACTCAATTGGGTCCTTTTGAACCTCAACTGATATGGGACAGAAACCTTGGACTCGCCGAGTCCAAGGATGGACTCGTCGATTCGGCCACATCTTCTCACAAAATCTTCGATTTTTGATGTACAACCCTTGATCAAAAGATAGATATATGATTCTACAATCGATCTAGCACGTAAAGTCACAACCTTTATGTGCTTGCATGAGACATTGAGCTCAAAAGGTCCTTAAACAAGCTCTTACGATGCATGGGGCCTTCTTTGAGTGCAAAAGCCACTCCTTTCTGAATTGCAACCCCTCTAAGGACCTAGATCTGAAACATCAACCCCCCAACCATGCTTGCAATCATGGTTGGTGACCATAATGGCTTAGAAAAGCCTTAAAACTCCACAAAATGGGATCTATCAAAAGAGCAAATAAGGTATAGACTTTATACCTTATGTGGACTACAAATGATGCTCAAAATATAATCCCTCTAGCCTCCTCTTGATCCTTCAAGGTTTTCCTTCCTTCCTTGGGTCACAAAAGCACCAAAATCACTCCAAATGCCTTAGATTGCTTCAATAACGACTAGGGTTTGCTATGGGGGTCTTCTAGGATCAAATGGGACAATGGAGGCCGAGTTAAGGTGTTTAAATAGGGTGCAAACCCACGGGTTAGGGTTTTTGTCCAGACAGGGCCTACTTGCCAAGTCCGGGACCCAACTCGTCGAGTCCACTGCTTAAACCTCGCGTCTCATCCCGCTTCTACTCGGCGAGTTGGTCCTTCAACTCGCCGAGCCCATGGCCAAAAAGCAACATATTTTAAAGGATTAATAAAAGAATACGTACCAAGAACCAGGTGCTACAAATCTCCCCTACTTATTTTAGACTTCGTCCTCAAAGTCTGCTACTCGATCCTGAAACAGCTCGGGGTAATGCTCCATCATCTAGTCCATCGGCTCCCAAGTCCACTCTGACCCTTTCCAGTGCTGCCATGGCACTTTCACGAGTTCCAATCTCTTGTTCCTCAGATCCTTCGACTTCTGGACGAGGATTGCTACTAGCCGCTCAATGTAATTCAGGATGTCATCGACCTGAATTTCCTCTAAGGGTACCACTGCTGCGTCGTCCACCAGGCACTTTTGCTGCTGAGAAACATGGAAAGTGTTTTGTATCTGACTGAGTTCGGCTGGCAAATCCAACCTATACACCACCTTGCCCACCCGGGCTATAACCCTGAACGGTCCAATGTACCTGGGGCCCAACTTGCCCCGTTTCCTGAATCGGATAACGCCTTTCCATAGCAACACCTTCAGCAGAACCATATCCCCGACCTGGAACTCAAGGTCTGATCGGCGCTTATCGGCATAGCTTTTCTGCCGACTCTAAGCAGTCTGAAAGCCTGCTCTGGACCTGCTGAATCTTCTCTGTCATCTTGAGCACCACCTCAGTGCTCCCCATTACCCTCTGGCCAACCTCGCCCCAACATATCGGGGTCCTGCACTTCCTCCCGTATAGCATCTCGAAGGGAGGACGGTCAATGCTCGCATGATAACTATTGTTATAGGAGAACTCTGCCAATGGAAGGTAGGTATCCCAAGTACCCCCGAAGTCTAACACGCATGCTCGCAGCATATCCTCCAGGTTCTGGATGGTCCACTTGCTCTGACCATCCGTTTGCGGGTGAAAGGCGGTGCTAAAATGCAGACAAGTACCCAGCTCGTCATGAAACTTCTTCCAAAACCTGGAAGTGAACCACACATACCTGTCTGAAATCACAGAAACTGGCACACCGTGCCGCGCCACCACCTCCCGGATATAGATGTCGGCCAACTTCTCGGCCGAGATGCTCTCCTGAATCGGGATAAAATGGGCGCTCTTGGTCAATCGATCGATGATGACCCAGATCGAATCCACTCCCCGCGCGGTCCTGGGAAGCATGGTGATAAAATCCATCGTGATGTCTTCCCATTTCCACAGCGGAATATCCAACGGCTGCATCTTGCCGTGAGGTTTCTGATGCTCAGCCTTGACCTTCCTGCATGTCAAGCACCGCTCCACAAACCATGCCACATCCCGCTTCATGCAGGGCTACCAATAATCCAGAAGAAGATCCCTGTACATCTTCATCGCCCAGGATGAATGGAAAATCGGGATTTGTGTGCCTCCTCCATCAGAACCTGACGCACACCCCCGTGGTACGGCACACACACCCTGCGGTGTAGTGTTAGTACTCCTCGGCTGTCATAGTCGAAGGAGGAGACCTGCCCCACTATATGCTCGCTCTTCCGATGTTCCTCCTTCACAGCCTCCCACTGGGCCTCTCGAATCTCCTCCCACAGTGGAGTCACCACTGTCATCCTCAAGCAGATATCCCTGACCGGCGTTACCCTGCGGCTAAGCGCGTCGGCCACCACATTCGCCTTCCCCGAATGGTAAAGGATCACGCAATCGTAATCCTTTACCACGTCCATCCACCGATGCTGCCTCATGTTTAGATTCGGCTGATCCATGAGGTACCTCAAACTCTTATGGTCCGTGTAGATGGTACAACGAACCTCATAGAGGTAATGACGCCAAATCTTGAGGGCGAATACAACAACCCCCAACTCTAAATCATGCGTTGGGTAGTTTGCCTCGTGAGGCTTCAGCTGCCTCGAAGCGCAGGCGATGACACGCCCTCTCAGCATCAATACTGCGCCCAAACCTGAGATGGACGCATCGCAGTACACAACAAAATCCTCCATGCCCTCTGGCAAGGCTAAGATTGGCGCCTCGCACAATCTCTGTCTTAGTGTCTCGAACGCGGCCTGCTGCTCGGGCCCCCAACGAAAGACCATGACCTTCCTTGTTAGCCTGGTCAGGGGTACGACTATCTTGGAGAAATCTTGGATGAATCTCTGGTAGTAGCCGACTAATCCTAGGAAACTCCGAATCTCAGATGGAGACTTCGGAACCTCCCATCTCATCACGACCTCCACTTTGGTCGGGTCCACTGAAATCCCATTCTGGTTGACGAGATGCCCAAGGAACTACACCTCACGCAACCAGAACTCACATTTGGAGAACTTAGCATACAAGTTCTCCCTCCTCAAAGTCTCCAGAAGCTCTTGCAGATGCTCCTCGTGCTCCTCCTGCATCTTGGAGTAAACCAAGATATCATCAATAAACACTATCACAGAACGGTCTAACATCGGTCTACACACGCGGTTCATGAGGTCCATGAACGCGGCAGGAGCATTGGTGAGCCCGAAGGGCATCACCACAAACTCATAGTGGCCATAGCGCGTCTGAAACGCAGTCTTCTGTACATCCTCCTCTTCGAACCTCATCTAATAATATCCTGAACGTAAATCAATCTTGGAGAACCAAGATGCTCCCTGTAGCTGGTCAAAGAGGTCATTAATCCTCGGGAGTGGGTAACGGTTCTTCACCGTTACCTTGTTCAGCTCCCGATAATATATACACATCCGATGCGATCCGCCCTTCTTCCTCACAAATAGAATTGGGGCTCTCCAGGGATAACTACTCAGTCTAATCAATCCCTTGTCTAACAGCTCCTGCAGCTGTGTAGACAACTCCTGCATCTCAGGAGGAACCAACTGATACGGTGCCTTGGCTATCATAGCCGCGCCAAGGACTAGATCGATCCTAAACTCCACCTGCCTCTCCGGAGGTATCCCTGGCAACTCCTCGGGGAATACATCCGTAAACTCTCACATTACGGGTACATCACCCACTGTCGCCTTACCCGCCTCCTGGGTTTCCATGACATAAGCGACATATCCTGTGCAACCCTGCAAAAGGTAACGCCTAACTCTCGCTGCTGAACATACCGTTGGTCCTTGTTGTGGCCTCTCGCCCTGAACTACCAACTCTTCCCCACTTGGGGTCCTGATCCGAACCAGCTGCTGCGTACAATCTATCACTACCCCATTGGGGCTCAACCAATCCATGCCTATAATCACCTTGTTCCCTCTCAATAGAATAGGAACCAGGTCTACCAGATAACGCTCCTCGAATAATCTCAGCACACAGTCTCGGAATACCGTCGATGCTCGCACCGAACGGTCATCTGCAATCTCTACCTCTAAAGGGCAATCCAACATGCCCGAAGACACAGGGAACTTCTTGCTAGGCGCAAGAGAGACAAATGATCGGGTAGCACCCGAATCAAACAATACCTGAACTAGAATACCGTTCACATGGAATGATCCTAAACAGAGCACATACATAACATATCAAAATCACAGCAGCATATCATAATAGCATAAATAAGAAGTCATACCCGTCACCACTTCGGGTGCAACGCGTGCCTCCTCGGTAGTCAACTGGAAGGTCCGACTCCTCATCACTGGAGCCTCAGTCTTGGCCTTCCGGCCATCAGTAATCCAAAGGGTCGTTGGGGCTGGCGCCTTCACCGGCGCTGCTGCTATCAACTGGGGGCAGTTGGCCTTCTTGTAGCCCCTCTGGTTGCAGTGGAAACACAACAACTCAGACGTCTGGATAACTGGTGCAGGGGCAGTACAATCCTTGCTGAAATGTCCGATCTTTCCGCACTTGTAGCAGCATGACGATCCCAATCTACACACCCCCTCATGTGGCCTACTGCATTTCCTGCAACGGCCCGGTCCTGACTGGCCTTTCGGCCTACCATCTGATCCCTTGGGCTTCTTCCCCAAAGCCCCAGTCGTTTACCCCTCCTTTACCTTCCTCTTCCGGCCATACTCCAGATCCATCTCCCTCTCTTTTGCCCTGGCAATCATGGAATCCACGGTAGGGCAAGCTGAAAAACTAACATGCTCCCGAATGTTGGCTCACAGCATGTCATGATAACGGGTCCTCCTCATATCCTCATCTCCCGCATACTGGGGCACCAGCAATGCCCTCTCCTAGAACTTGGCGGTGATCTCCGCCATAGTCTCCGTAGTCTGTCTCATGTCCAAAAACTCTCTGGTCAGCTGCTGAAGCTCTATAGCTGGCACAAACTCCGCCCTGAATCTGGTCACAAAGTCTGACCAGGTCATAGCCTCCACAGTCGAGGCTCCCAGTGAGTCACCAACAGACTCCCACCAGTCTCTAGCTCTGTCTCTCAAACACCCTGCAGCATATCTCTCCTTCAACCCCTAGGGGCAGAAGCTGGTCAACTATGCAGACTCAATGTCTGCAATCCATCATCTGGCAGCAATGGGGTCCTTCGCCCCATGGAAATCCGGCACACCACTGCCCCTGAAGGCCTTAAAGGACAGTGTGCGGGATCCTAACTGGCCAGACGCCATATCACTCCTGAACGCCCTAAGGCGATCCTCCATCAGCTCAACAATCCCTTCCTTGATCGACCCAAAGATGACCGGGGTCGCATCAAGGATGCCTCTAGTGATCTCTAATGTGATGAACTCGCGTAGCCTCTCATCTGTTGGCTCGGAACCTGATCCTGAACCCGATCCCTTTCCTGAACTGCCAACTATTGGCCTCTGTCATAGTACCACCATTCTGCAAAACATGATACCAACCGCTAGTGATACTAGTCCATCTAGAGGGATCACACCCATCACAAGTTCCTTGGTCTCGCAGGATATTACCGGAGATTCATTAAAGACTTTTCTCGTATAGCCGTACCTCTCACGAGTCTTACACGGAAAGAAGTGAAGTTCGAATGGGGTGAAACCCAAGAAAGAGCTTTCTCAACTCTAAAAGATCTTTTGACTCATGCTCCAATCTTATCACTCCCAGAAGGTGATGATGATTTCTCCGTATATAGCGATGCTTCAAGATTGGGACTTGGTTGTGTGTTGATGCAACGTGGCAAAGTGATAGCCTATGCCTCAAGACAACTGAAAGATTATGAAAAGAATTATCCCACTCATGATCTCGAACTCGCTGCAGTGGTATTTGCCCTAAAACTTTGGAGGCATTATCTTTTTGGTACAAAGTGTCAATTATTTACCGACCACAAAAGTCTCAAGTACATATTCAGTCAGCAAACTTTGAATATGAGACAACAACGAGCCATGGAGCTAATCAAAGATTATGATTGTGAAATCCTATATCATCCTGGAAAAGCTAACGTGGTTGCTGATGCACTTAGCAGAAAAGTTTATCGCAATAGTATGTGTTATGTCATTACTCATACTACAGTAAAATTCACTATTTTAGATGAATTAGAGAAATGGCAAGAAGAGGCCCTAAAGCCAGAAAGTGTGAAGAAAGAAGGGATGATACATTATAATGATGCTCTATTTGATGATCCGCGAGGATTAAAAGTATTAAAGAATCGGCTGTGGATGCCAAAGATCGGTGGATTGAGACAGAAGATTTTAGATGAAGCCCATAAATCTAAACTGTCAATCCATCCTGGTACAAGTAAAATGTACTATGATGTAAGAGCTGATTATTGGTGGCCTGGATTAAAGAGAGACATTGGAAGATATGTACAAGAATGCTTAGTATGCTTACAAGTCAAAGCAGAGCACCAAAAGCCTTATGGAACCCCAGAAAGTCTTAGTGTTCCTGTATGGAAATGGGAGGAATTGTCCATGGATTTCATTACCAAATTGCCAAAGACTGCTAGACAGCATGATAGCATTTGGGTAATTGTCGACCGCCTGACTAAAAGCGCTCATTTTCTTGCCATGCGTGAAACGGCCCCAATGGAGAAATACGCACAAGTATACTTGGATGAAATTGTGGCAAGACACGGTGTGCCACTAAAGATCATCTCCGATCGTGATACTCGCTTCACTTCTCACTTTTGGGCGAGTATGCAACGTGAATTAGGATCTCGAGTTGCTCTCAGCACAGCATATCATCCCCAGACAGATGGTCAAACGGAGAGAACAATCCAAACAGTAGAAGATATGCTTCGTGCATGTGTCTTGGAGTTCGGTGGTAACTGGGATAAATACTTACCTCTTGTCGAATTCTCGTATAATAATAGTTACCACGCTTCAATCAAAATGCCACCATACGAAGCATTATATGGTCGCAAGTGTCGTACTCCATTATGTTGGCGAGACATAGGACAGAAGATCCTTGGAGGCCCTGAAATGATTCAAGACACCACCGACAAAATTCAAATCGTACGAGAAAGAATGAAAGCGGCCCAGGATCGACAGAAGTCCTATACAGAAAAGAGAAGATGACCCATAGAATTCCAAGTGGGTGATTTCGTGATGCTGAAGGTATCTCCATGGAAAGGCCTTATGAGATTCGGGAAGAAAGGAAAGTTAAGTCCTAGATTTGTTGGTCCTTTCAAAATCATCCAGAGAATTGGAAAGCAAGCATACCGCTTAGAATTACCTGAAGATTTGACAGGTATTCATGATGTGTTTCATGTGAGCTATCTGCGCAAATGCTTGAGCATCAATGATGAGACAATTCCATTATCTGAAGTGAAATTGGATAATAAGTTAAGATATGTAGAAGAGCCGGAAGAGATCGTGAATGAAAGAACAACTAATCTACGTAATAAAGAAGTGGAGTTGGTGCTCGTCAAGTGGAAACACCATCGAGGCCCAAATTATACTTGGGAAAATAAGAATGAGATAAGAGCAAAATATCCCCATTTATTTTAATCGATGTAATTTCGGGGACGAAATCCTCAAAAGGATGAGATATTTGTAACATACACGTTTTGAAATCGTGTTTTAAGTAAATAATATTATGAAATATTATGTGAATTTGAATGTTGAGTTCTAACAGATAGTTTTTACTAGAATTGAAGTAAAACTATGCTTAGAATCATTCAGAAAGTATTGGAAGTCTTATGAGATTCCAATTAAAAGCCAAATAGTGAAATATAGCGAAAATATAAAATCTGGAATAAGTAAAATTTTATTATTGAAAGTTATAGATAATCTCGTTAGAAACATTTAGGCGAAAACCTCATCGAAATCCGAGTTATAACGAAGAAGTTATGACCAAACGAAGTTCCGTAATAAATCCGGAAAATACCTTGTCGCGTAAAAATTTAGTTTTCAATAAACTAGTTTTTAGCCTTAGTGATGTAAATGAAAGTTGTAGAACTTGTGAAAATAATCAACTTTCATATAAAGACCGTTTGAATCTGACTTCGTATGAGGAAGTTATGATTTTTCGAAGTTTCAGCTTAGCAGTAGACAGCTAAAAACTCGAATTTTAGATCGAGTGATTTTTAGCCGACACAACCTAAACGAGGATTGAAGGTCTCGTCATTAGTAGTGCAACGGTAAAAAGTCTGACGAAAACGGACGTCGGATGAAGAAGTTATGAATTTTTAACGGATTTTCCTGTCCCGGTCTGTTAAACATAATAATATTAAAATTAAAGTCAAAATTAGCCGACGAAGTCTAAACGAAAGTTGTAGAGCATAATTCTAGCTTCGCGTGCATATAAAGAACGTCAAAAACGGAGCTCGTATGCGAAAGTTATGGATTTTAGAAGTTTTTTCACATTTTTCAAGAAAATTCGCATGAATAGTGAAATGCCACGTCACCCTCGCTCGGAGTTGGCCACGTATCCGAAGCTGCTGCGTGGCAATGCCCGAGAAGCGACGCGTGTCGCACAGGAGTCCGAAGTCGTCACGTGGTACTCGCATGCCTGCCTCGTGCCCTACTCGCGTGTCGCATGCTGATTCGACCGAGGGTGCGGTCCAATGGCTATCCGACGCGCCTCGCATTGATCACCCTCGCATGCGCAACCCACCTGCGAGCCACCTGCTGTCCGAGCCGAAGACCCAGCCGATGACGCGCCTGAAGCTGATGACTCCTCGCATCCGAGCCTCGCTGGAGCCCTGCGAAGCTGCCATCTGGTCTGAACCTCGCAGCCACCTGTCTCCTTCCCTTCGCTTCGGATCCGAAGCTCAGCCCTATATAAGGGGTGCGAGCCCTCTCGGCTAGTTTTAGAAATTTGGCATTTTCACCCCCTCTTTCAATATTTTTACGATCCCGACATCCCCCAAAGCCTCGGTACTGATTCTAAAGCCCGAAACACGCCCCGAGACTCCCGAGAATCCCGAAAAATTTATCTTTTCGGTTTCGAAGCTCTACCTTCGCAGAGCCCGGTTTTCAAGAAAACTCTCGGTTTTCAACAACGAAAGTCATATTTAGAGCCGAAGTACTGCCCAAATTAATATTTTATCCCCCGGTTATTTCACGGTGAGTTTAATATATAGAAATAATTATATGTTATGTGTTATATGTGCTACGTGCTTTTCAGTGTTATTTTCCCGGGTTATTTTTAATTGCTATTTTTAATAGCAAAGAAATACCTTTGACCATGTGATCAGTGAAAGGACTTAGATTCACGTTGGTACTGGTATGTAGCCTCTGGCCATGTGGAACATGTCTCCGTAAGAGAATGAATTCTATTCTATGGTAGTGGCAGAAGGTTAGATAGGGCTATAAGCCTGAAATCTACCGAAATGTTAATCCGAAGTTGTATATCTTCTGTGCCGTTTGGGCCAAAGCTTTATTGATGTATATCAAGCACGGAAATTGTTATGTCTCATTGATTGTATATCTTTAAATCAAATCAATGATCGATATGGAATGTTTGTCACATGATTCACATATGCCCTTGTTGTTCCTTGTTCCTCTTTGCTTCTGCTCTATTAAAGTATATATATGGCATAATGTTATATTGTATCTATTATTGAACTCACTAAGCGTGTCCGCTTACCCTCTCGATGTTTAACAAATTGCAGGAGATAAACATCCAGTATAGTTATATACTGGTAGAAGATTTTTGGATAGTTTGAAACTATTGTATCGATGGAAGCCTATGAATAGTTTGAAACTATTGTATTTTGCACTCCCATATGTATAAAACAATAGAATCCTGGGAAGTTATGTAATATATATAACACTTTAACATAGTGGGTTTGTATCCGGTAGTTTGTAATCTCTTTATCAATGTAAAATATTGTTTTTATGAATATGCAAGTAGCATGTTTTGGAGTAACTATATTGTCGAGTATGAAAGTTTGGTTCTTTCATAAATACGAAAGTTAGGGTCTTTCAATTTGGGATTATGAAATGAGCATCATTGAAATGTTGTCAATCGATCTGTTTCACAAAGAGAGGACCACATGTAAACATAGTGTGCATACTTGGAGTATGGCATAACTATTTTTTGGACGAACATAGTGTGCATGCTTGGAGCATGGCATGACTATTGTTTTAATTCAAGTATTAAGTTGATAAATCGAAACAATGAATAATGAGTAATCAATATGGTGCTTAGATAAAAGGGTTTTTATTTACACTTAAGAGTTTGGGGCCATATAGGATTAAGTATTATTCTTGTGTTTCACTTTGCATGTTTTGACTTCCAGAATAATTAGGTCGTTCTTCCTAAATGACTAAGTTATTCAAACCATCCATAGTCGGTCATATGTTGGAAGTAGATATGAATCAAGACTGTCATGAATCTGGCTTGTAAGATTTGTCTAATGTGCATTAGACATAGCAATGATTGCTACAACATTCATGAGTGTCACACCCCCAAACCAGAATGGCGGAAACATTCGGGGGTGGATGACTTCACGTAGTATCACAACCATTGAATATTGTAAAGAAAGTAACACAACCATCACATATATAATGAAAACGTATGTTGTTGCGTTATACATATTAGCAAAAGAATATTACAATGAGATGATAAATGTTCAATAATAAAACATCCTTAGTGTTTCCTTCTCCAAAAGCTGGTGGTTACATGTATTACTGATTCCCTGAGAAATACAAGTGGTTTCGAAAAAGTGTCAACAATTAAGTTGGTGAGTTCATAAGTGTTTTGCATTGAAAAGTATGTCCTTTTTTATAGTAAATCGATGAACGAGGTTTTCAGAAAATCCAATATTTTCTATAAATGATTTGAAAAGTTTCCCGTGTTGGAGTGCATTAGTGTTTTCCATACTTGAATAATAGCGATAAAATTTGTGTTAACAATAACGTGAAAACTGAAATGCATATATGAATCTCGTAAATCAAACTTGTTTTTATACTTTTATGTGAGTTTTATAACCATGCTATTGACACTGATGGCCTGTAACAACGTTCTTCAGGCGTTGGAACTGTTATGACATTTGTCACCCCAGGCCTGCCGGCCTAGCTGTAGCTAACAACTTAGGTGTGGGATTGTCAATCCCGTATAGATCTATACACAAGTATCACGCTCCCCCTACAAGGGATTATGGTATATAATACAGGACTTAATAATGCATACTCGAACGTACGTGAAGCTGTCTCACATTACTTGGTATAAACAGATTTACGATAATAAAGACTTTACTTCTTTTGAAAGCATTTCATTTGTCGAGATGTATATGTAAAATGTATGAATCACTTGAATACTACACTCATTATAGTTTCTCAAAAGTATGTTCCCATTTGGTAATAACAACTTGGTGATATAATAGCCCTTTAAACATAAAGTTATTTTTGTATCAAAACCCTATAAGAACGATATTATAAAAATGATACTTTGATTTGTAATGTACTTGTATTCCCCCCCCCCCTAAAACGTGAAAAGAATTGAAAATTAGGGGTATGAACTCACCCGTTAAGTTTGAAGAGAGAGGCTAGGGTTGAGCAGAACTTCGACCGCAGATGGTTGCGTCGTCGGGCTCTTCGGGGATTTCTGCAGCGTAAATCTTTCGTCGGGGGCTCGAGTGTGGAAACCGAGGTCGTGGAATGGTCTCTGGAGCTTAGAAGTATGGGAGATTGACTGAGGAATGGTGAATGGTGTGCAAAAACTCGAAGCTCAAGTTCTCTATTTATAGGCTGGGAATACCTCGTACGCGGCGCGTACCTCCGAAGTACGCTGGGCGTACTCGGTTACGCGAGGCGTACTCGGTTACGCGGGGCGTAATAATGCATCATGGCTTACGACTCGGGTCTAGCTAAGCGTAGCTTGGGCGGGCCGATGGGACTCGACTCTGGGTCTAGTACGCGGGGCGTACTCCCATATTACGCAGGGCGTAATCCTGGCTTCCGACTTCTAAATTCCGTAACTTTCGCGTACGAGCTCCGTTTTTCGCGTTCTTTATATCCACGCGTAGGTGAGATTATGCTCTACAACTTTCATTTAGACTCCGTCGGCTAGTTTTGACTTTATTTTTAATGATATAATTTTAATAGGCCGGGCCTCCTAAATTTCGTTAAAAATTCATAGGTTCTTTATTCGATGTCGGTTTTCGTTTGTCTTTTTATCGTTTTATTACTACTGTGGAGATCTTCAACTTCCGTTTAGGTGGCGATAGCTAAATAACACTCGATCTTCAATTTGAGTTTTTAGCCCTCTACTACTGTTACAAAACTTTGAAAATCCGTAACTTCTTCATACGAGGTCCAATTTGGGCGATCTTTTTATGTATGCTCACCTTTCAACGAGATCTACGACTTTTGTTTAGATACTTAAGGCTAAAATGCATTTTATTGAGATTCTACTTTTTACGTCAAATAATGTTTTAACGTCGTGTCGTAAATATACGAGTGGTTATAATTTCTTCAATATAACCCGGTTTTGAGCGTTCTTTATGTTTTTGGAAACCTTGGCATGATATCTAATATTTGTAACACCGTAAATTTCAAGACAAAATTTTCATTTAAAATAATCATTTTAATCTTAGAACACTTGTTTAAAATCTCATTCATAATTGAATTACAAAACATAGCTTCATTTTCACTTGCATAGAAAACCAGGATCCTCTAAAATATGACTCTTTCTCTGGTGTGTACAATCAAGCCGGTGCCGCCCCGTGATACTGAAAGAAACCTGAAACAACATAACACAAACACTGTAAGCACGAAGCTTAGTGAGTTCCCCAAAATACAACACATATAACACATATAAGCCACTCGAGGCTATAACTCTATGGGTCCGTGCACCCAACTCTGTGAACCCTCAGGTTCTAACCCTAGGAACCCTTCGGTTCCAACTCTGCAAACAGGCACAGCATAAATCACATAGAAATAATGCAGTACAACACATATCATACATAGCATACAAATACTCTGTCACATAACTCTGGTTACATACTCAAGGTAAAGTATAGTGAGAAGACTCACCTCGCGTGTCTCGATATCTCACAACCCTGGGAATCCCTCGTGCCCGATTCTCCGAGCTCTAATCCTCCTATAACATCATATGTCCCTAGTTAACACTTTATATCTCTAATGTTGACTATCCCTAAGAAGTCAACACAGGTCCACTCTGGTCAACGGTCAACGGTCAACTTTGACCGGACTCGGCGAGCGCTAGGGCGACTCGGCCAGTCTAGACGTTCTCACCAATTCTCTAAGATTCCCTTTCTACACGTCGAGTATCCCCCCTGACTCGACGAGTTCCTCCTGGAAGAATCGCGGGGCCACCCCGACTCAACTCGCCGAGTCTGAAGAACAACTCGGCGAGTCCCAGTTCGACTCAAACCACCTGTTAACCCTCTCTAACTCGCCCTGACTCACCGATCCAACCCATAACCCGGACAGGACCATTCTAAGGCAATCTTCAAGCTACTCGCCGAGTCTGTTCATCGGACTCGGCGAGTCCATGCCATGCAACCGCTCAAACTGCTTTCTAAGGTCAGATTTGCTCCGGCAATTCATAGGTCTGGCCTTCCTAGACTGGTTCATCACGTAAAGTCCTCATTTCGGTGCTCATAATACACCCCATGAGTCATAATTGACGTTTTGACCTAAGGCATAAGGATTCCAATCCAAAACCTCCATTGATTCCCGAAAAGCTCAGGCATGGGACACTCTGGACTTCCAAGGGTCCCAATATAGGGTTCCAATCGCATGGGGGACTAAGGAAACACTCAATCTAGCCACAAAAGGGTTCAATAAACCCTAAATCCATATACACATCAACATAGAAGGGAACAACTCAAAAATATTACCTGAATAACGTTGCTCTGTGTCCCCAACTCTCAGAATATAGCTTCTCCTGTTGTTCCCTTAACCAAGCCTCCTCTTCCTTGCAAAATAACACTTCCAAGATCAATAATGACCTTCTACCTTGCTCCAGATGCTCACAATCGAATTAGGGTTTCACTCAAAGGACTAGGGTGAACAATGACAACCATAAGGCCCCTTATATATGTCCTAAACCTGGAAAGTTAGGGTTTCGCTAAACAGCGCGGACTCGCCGAGTCCATATCCGGACTCGCCGAGTCCATTCGCGAACCCGCGACCAGATCCGCGATCCTACTCGGCGAGTCTGAGCTCCAACTCGCCGAGTCCCCTCTTAAAACACCCAAAATCATAAATATAACACTACCTGCAATTCCGGGCTGTTACAACTCTCCCCCACTAGAACTAGACTTCGCCCTCGAAGTCTCACTCTGAAAAGAGCTCCGGATGCTGCTCCCGCATCTCACGCTCCGGCTCCCAGGTCATTTCCGATCCCTTCCGGTGCTGCCACTGAACTAACACCAGAGGTATCTCTTTATTCCTCAGAACCTTGGTCTTCCGATCTCTGATGGCCACTGGTCTCTCGGCATAATTCAGGCTCGCATCCACCTGAATGTCCTCTAATGGAACTACTGCCGTCTCATCGGCTATACACTTTCTCAATTGCGACACATGAAAAGTGTCGTGGATCTGTCTCAATTCCGTTGGCAACTCCAAACGGTAGGCCACCTGTCCTACCCTCGCAATCACACGAAAAGGCCCAATATACCGGGGCCCCAACTTGCCCCTCTTCCTGAATCGAATCACTCCTTTCCAAGGAGAGACCTTCAGGAGTACGAAGTCGCCGACCTGAAACTCAAGCTCGGACCGGCGTCTGTCTGCATAACTTTTCTGTCGGCTCTAGGCGGTCAATAACCTCTGTCTAACCTGCTGAATCTGCTCTGTCGACTGAAGCGCGATCTCTGTACTGCCCATCACTCTCTGTAACCGAGAATTACCCAAGATGCAACTCTGCTCTAAATCTCAACGATCACTCGACCCATAAGGGTTAGGAAACCATGAACCACCGGATCCCCGATCCAAAGCCCACTTTATCCATTCCGGAACGACTGAGAGACCCATTCTCACTCTCAGAGCAACTCTCACGAGTTCTCCTCTTGCAATCGCATACACATGCTGAACTAGCCCCAACACCCACAGGTTGGAAGACCCGATACACTGATGATATCCTCAAACATCCCCCCCCCCAGGATGAACCATTGATACATACCCAATACCCTGATCAGAATCACACTGAGAGTCCAGGATTCTCTCCCTGGATCCCTTCCGAGCCTCCTGGCTCTACACCCGCGGAATCCCTTCCGCGTCCTCAGCAGACATCTCATCATGATGTCATTCCATACCACTGTAACAGACACAGCGTTCAACCCTCATACTCTAAATCGTCCATTCGCACTACTACCTTCACTTCCGTGAACCAACACTTTCCCCCCCTTGGGGTTACATACCTTTCTCTTCCCTTACCTAGGGGAATCCACTTGACAACCTTGCCACTACTCCATGTATCGCACATGCTCTGGATCTGCTCGCAAGGACTCTCGGGTCCATGCGTTACCTCTCCTCAGCAAATGAGGGTCCGACACCACCTCCTATACAACAGCTCAAAGGGCGGCATACCAATGCACTAATGATGACGGTTGATATAGGACAACTAAACCAGGGATAATTACGTGCCGCAGCTTCCTCCGAAATCTAATACACATGCCTGAAGCATGACTTCGAGCGTCTGAATCGCTCACTCGCTCTGGAGTGTCCTCAGACAACCTCATGATAAGCTCTAGCTCATTTCTCATATCCCTCTTCTAGACTGAGCACCAGGTTAGCTTTTGACTCCACAGCTGAGCCTCCAAAGGTCACCCATAACATGATCCAAACATCTCACTAACCTTTTCCCCGTGACCACTCTCCTTGCCCAGTGACACGCAAGTCACGAAATCCTCTTTTCCTCATGCGAGAAGAATACGATCCCATCGAGGATCGTCTCAACTCTGATCTCCAGTTTCTGCTGCGCATATCCCTTGCGCATCTCACCGCATCTCCTGACAGAGACGGAGACCCCCGTCTCGCCCTCGATTCAACATCCAGGCTCCAAAGACTCAATACTAGGGCTACTCAAACCCAAAACTCTTCCACATCATCCACTGCTCGGAAAACATTCCAACATCACATTCTCTTGCCATCTAGTGAGTACTGCGACTCCACGCAGTATCACAACACCCTCTGAATAGTGAGTACTACGGCTCCCCGCAGTATCACAACACCCTCTGACTAGTGAGTACTACGGCTCCCCGCAGTATCACAACACCCTCTGACTAGTGAGTACTACGGCTCCCCGCAGTATCACAACACCCTCTGACTAGTCAGTACTACGGCTCCCCGCAGTATCACAATACCCTCTGACTCCACTAGCTCGTGCTCCGCAGTCTATCATCAGTGGCTACCCATACTCGACTCGGATATCCATCACAGACTCTGGAGGCAATCAACATAACAAATGCCCACCTTTGCAAAAATCCACTCTCTCAAATAATCTCCCTGGATGCCCATACTCAAAGGGCTCCCACTAGATCCATAGATACTTGATATACCACAAGTCGATTCAATTCAAGATTCACGAGTAACTCCGAAATAAAGATATCATACCCGGATATCTCAGAATATCCCAACAGAACATCACAAGATCCTGCCACAACCACTGATCTCCTGCCCCAAGCATCATATAGACACAATAATATATTTCCTCTGAACCCCAAAATTAGATCTGCATTTTCCAAATTGCAATCTCGGTGTATCCAGTTTCTCAATTGGAATACAAGAAAACGCTAACGCTACTAAATACGTTGATAATTCTCCGAACCCATTTTCCACCGCTCAAAATCCAAACAAGGATACACATACCGACCCGGGAGTTGGCTGCCTAATCATTCCCTATCTACTTGCAACAACACCAAACACCTGTCGTGGAGACATTCATCCTTCTCATCAAGTACTTCCCGCATTAACTCACTCTGACCCCTTTCCTCGATCACCGACATCTCTAGTCTCATGATTTCTTACAGCATATCTCTATACTCCACTTATAACTACTCTTGACAAATCTCTGCTTTCTTACATACTGCACCCGGTTCCCCCCACTTAGGGTTCGAACCATCACCCTTTAGCACACAACCAACCCACAACTATTTTTCACCAGCGAAATCGCACCTGCCCCAGGAAAGTGCTACACAACACCCGATAATTCCCCCTTAAGGAAATCAATCAACCCCCTATACTCTGAACCTCTGATGAACTCCTCAAGAACTTCTCATCACGACGGCATCTAGTCGTTCCAAATCTCATACCAATCTAGCACTAAGCATTTCAACTGCTCAATAACATCCCTGGCTCATAGACTGAACCGCAAAATCATCGTACCTCTCACCTCAACTCATCAACCAATGCTCCAACACCGGAATTGTCCCAAGGACAGGGACCCACTCCCAACATAGATGAAAACTCTCTGCACTGCAAAACTCGACTGAACTCCCCACTGATACCACTACAACACATCCTACTATTCTCAAATAGGTGTGGTGTGGTCCTCGACTACCTCAGTCCCAACTGACTGTCTGCTCATGATAAGTCACTGCCTCGCAGCACACATGCTACCTGATACTCTGGGAGAAATCATCACCGATAACGACCTGCAGGGTTTACCCCCAAACCCAAAACTAAAACATTAGGCCTCTCGTGTCTTGCACACGAACATAAATAGCACCACCCACATAGAAGGTGACCTCTCCTCTATCGACTGATTGCTCAACTTAGACCGAAATTCTCCTCTCCCTCTAACTCCTTACCAGAATACTCTGATAGGCACTCGACTTCCCTCTCGAGGGACGCCTCTCCAAACTCAATCATGGTCTACAGGCCTAAAACCCATAGCGTCCAATCTCTACCTCATCAATCATGACCGGATAACCGGAGAACCACAAGCCTCATTCACTACAAACCATGGTACTCATTCCATGACCTCTCTTCTCAATATGCTCCGGTGTATGGTACCCTAACCATAACATCACTCCCCAATCCGCTCCGATGTATGGTACCCGGACCATAACCTCAATCCGCTCCGATGTATGGTACTCAAACCATAACATCACTCCTCAATCCGCTCCGATGTATGGTACTCGAACCACAACATCACTCCTCAATCCGCTCCGATGTATGGTACTCGAACCATAACATCACTCCTCAATCCGCTCCTTAGGACCTTCAGAATACTCCCTGTATCAAGTATGGGTCCTCTGCTTTCAGTAGTACGGGCCCATACTACCTGCCACATCTACCCATACTTTCCACACGGACCATCCCAGAGTCCGTAAGTAGCTGCTCGACCTGTTCTTTCACCAATCCCATCGCGCGTGCTCGCTCCCCAGCGAAATTCTCTACTCTACCAGCGCACTCATCTGGCTAGGTTTACTCCCTAGGCTCTTCCGTTGTCCTCCCACTTCTTTGCTATCAGCTGCTGAAGAGCTCCTAATGATGCCAGCCATCTACCTCCTGAATATCGTCATATTCACTTGGTAGCTGACTCCCATCATCGAGAGTTCCACAAAGCACAAAGCAAGCAGCATTCGAGCATCGAAGAATACATAGGACTCCCTCTCTGTGATAACTCCACCTTCTCGGCTCATCCTCGGAAGTACCACTGAACTCTGTAACTCTACCCCTCATGGGTTCTAACTGGATACTCTCACTCATCACATACTCAAAAGCATAACACATATAACAACAAGTCCTAGGCTAAGGCATCACAAATCAGGCCACTCTAGTCCGAAGATATGAAATACCTAGCCTGTCTCTAGCATGCAATAATATCTCATAAAGTGCATCATAAATATCTCATAACACAAAAGTAAGGGTATTCTGGGAAATCACCGTTCGGGCTCTGGCTGATTGTACACACTGCTCTTTCTTGCTTTCTCTTTGAACTCTTATTCACTTTTAGAAAACTATTTATTTGAAAACTTTTCTTACTTCCTCAGTTTGAGTCCAGATTTACCCGAAGGCGCATCCGAATCCCTCAAACCAAGGCTCTGATACCAACTTGTAACACCGTAATTTCAAGACAAAATTTTCATTTAAAATAATCATTTTAATCTTAGAACACTTGTTTAAAATCTCATTCATAATTGAATTACAAAACATAGCTTCATTTTCACTTGCATAGAAAACCAGGATCCTCCAAAATATGACTCTTTCTCTGGTGTGTACAATCAAGCCGGTGCCGCCCCGTGATACTGAAAGAAACCTGAAACAACATAACACAAACACTGTAAGCACGAAGCTTAGTGAGTTCCTCAAAATACCACACATATAACACATATAAGCCACTCGAGGCTATAACTCTATGGGTCCGTGCACCCAACTCTGTGAACCCTCAGGTTCTAACTCTAGGAACCCTTCGGTTCCAACTCTGCAAACAGGCACAGCATAAATCACATAGAAATAATGCAATACAACACATATCATACATAGCATACAAATACTCTGTCACATAACTCTGGTTACATACTCAAGGTAAAGTATAGTGAGAAGACTCACCTTGCGTGTCTCGATATCTCACAACCCTGGGAATCCCTCGTGCCCGATTCTCCGAGCTCTAATCCTCCTATAACATCATATGTCCCTAGTTAACACTTTATATCTCTAATGTTGACTATCCCTAAGAAGTCAACACAGGTCCACTCTGGTCAACGGTCAACGGTCAACTTTGACCGGACTCGGCGAGCGCTAGGGCGACTCGGCCAGTCTAGACGTTCTCACCAATTCTCTAAGATTCCCTTTCTACACGTCGAGTATCCCCCCTGACTCGACGAGTTCCTCCTGGAAGAATCGCGGGGCCACCCCGACTCAACTCGCCGAGTCTGAAGAACAACTCGGCGAGTCCCAGTTCGACTCAAACCACCTGTTAACCCTCTCTAACTCGCCCTGACTCACCGATCCAACCCATAACCCGGACAGGACCATTCTAAGGCAATCTTCAAGCTACTCGCCGAGTCTGTTCATCGGACTCGGCGAGTCCATGCCATGCAACCGCTCAAACTGCTTTCTAAGGTCAGATTTGCTCCGGCAATTCATAGGTCTGGCCTTCCTAGACTGGTTCATCACGTAAAGTCCTCATTTCGGTGCTCATAATACACCCCATGAGTCATAATTGACGTTTTGACCTAAGGCATAAGGATTCCAATCCAAAACCTCCATTGATTCCCGAAAAGCTCAGGCATGGGACACTCAGGTAAAGCTTTTAGAAAATACTTTAAAAGTTTAATAGTTAAAAAATTATGTTGACTTTATTTACTCTATGTAGATTTCAAACCAGTTTTTTGATATATCTCTTGTTTATCCCAAGACATGTAGCTTCTAATTACACCACACATGTTGAATCATCCCATGCTACTTTGTCATCTCACGAGGACATTATTGCCATTTTGAAAAAAGTAAGCTTTACAATTAATGCCCTAAATAAAAGTTTTTTTTTTTTTGAAAAAAAAAGATCAATTGATTTAGTATATAAATGCTTACTTTAAAGTTGTTGTTTACCATTTGTTTAAATAGATATGTTGATTAACAATTCTTTTGGATGGAGATTTGATAAAATTATTGATATACTAATCCTAGAATGTTGCTCCTTGAACTACAAAATAATCATTCATATATGAATTAGGTTGATTTTTTTTTCATTCGTATAAGGTCATATGCTGATTACCATTAATAAATATGTATTGTTTTTTTTGTAAAATCTCATACTTATCCTAGAATGTGTTCCAATTTCTTAGTTTTATTATATATGTGTAAATATGTAAAGATTTATAATTTCTTTGAACTCTAAAGTTCTGGGATGTCGAATTTGTTTTTTAATTCAGGAATCCAATTGTGTTGTATGTATGAGGCAGGCCAATACGCAGTGTTTACATGTTTAATGGTTTAATGGCACTATGGAGAAGGTATTTTGGTTTGTTTGTTTGGAAATTTATTGTGACAAGTTATGATTACTTATTTTTAAAAAAAAAATTGATAATTTTTTTCTTTTTCTTCATGAGTTAGTTGTTAATTAGCACTTATGAAATTAACTAATTACCACTAGCATGAAGAATTACATGTGTGGTGGAGTTTGTTTAGTTGGTTGCTTTTGATGGTGGTGGAATCTATCATTCTTTAGAGGATGACATGTTTCTTACTCACTGTGAAGTATAGGTTATAATGTGTGTTCTGAGTTAGGAGACCATGTATGTAGGTGATATGGTGTTTTATTTATGCTAGTTAATTTTATATGTTACATAACTAATTAAAGTTAACAAATTATATTCTAATGATATTCTGTTCCACTAGATTCATGGTTTGGTGAGTGTATGATGGAGGCTGGAGCTTTAAAGTAAAGACTACATATAGTGAGTGATTCTATAAACTTTTTTTTAATACTGGATGTAAATCCTCAAGAATATGTTCCGACATTGCCCTTTTTTCTTTGTGTTTTAGGATATAGTCTATGTACATCCACATACCCACCTTCAGTTCATGTAACTGTAAGTATACCAAAACTGATTATTTTTTTGCATAAATAGTCAAAGAGACAGATGATATATATCTCATCTATTTGAATTACATGTGATTTACATGTAAATCACAAGTGAATAACATATGAATTACATGTGATTCACATGTAAATAACAAATGAATTACATATGGATTACATGTGATTCTCATGTAAATTATATGTAATTCACATATGAATTACATGTAATTCACATGTAAATCATAAGTGAATCACATATGAATTACATGTGATTCACATGTAAATCACAGTGAATCACATATGGATCATATGAATTACATGTGAGTCGCATGTAATTCACATGAAAATCACATATGCATTATATGTGATTCACATGTAACTAACATGTGATTCACATTGAATTACATGTGATTTACATGTAATTCACATATGATTAATTTGTGATTCACATGTAAATTACAAGTGAATTACCTATGAATTACATGTGATTCACAAGTTAATCACATATGAATTATATGTGATTCACATGTAAATCACATGTAATTCACATATTAATCACATGTAATTCACATGTAAATCACAAGTGAATCACATATGAATTACGTCGATATGCACACATGCATTTTGTGTAAGTGTTCTTCGTTAATTATTTTTTTTTTTAATTTTCTTGTGAATTTCACATATAAATCTTAAAAGATACAATCAAATGTGAATATCATATTATATAATCACATGTGAATCTTACATAATATATACATGTGCGTGTTCTTGCATTAATCAATTTTTTTTTATTTTCTTGTAGATTTTGAAGAATTTATGGAAAATATTGAAGAGGTGAAAAGTGATAAATTGAAGAAAATATGAAAATCTTGATATGAAAAAATGATAACACTGTGAATCTTTGTAGTTTTTTTATATTTTATTTTATATCAAATAAAATACTTGTATTATGTTTATAGAATGATTAACAAAAATGAGATTTTTATAATTTACTTACGAATATTATAGTATAAGAAATATGCATATATGCATTTGAAAAAATATACATATATGCTCCTAAAACATTGTTTTTTATTGTTAAAAAAATGCAATTTTGAAAAAATTTGCACTTTTCTATAAAAATCGCTATTTTTTTTTTTTTGAAAAAAATTCATTTTTTCTGAAAAAAAAATGCAGCTTTTTTGAAAAAAAAAAATATACAGTTTTTTTCTAGAAAAAATGCAGTTTTTTTTGAAAAAAAAATGCATTTTTTTTTAAAAAAAAAAGATGGTTTTTTTAAAAAATATTTTTTTTCATTTTTTATTTGAAAAATTCATGTTTTTGAAAAAAATTAAAAAATCTCCATTTTTTAAAAAAAATCAAAAATTATTTTTTTTAAAAAAATAAATCCGAAATTTTTAGTTATTTTGTTAATTTTTAGACATTTATATTAATATATTAAATAAAACAAAAAAATTAAACATTAAATGAAATTGGTAAGATGACTATCATGTCCTTAACGAAATACTTTTGATCCAACGCTCTACTTTTAGTTCTCGAGTTTTCGGGAAACTTTGAGTTCTCAACCGATCTCAACCGTATATATATATATATATATATATATATATATATATGTTGAGGCTCAATAAAAAAACCATAATTAACATGGAGCAAAGAACCAATCGTGAGCGTCGGAAATCATAATGATCAACGACTAAGGAAATAAATGTACAATTGTACATTGGACGCACACACCGGATTATACTAAAAAATCAACCTCTTTACCAAAAAATCCATCTATTTTTTTCGTTTAAAATTTTTTTAGGCCACATTTTTAATTGAAAAAGAAAATGAATATACCGTTGTTTTCGATTTTTCATCCTGTTTCCATAGAGATCCGTAATGATATATAAAAAACGATTTTTTTTTGAAAAAAAACTCACTTCATTTTGTTAGTTTTTTTTTTAATATTTAAGTTTATTTTTATCAAAAAAAAAAGTTTATTTTTATAAAAAAAAAACTAATTATACAAAAAAAATATTAGTTTTTTTACTCTATTAATAAAACATCAAAACCGACTAAAACAACATTGATTAGTGTGGATTCACATTGTGAATCTAAACTGTAAATATTTCAATTTTTAATATTCACAATGTGAAAAAACTCAATTAGTTCAGATTCACATTGTGAGTCTGACTTGCTATTATACACACTATGAATCTGAAAAGGTTCACAAAAAAAACCCTCGATCAGTGTAGATTCACATTGTGAATCTTAACTGTAAAATATTTCAATTTTTAATATTCACAATGTGAAAAAGCTCGACCCGTTCAGATTCACATTGTGAATCTGACTTACTATTATGCACACTATGAATTTAAGAAGGTTCACAATGTGAATCTGAACAGGTTCACGATGTGAATCTGAACGGAAATATTGTTTTTTTACACGAATATGAATATATGTTTAAAAAGTACAAAAAATCATGAATTTTGATATATTTATTAATCAACGTTATGACCGTAAATATACCCCAAATCACGACGCTTTATCGGACGTCAAATGTAACTTATATGGAAGGTATCTTGTCGGGATTGTAGCTAGTAATCGCAGGTGGGGTTGTCATGGCCCCGTATATATCTATACATAACATCCTATCTCTCGCAAGATTAACGATAATAGGTATTGGGATATGTTGAATTTAATCAAAGCCTTTGAATGAATAACCAACTTACTAAAGCATTACCCCTAAGCTTTTATCTTTTATCTTACCATAATTACCAATATATATATATATATATATATATACACACACACACATACACACACACATCGCACTGTCTTTGTATATACCTCTCTAAGGTATATATCATCAAATGATTTATATATATATATATATATATATATATATATATATATATATGATAATTATATTTATGATCTCATAATTATCTTATATATAAATCGTCATATATATACCCTAATTATGATTATTTTAATATGGTATTTGGACAGAGTAGCAACTAAGTATTGTGCGCATCCTAAATCTTGTCTTGCATAACTCCTAGGTAGTAAGGTTTCCTTGGAATTTAGCGATTATAACATCTAGGTAACACCTACTCCTAGATTGTTAGGCATTATAACCTTTAGACATAAGATCATAGCTTAAAACTAGACATAATATCTACAGTTATACTACAATAAGACATCTAACTTATTATAAAATGATTTGTCATTTATAAAATAAACATTATTATAAAACCATTTGATAAGCATGTATTCCCCTTAAAAACATTTAAAATAGTAAAATAGTGGTCGTGAACTCACTCTAGGGTTTGAAACCGTTGATGTAGGGTAGAGACGAGCTTGTAACTCCGGGGACCAGTCCATGAGGTAGCACACGGACCAGAGAGAAAGAGAGAAGTGAATGATGGTGTACTGAAACTGAATGGCACAACCTTTTATTTATAGTCGGTATTTGGGGTGCGCGTCGCACATTTCCTATGTGTAATGTGCACTCGAACACCGTGGCTCGACATGAAGTTGCCATGTGTCACCTCCCTACTCAGCCACGTCACTCGCAGTCTAACCGAATCCGGTGTCAGGTGCGCGACGCGCGGAGGCGCACACTTGAAGCGCAAGTAATGATTTTTTCAAAAATCATAACTTCCTCTTGTGCTCCAATCTAGACCCTCTCTATATCTATGTGACGATCTCAACAGGTACTATAACTTTCCATTTGGTTGTTTTGACTAGTTTTGACTTTCATTTTCGAGCCCAACAAGGGTAAGAATTAATGATTTTATAAAAAAAAACTTGCTCATATAGATCCCGTTTTCAACAAATTTTTTCTTAAAGTTTATATCTCTAGGAGTACTATGAAACACCTTTTTGCACTTTTAGTCAAAATTCAACCAATCTCTAAGTATTGTTTTGACGTAATTAATTTTAACTACGTGGTTGATTTATATTTTTATAAAATCCATAACTCTCTCCTTTGGAGTTGGATTTTTATGAATCTTATATCCTTGAGATCACGTTAACATGTACTATCCAAGTATGTTAACTGTATCGAAAAACGTCACAACTTTTTGATCGCTAATTTTTAGAGTCTAATGGACAATTTTTAGCAAATAAATGTAACAACATATCTGATTCTTATTATCTTAAAAACCGAATATTACAATGCTTTCTATTACATTTATTTTCCTATTATTTCCTAACGGTGACTAGTGACAGAATTTCTTAGGGTTGTCAAGTCTTACTTTCTTCCGGGCGTTCACTAAATATCATCGAAGGTACTACGTTTGTCTCTTTTTCTCCTTCTTTGTTTTCTTTTAAATATGGTAAAAAAGGGAGCTCGATCTCGTGCAAACATCATAGCTATACTTGACGATGATTTCGTAGATCTAAAAATCCTTTCCTACGAGGAAACTTATACCTTCGATGACAATAGTATCGAAGCTTTGAATTCATTTGGAACCTTTCCTGCCGATACTGTTTTTAAACCTTTTGATGTCAGGATTCAACCAGATTTTATTTCTTCCATTTGGGTTTGCTTTCCTGAGTATCCTTTCACCCTAGGTCTTTCTTATCCCTTCTTCGGGATTATCTGTTAATTCTTCGAAATTACCAAAATCTTGTATATCCAGGTCATGCTGGCGGTTTGGAGGATTCTTTATTGGATTGATCGTCTGAATTGTTCCATGGACCTTAACATTGGTTTAAACGTGTTATCCTATGTCTATGATCTTTCAACTTTCGGAAACTCTCGTTTCCTGTTGAAAGTTAAGACTGAAAAACCACCCTTTATCTTGAAGTCCAAGTAAAACGATGGTGCTTGGAAAGGGAGATACTTTTTCGTGAAATGTGACTCGATTCCCGGTGAAAATATTTTACCTTAATCCTAGGTAAATAAGGATAGGGTTTCTTGTCTCTATATTAAGGATCCCGATATTTTCGCTTCTTATTTTGTTTGATTTTTTGCAGCTTTCAGGTTCGACGAGCTAATTCCTCCCACTGAAGATACTAAAGATTGAATTAAGAACTTTCTTGCTCTAACCGAAATTGATAAGACATTCAAGCTTGATTCTTCTAATCACCAAGAAAGTTCAACTGCCATCGTCCCTATGGCTACCGGTAAGGATCCTTAAGCACTTTCATCTCTTGTCTTGGGAGATCTTAAAGATTTCTTTGGTATTCCCAGGATCCAAAGCTACATGTGTTAGTGCTCATTTCTCCCTTTCTGATCTTGACACGACCATGTCAAGTGGCTAGTTGCACATGAAGAAAGAAAATATTGGCTCCTCCCTTGTCTCAAAAAAGGCTCATATTGATCTGACTATGAAGACTTCGGGATCCCGAAAGAGAAGGTGTTGTTTGTTTTTTTTAAAACCACTTCTGGCCATTTATTGTTGCGCCGCACAACACACGTGCAACACTTGACTCTTCGCAGCTGTTTGTTTTTCAGAAGACTTATGACTTAAAACCTGATGCGTATGTGCTGCGTAGCGCAACACTTGACTATCTGCTTCAAACCTCTTCACACCTTACTTTAACTTATCGTAACAATCTACAGAGGTTAAAAAACAAACATATTTTTATTACATAATGCAACCGTTTGGTTTCCCTATTCTGCTACAGAGGATTGCAGAGGTGGTTCGCATATTTAAGATACTATCGCTTCAAAAAAACAAACGGCACCTAAGAGAATTTGTTGTTTGGTAATGTGAATACGTTCAACCTCAAATAACTATTATTATTATTATGGATTTTTTTTATGATTCTCATTATATCATAATGTGTTCTTAATAATTGTATTATGTAAGAATGAGAATGAATGATAAAACGATGCGTGAGAATAAAAATAAATAAGAAATGAGAATGCATGATAATGACAATATTTATATGTGGTTGAACGTATTTATATTATAATAGCACTGTCTACTCACGTCCGCACAATAAATGTTATCTGTATTTTAACCAAATTACCTTCTGGAAAGAAACAAGAAAACAAGAAATGCTTATAACTTAACCATCCAAACCTGTTGAAAAATGTGGCTATATTTACATTTACAACGACGTCAACACATCATGACACATATGAAATTTCTAATATCAACGAAATAACGGTCAAACACTAAGACAAAAATATTTAGAAAATAAATATATCAATCAAATCAATAATAAACATCGAAATGTCCAGTTTAAAGAAAATCCAGACGCTTTCTATATAATTTTCTTGCTATTGTTTTGACAAATGTCCAATGTAACATACAAATGAAATACGCATGCTGATTCAAAATTTTACATACGTATATAAATCAATAATTTATGAAAAGATAAATGTATTTTAATGTGTTAGAACGAGACTCCTAATACCTAACCCTCATCAACTAGAGATTTCACGATCAACATATAATTTGTGGGCATGCGTGTGTATAGAAGTTAAGAAAAATGTGGTAAAGGTCAATAAATGTCGGCCCGTTGATTTTGACTTTCCTAGACAAATACAATTTAATAAATTCTTTGGTTGCTTGATAAATGCCTTATAATATGTCTTATCTATATAATGTATTTATACATAACGGGTTGACTATAAACTCTTTCTTATCGAAACATGTCTCTAGTATAAATTCTTGCCTTATCTATTGTATTTATAGTATATACGTAGTGTACCTTTCTTGTGTGTGAAACCTTGAACAAGAAACACGATATAATATTCCAAGATAAAAATTTTCAATTTGTATATGATGTAAGTCCATATTTTATTCTTGGGTTATTGTCACTATAGCCCAACAATGTTTCGTATATTTGTTTAAATGGTTCATCGTGATTTTTTTTGCCTTTAAAGGGTACGAACTTGTGTTTTACCGGGTAATTTCATACATTTACCCATTTTTGAAGGTTACACTGCCTTGTCAACTGTCAACTAAGCAGGCGAGTCAACAATGACTCAATGGTGATGACTCAGTGGTGAGTCGACTCATCATTGCCACGTAAGTCAAGACTTATTACGCTTAAGCACAAAATCGAACTTCGTCTTCTTCTTAAGAGAGAAAAGCAAGAATACCCAAACCTTTGGTTCCTTTGTGTTCTTCAAGAGAAAAGCAATACACAAAATCAAGAACACCCAAACAAAGTGAACACAAAATTTACTTACAAATGCAAGAATCTCCACTGCAAATCTGCCTCATTACTATCATGAAAATATTTCAATGACATCGCTCTACAAACTCTATGGTTGGGAAGTTCGTGGTTACCCTCAGAAAGTATACGACGTTGTTCTCTTCAACAACAAGGTCGACATGCTTACAACCAGATGGAACGAACTCCACCCTTACATCACTCAATTTGTTCTTCTCGAAACGAATTCCACCTTCACAAGCATCCCCAAACCCCACTATTTCGTAATCAATCGAGAAAAATTCGATTTCATTGAACCTAGATTAACCTACGGGACAATCATTGTACAATTTAGAAAGGGGGAGAATTCGTTTATCGAAAAGGCGTGTCAACAATTGGTGTTCGATCATCTTCTCAGAATTGTTGGAATTGAAGATGGCGATTTGCTGATAATGTCGGGTGTCGATGAAATCCTGAGTGCTCATACCATCGATCTTTTGAGATGGTGCGACGGACCTCCGTCGGTGATTCATCTTAACTTGAACAACTATGTGACAACCCGAAAATCTTTATCTTATAAGTCTATCCAATCAACCAAGAGTCAGACTTAATTCCATTGCCTTCTAGCCTTGTTAAGGGTCATTTTAAGAGTTCTAAAGCCTAGTACGCTCAAGGATTGTGTGTTAGGACGCGTTATCTTGGAATAAATAGTTTGCACTCGAGCCTAGAACACCTTCAAAGGTGGTTCATGGCCGCAAAATAGGTTCATGGCCGTAAACCCATGCTTGGGCTATGAACCACCCTCCATATATATGAGATTGCTTCATTTATTCTTCATTTCTCCAAGCTCCGGCCGTGAACTACCCATTCTCTCTCATGTATCATCAAGTGAAGGCTCACTTTTCACTCCAAAACGTAAGCATCTCGTCCCTATTCTTGTTTATGCTTGAAACCTCCTTTGATTACACCATTGATTCATCACTTTCATCATCATCTTTAAGATCTTTAAGAGTTCACGGCTGTGAACCCTTCATAGGGTCGTGAAACCTTCATAAGATCTTGGGTCGTGAACCATTGTAAGACCTTGAACCCTCCTTCCATGGCCATAAACCCTTCAGAAGATCATGCTTGGGCCGTGAACACATCATGTGTTCTATGGCCGTGAACCCTCCCATGGTCGTGAACACTTCTTGTGTGGCCGTGAACTCCCTTCAATCCATCATATGTGATTCTAACACTCCATTGAGAGTGTTTACTAGTTCCTAAGGTTGGTTCCCTGCATGTTAGTTGTTTTAAACACTAATTACATGCCTATATATGCCATTATATGTCATTTAGGACTCGTTTGTGTCTCGAGACTTCATTTGTGGAACTTCTCATCCTTACACGAGCCTTCAACCGAATCACCCACATAAGGTGAGTTCATACCCCTATAATCATTCTTTTAAATGGTTTTAAATGCTTTTAAGGGGGGTAATACAAGTATGACACAAGAAATGTTGTGTTACAAAAATATAAATTGCTTATTATGTCTTTGTACCAATAAACTGTGTTTAGAACATGAAACTTTGAATACAACATAGAAATAAGCTTTAAAACTTTAATAAGTGTAACTTAAAGTACAAAAGGATCTTTTTATAAACTTATCTGTCAAATATAAAAAAGATTTTCCACATTATTACTTGTAAAGTCGTTAATCCAGCTTGTGAGACACGTTTTTGAGTACTCACATAAGTACCAATGAAAGTCTACCCTTACGACCAGAGTCTCCTGGAGGGAGAGCGCGAGTTTGTGTATAGATCTATACAGGATTGACAATCCCACACCTCACTGTTAGCTACAACCGGAACGACAAGTCTGCGGGTGACAAATCTCATATTCTTTTCGACGTCTACAATACGTCATGGTTAACCGGTCCAATTAGTATGGTCGTAAAACTCACAGTAGATAACAACGATTTATATATGTAGTAATGAACTTTTCATGAACAAATCTCAAAGGATCTAACTATGTGATTACCCAATGTATACTTTAGGGTTAGATAAAACTGAAGTCCGATAGACAATGGAATGTGTGCTTTCCACCTCATTTCTTGTTCCTTGTTTGGTTATGGGCTTAGGGTAGATTCACCCATTCAACTGTCTATTCGATCTCGGTTTTATGCAACTCGTATGTATTAGGTAATCATATGAGGGTAGTATTGTCGTATCAGGTATCCAGAACAACCAAGTTTTATTCAGTTTAAACACATCAACAAAACTAGACATCATTGTAGTAAGTATAGGGAGTATACTTGTGCTTTTCAAACTTAGAACAACATGGACATCCAGTCGGTTTTTATAGAAAATATAGGATTTTCTATGGTAAACATCATTCTTTTAAGGTAAACAATTTTCGATTGAACTTTCTGAAAACAATAGCATTTTTACCAAAAACAATGTTTCCCAATTGAATTAGTGAAACTAGAAACTTATTTATAAAAGGGTTTAATACTTCTTATTAAACTAGTATAACATAAAGGACCTTAAGTGGTTAATTCTATAATACCTTAGTTTATACATCAGAGTTATATATAATTAATATCTGATACGCAGTGGAATGTGTGACTTCCATCTCATTTCATGTTCCTTGTTTGGTTGTGGGCTTAGGGCAAATTCACCCATTTAACTATATGTTCGATATTAGATTATATATAGCTTGTATAAACTAAATGATTATAGAAGGAACTATTGTGGTTACTATTTTTACTAAAGGAAATATATGATTTTCTTAAAGAATGTTTTCATCAAAAATAAAGAACTATTATAGTTAACTCTGTAAGTACCAAATGAATACGCCAAGTTTATATACAGTGAAGATCTAACAAGTAATGGGATGTGTGACCTCCGCCTCATTCCCTGTTCCTTGTTTGGTTGTGGGCTTAAGGCAGATTCACACAATCAATTGTCTGTTTACTCTAAATTGTATATAACTTGTATTCATTTAGTACTCATAGAAGGAATTGTAGAGTCATTTTACTTTCATTTCATCATATCAGAAAATATAGGATATTCTGGGGGAACAGACCAACTTTTCTAAAAAAAATTACAACTTACTTGTCATCACTTAAATACTTATGAACTCACCAGCTTAAATGCTGATCTACTCTTTCAAAATAACTTGTATTCTCAGGAAACTAGTAGAGAGGTACGCGCATTGGGATTCAGAAGATGAAGTATAGTAGCTTCATGTCTTGTTTTGTTATTTGCTTTTGGATTCAATCTTTGTGAATCACTACTTTGTAAACACTTTAATATTAATACAAAGGTTGTTTGTTACTATGATTGCTATGATACATGTGTTGTGATACTAAACATGGCGTCCTTCGCCCCCGAACGTTTTCGCCGTTCCGATTTAGGGGTGTGACAAACTACTTGTATCCCTTCGAATTCAATGTCGATCATGGCAGCTGGAGGGCCTCTGTTTACCAATATCAAAAAGGAAAAACAAGATATGTTTATTACAAACAAACCAACTATTTGTTAGCTGATTCATGGTGGTATTGTAGCTTTTGTTTAAGAAAAATCAGAGATTTCGTGTTCAAGATGAAAGCGTATAGCCATACAGATCAAGTGAGATTTTCTCATTTTCTTGATCCCAAAAGGATTCAGAATGTGAGTTGCAACGGGATGACTTGTACGATATGCTTCCCGAGGAGTACACTTTCATGGATATTATCTCAAAAATGGGCCTGATTCCTCATTCTTATTCGTGTGTTCATCTTCCTTTTTATCTATTGAACCAGGTACTATGCAGCCCAATTGCTCGATCAAATGTTTTAACCAAACTCATTTGTATAAGGACCAAATTAAACAAAAAAACTGGAGAAGGGTTCTACCAAACAATCAAGAAGATGAACAAGTTGGGAGCATAAGATTTTTCTAATTTGGTCGCATCTCTCACACCAACGTGGCAATTATGTGTCACATGGAAATTGATGATTAGGATGGAGTCATCGGGTGACCCCTTCAAATTTTCCATAATGACCTTTTAAAACCAAACAAAAGTTCGTACTCTTTAAAGACAAAAAAAATCACAAGAAACCATTGAAACAAATATATGAAAGATTGTAGGGCTACAATAAAAATAACATTTTATCCTTACTTCATACAGTGTACATATAAATGTATATACAAAATTTACTATTAAAATGTGAATAGTTAGAGAACCCGTCATTTCATCATTAATGGATCTTACGTAACTTTGCGATTTTTATGCATTCTTCAATAAGGGAAATTTCATACATACACTTATTACCCATTGATTATACAATACAACTAGCAACTAGGCAAATAAAAATAAAGTGAACTAAATTATATGTAAATCTTGGTGTAATCAATAACAATTTCTTATGTTGTACATAATTAATGTAAAAAATGAGTAACAAACAATTTAAATTGTTAAAGAAAACATTACTTAATATATTTATTTAACCAAAATGTAAGTTCTAAATACATTTGTTAAAAAAACTAGCACTCTACCTCTTATAGACTGTTTAATATATAAATTTAAAGGTTAAGCGAATTAATGTAATGTTTAATATATAGACTGTCTACAACCTAGTACTCTAAGCATTGAAAAAATTATTAGTAAAGCTAAAATACGTTCAAGTGAAACACATATATATGAGAGGAAGTGAGAGTTCACCAGGTAAACATATTTCTCGTGACCTCATTATTCTCATCGTTATGTTCATTTGCTTTGTTTAAGTTATAGGTTGAGAAAAATGAAAAGAGAAAAACAAAGATGGTTTATTGAGAGACTAGGTATGTTTTAAGGGTTGTGCTAAGCAGGGCCTAAGAAGGGTAAATTGGATATTTTAAAAGATAAAGGTAGAATGTTATAATGGATAGACAATATCATAATAAGTAAAAATGAAAATACAATATTATACTAAGAGAAATAATAAAATTATGATGCTATAATTGGATGAATCTATCAAAGTTCAATCGTCCTAAAGGAAAAAAATGAAAATACTAACTATATAATAGGTAAAGAAAAGTTGTTTTGCTTCATTGGGTTCCTAAGAGCTTTGATTTAGCACCTCCATGTAACCAATTCACATTTGATAAGGAAGTCCGTAGTGCATCTTATTTGTTTAAAAAGACTTGTAACCATCAAAAATATATATTTAGTAATTCGAAAAGAGTTAATAAAGACTAATGACATTAAGATGTAAAAGAGGAAATTACCATGAATTCCTACTGGTACCGGATACCAAGAATAGAGACAAAAAAAAATTAAAAAAAAAAAATAAAACTTAGTGAGATCCATTGAAATTGATTTAACAGCATATAAGCATCTTAAATGAGAATATAGAAATATGATTTGAACAACAGCACAAGCAAGTTATACTTCAATAAAATCATGCCAAACTTAATGAAAACAACTAATTGTGAGTATAATAAACAACTTTTTGGTTATGTACTATCGTTCTTGCTAAATTGTAAAACATGTTGTAGCTTCCAAAAAATAGACATAAAATCGCTTGGAAAAGCAAATGCTGAAGAACACAAGGTTAGACCAATTCACTTGGTAATATTAACAAACTTGACAAGAAAGAAAATCCACAAATTTGCTAACGTGTACCGGCACTATCAAAATAAGAACATTGGACAAAAGGAAGAAGTTATACCAGTTGCATTAAAAAACGTAAATGATAAGTAGAAACCAAAAAGGGCATGCTTCAGAATTTCTAGAGCCACTATAAAAAACAATAATTGTTTTACCTTTTATAAATTGTAGGGAACACAACCTTTGAGCAAAGATCGAGCTCAAATTTTCGCAAAGAGAGTGAACAGTAATTTGTTGAATCCATGTGATCACAAATCACCAAAAGCAACCTGCAATAACAAAAAAATCCAACATTAAATTACATGGAAATGCAAAGTTTCTATAAAGATAAACCGGATCATCACACTTATGCCATTATCTTGAGCATATAAATATATTTCCGGTTCAATAAACACAAAGGAAGCAAAAATAACATATAGTTACTTAGACCGGTGGGTGTGGGAAACTAATTAAGAGGTATTATCACACCCAAAAGTTGTCACCTCACATGTCATGTCAATATGGTGTTATAACACCAAATTAAGGAAATAAGCAACTAGTTATAATACTCTATGTCAATGACTTCCAGCCTAGCTGGGAAGAGACATAGGTTTAATACCCATGTAAGGTCAGAGGTCGGGAGTTCAATCTCTGTAATGCCCGAAATGGTGCTGTTTAAATTTTTGCCTCATGTGGGAAAGTTTTCCATGGAAATGAGCCTGAGTTGCTCGTTAAAATATTTTCGGTTGATTCGTTTGCCGTTTCCAAAATATAAAAGTTATAACACTCGATATGATCATTTTTTTTCCGATTTAATTTTTTATATTTAAACAAAATTAATTAAAACATGATATTTAAATAAAACCTACTTTTTTAATTAAACATAACATTTAAAAATCTAAAAAAAAATTACAACAAAAAATAACTTTTGAAAACAAAATATATATATATATATATATATATATATATATATATATATATATATATATATATATATATATATATATATTTCCCCCTAATTTATTCATTTTCATTTCCATCGCACATAAAATCAGCCAAATCTTCTCAGAGATTGCTTGTGTTTTCGGGCGTCTTGAATATCTACGACCCTATGTTAATATTCTGTTGTCCCGGATTGAAATTGCATGTGTCTAGGCTTCAAAGCCGAATACTCCGTAATATTTTGTTTTTTATCTTCAACCATCAGGTTATGCATTATGATGTTGAACTATGTGTCATTTCGACTTTAGAACTCCAAAACCACATTCCACATCCTTACGTGCTCCTTCCCATTTTCTCTTGAAAAATGTGTCTCTTGGTTCCACTGGGTGTCGAAACGCCTTCCATCTGTAAGGTAATACTCAAACTTATATTCATTTCTGTTCACTGTGAAAGGAGCATCTGATTCATTTCCTGACAAAATATTGTCGAATATTAGTGACTGATCAAGAACGTTCTCATCGTTGTTCGAATCCACAACCCCGAGAAAAGCATCCAAATCCATAAATCTTAGGAACCAACAGTCTCTAATACTTTAATAAAAAAAAACAGTCTCTAATACCAACGAAGGTATTCCATGATAACCGCTTGTGTACTGGCCTTTCCACGCAACAGGTTTAATTTTTTTTTTTTTGGATTTGTTGAAAGTTTATTGAATAAAAAGAAAAATGGTGCTTAAAATTAAAGATAATAATATGTATTTATAGTTATTTTTTTTAAAACTGTTACTGTTTTTCAACAGTCAAGTGGAGGAAAAGGAAAAAAAAAAAAACGCATTAAAAAAAATCAATGAAGAAAACCAAAAATCAAACAAGCTTAATAAAAACCTCATAAATGGATAACAAAAGAAAATGACGGAATAGAGGTGATTTCATACCTGAAAGCGAGGATAAATGTAGAATGAAACCTGAAAATTTGGAAAGGGGAACTACAAATTATAAAATCAAACCAGAAAATCGAACCCATATTAATGAAGTGAGGAAATTAGTCAGCTTGAGGCGGTAGTCGGTGGTTGTAGGTGGCGGAGCATGGGAAATGGTGGTGATGATGAGTGGTGGTGGCGTTTAGGAGGTTGTGGTGGCAGTGAGTGGTTCTCCTGAGAGAAAACCACAAAGGAAAACAGAGAGAATAAGTACCACTCATCAAATTGATAGTCACTCAGTCACTCATTCCAAATCAATTACTCATCGTTTGGGAAAGAACGAGTGGGATATAGCAAAAGGATTTGTCATTTACTCATTTGTTTTCTTTTTAATTTACAAACCGACCTGGGATTCTTTGCGCATGGTTGAATGAAAAGTCCACGCTAGAGTAATTGAGGTTTGGACCTATAAAAATTAGCTAAATATGTGAAACCGGTGATTAAAAATAAATTTATTTGTTTTATGAGTTAATGTTTTTGATAAAATTACTGGCCAGGTGTCTTTCCGTTTATTTTCTGAAAAAATCCTAAATAATCTCTCCTACATCTCCAAAAAGTACATGATATTTTTTATTTAGTGGAATTGATGACATTTAGAAGACGGGCTGGTGATAGATCACAAGACTAATCGACTGTCCAAAAGCCCAATCCATCAATTAATTTTTAAACATTTTCCTAGGTAGCTATCTATTCCCTTCATCTATGCTTAATTCTCAAAATTCTTACAAAAATCCATGTTGAATCCAAAAAAATCCCTTCTAAATTCTCAAAGTCTTTACTCCATCCACTTTCCTTAATTTTTAAAAAGAATGGATATATATATGGCGTACGCAAGATTTCACATTACAGGTTGCACAGGAAAGTTAGGGCTGCACAATAATAGAAAAAATAAAAATTGTAAAAATTTTCGAAAATTTTTCCACTGCGACCGGAAAAGTGAAGGGTTGCTGGCGCCACCGGTGACCCTCCTAAATCCATCCCTATATATATATATATATATATATATATATATATATATATATATATATATATATATATATATATATATATATATATATATATATATATATATATATATATATATATATTGAACGGCAAATACAATATATATTAAACTACTCCTAAATTATTCCATCTTTGTCCACAATGAGACTAGAACCCTCGACCTATATATAAGGTTAGGTTATTGTATGCCGGAATGCACAAATCTAGACCATCGGATGTAATATAATTAAAGGTCATGATCTGAGGGTCTATGATAGTAGAATAGGATAACATGTACCATATAATCATACAAATTTCAACATAAGGGCATTTTAGACAATTAACCTATATTAAAAAAGGAAATTTTCAGATTTTTAGGGATAATTAATTCATTTATTTTTTAAAAATATGAATATTTTAAATTAATTCAAATTTTTAAATCGGATTTTATTCTGTCATAATGATAGTGGGTGTGTGTGTATGTGTGTGTGTGTGTGTGTGTGTATATATATATATATATATATATATATATATATATATATATATCCACTAGAATTAATTCTAAATCTTATTGTGGATAAAGGGTTAGTTTTTCAAACAAACATAGAAAAAAACTTGGCCAGGAGGTGGTGTATGGTTCGCGGGTATGCAATCACGTAGAGGTGATATGTTAATCCTTTGACAAAATTGCAGAAATGGTCCCTGTGGTTTGTCGAGCTGTGATTGAATCATCAACACACATCTACATTCATTCCCAGTCATGTATTCAAGAAACAAACACACATGGATTCCCCTGTCAAATACTGAAACCTAAACAACCATGAGTTATATCCCATCCATTATCATAAATTTTTTCAAGAAAACCCAAACATTCAAATTTCCATGGATTCAAATCAAAATAAGATGAAGAAGAAGATCATCTGTTGGTCATGGATGCTTCCGTTAACTTCCTCTTCCTTCAATTTGTCAAAAATCGAGAGCCTTGTCCCCCTTAAACTTTTTGTTTTGCTGCTTCCTTTCTCCTTTCTGTGTCAATGGCCAACAACCACATTTTCGTGTTTTTCCTTTCCTGACAAACAAAGAAAAACAAACACTTCCCAATTTTAGTATTTGGTTGCCTTACTCTCCCCTAATTGTTGGATTACCGGACCAGAGGAAGAAGAACAGGAGGTTGTTGAATCATACCTCCGTCCACGTACCTACAATCGTCGAGAGCGATACCCTCCTCTGCCTCTTCCCCATCAAAAGACATCGCCGAACACCGACCATCACAAACACCACCGGATTCCCTCCCCGTTCGCTCCTAACTTTTCACTCGCGTTCACGAATCCCACAGCAGCGCCACTGCTCCTCCACATCCCCTTCTTCAGCCTAATCGAACTCCAGAGTCCATCATCGATTGTGAGACGAGTGTATGTCCTCCCTTTTGGATCTGTCTAATGTAGAAGAAGAAGCAACATCGGTGGATCAGATTTAGGGCTAATATTCTAAATTTATCATTGTCCCTTGCGTGATATAAAGGAATATTGATTATCTAACATAATTAATTATACAAAGATTACTATAATACCCTTTTTGATTTAATTATTTATTTAATTATTTGCTAAATTGTGATTGGTGCATTTAGGAACACAATACTTGATATAAACATTTGAACCTAACTCACACTCTCTCTTTATATATATATATATATATATATATATATATATATATATATATATATATATATATATATATATCCACTAGAATGAATTCTAAATCTTTTGTGGATAAAGGGTTAGTTTTGCAAACAAACATAGTAAAAAACTTGGCCAGGAGGTGCTGTATGGTTCGCGACTGTGCAATCACGTAGAGGTGATATGTTAATCCTTTTGACAAAATTGCAGAAATGGTCCGTGTAGTTTGCCGATTTTTTTGGATAATGTCCAAAAAAACGTTTATTAGCAACAAATATCATATTTGGTGATTTTGTTATGGTTTTGGTCAACATTTGGTTAAGTTTAACAGTTTACCTGTTTACTTTTTGAAAATGACGGTTTTATCCTAGGAACCATTTATGCAGTTTTATCCTTTTATTAAACTATAAAAACCATTTTTGTAATTTTTCTTTTTCATTTTATTGAATTATTGCAGATTGATTTTTTTTAATTACTTCCTTTTTTGTATTATTTTTTATTGGATTATTATACATTAATAAATATTGTTTTTAATATATTATATTTCTGTATTTATTTTTTTATATTATTAATTTTTTAACTAATTCTTTTTTTTAATTTCTTCTTTATTGGATTAATTTCTTTTTATTGGATTGTTATATATTAATAAATAATATTTTTAACATATAATATTTATCTATTAATAAATAGTATTTTATTGGATTATTAATTTATTTTAAAAAAGTTATTCCGTTAATTCTTTTTATTCGAATATTACTTTTAATTTATTATATTTATATATAACAAAATTTATTTTATTGGATTAATATTTATAATGTATAATATTAATTCTTTTTAATTTTATTGGTTTCACAACAAAGTCCTCAGGATACGCAAAAGTGCCGCCTCCAAACGTCGAAAACCGACGAGATAACCGCAAATCACCTTCATTGATGGTTCAACAGAAACCCCACCAACTTGTTACACCCAATGCCCCTAGTAGCCACCTATGACAAGCTCTTCACAATCCGTTGGAATCCTCCATAAGTCAGCCATATTCCGTTACAACCACCACCATTCGAACCACCAGGAGGTCGATCCAAACATTTTTGGCCAGTTCCTCTATTTGTTGCCTTCTACCACCTTGTGTCATTGTATCATCTCGCTAGAAATCGCTGATCATCGCCTACAGTTAAGCATTCTCAACGAAAACAACATCAATCGACTACCCACACAATCCGCAACTAACCCTAGAAAACATACAGCCTCAAGTCGACCATTTTTTACCAACACCGCCATCAATGACGAAAATGTTAGATCGAGGGTTTTCAAACCACCATAGCCACTGCGGGTAGTGTCCAGGTTATAGCACTCGTTATTCGATACTCGTTCGGCCAACTGTTGAGTACCGAGTACTCGGGAGTACTCAGATTTGGTAATTCATGTAGAAATAGTTTTAGGGAAATTGTATATGTCAAAATCATAAGTTTATTGAAATATATACAAAATTAGATACATGTGAATACAAAAAAAACTAAAATACACACAATGATCGCACTTCGTGAATAATTACTGAAAATTTAAGATATATATATACATATATATATATATATATATATATATATATATATATATATATATAGTAAAAGGGGTTGGAGATGGAGTGATTGTGGTGCAAAATATTTAAAATAAGAAATAAAAAAATTAAATGAAGATTAAAAAATATATATATTTATTATAAATAAAAATAATAAATTTAAAGTAAAAATCTAATAAAGAGAATTGACACAAAAACAAATTCTAAATTAGTTAAATGAAAATTAATAATTTAATAAAGTAATATTTACTAATAGATAAATATTATATGTTAAAAATAATATTAATTAATATATAATTATCCAATAAAAAAGAATTAATAAAATAAAGAAGAAATTAAAAAAAGAATTAATTAAAAATTTAATAATCAACTAAATTCATATTTATTAATATATAAATATATTATATTAAAATAATATATATTAATATATAATCAAATAAAAAATAATACAATAAGAAAGAAATTTAAAAATTAATTAAAAGAATTAATGTACAATAATTCAATAAAATAAAAAAGAAAAATTACAGAAATGGTCTTTGTAGTTTGGTAAAAAGAAAAACTACAGAAATGGTCCCTAGGGGTAAAATTGTCATTCTCAATAAAAAAAATAGCAATCAAGCTGTTAAACTTAACGAGCTGGGAACCAAAACTACCAAATAGAGACCGTTTTTGCCAATAAGTGTTTTTTTTTTTGGATTTACCCAAAAAATGACAAACCACATGGACCATTTTTTTCAATTTTGTCTAATCCTTTAATGCACCTATTAATATTTAAGTGAGCTCCCTGTAATAAATCCATAGACAAAAGAACTATTTTTAATCACTTTGTATTAATAAAAGAATAGTTTTGTTTGTATACGTATCATTTTTCTAGATTTTCGTATTTAATGTTTGTTACATATCAATATATCAGATCTCCTATAAAAGTTTGCTACGTGTCAATATATTTAATGTAATCCTTTAATATGAAATTCTATAATTTAATAATACATTAAATTACCATTATATCTTTCGTTAATACTATAAGTACCTCCAACTATATTTTATTATTTAGATTATGATTTATATTATCCTTGAATATCAGACATATAATTAGTTCACATATAATATCAAATTTAAAAAATTAAACATATTTACAACACAAATATATGCTTATCTTCATTTTTTTAAAATCATCGTTCCTATTTTCTGTGTAACTATATCATGTAAATGAGGAGATTTTGATTTCAATTCCTTTTTTTATCACGTTAAATACGCTAGGAGCTTTTTATTTCTGCGATAATATAAACCATCAAACTGTGAATTTCTTTTGCCATTTTCATCTCAAATTGTATTCTTCTTTTCTTATTCTTTGATCTTTAAAAACATTAATCCACTCTTTTTTTATTGTATTTGTAAACAAATAACCATTTTTTAGTTTAAACAAATCAGATGAAAATATGGTCCAAAAAAGTAGCACCACATAGAAATCAAAATTAGTATACCCATTCGAGAATAAAATAAGGTAATAACTTTATGTGTAACTAAATATCGTTAGATCTGGTCATAATTATCGAAATCTGCTAAAAAGTTCACAGGTATTATTTTATCATATATTTTCCTGAATCGGCATTTTATGAGCATTACAATTACTATACTTCACATATTTATTTGAATCAATGATTATAATTTTACATAAACAAAAACATAAATCTCTTGATTAATAATTTATTGAAAATAATTGATTAATAATTATCAGTTTTTACTATAAAAAATTAATTATTGTTTTAACCGTGGTTCCTACGTGCTATAACCTAGTTTATCATAATAAATAAACTAATTGTTATGACTTGTCAATTTCTCCTTCGTTCCTTATGCCACATGTAATTTGTTGTTTTTTTATTAAAAGAAAATCCATATGTCATTTTGTAGTGTTTTTGTAATTTATTTATTCAATGTTTTCCCCCTCATGATTGTATCTTTTATTAGATGTCTCATTTATCCCCCAATTTCGGCATTTTCATGTATAATGCCAATTAATCATGAAGAAATTGATCTAAAATCCCTTAAAATCAGGCATATTTACATTATTGATGGTTCTCACATCCATAAATGCCACCGTTTTGCTTCATGTCGATCTTTTAATCTCGCCAATCCCTTGTCTTTCTTCTTTATTCTTAAACCATAATCATCTTTTTTATCTCTATGAATGGCTACGTTGGAAGAAATATTCTCCTCCCCTTCGTGTTTATAGTGGACCCTGCTTTTATTTACACTTTGTTTTGGTATCGGCAACTCATTGCTCGATAGAGTTGGACGATCAAGTTGGAGCGAAAAAAAAAAGGAAAGCTTTAGCTCGACAAAATCATCAGCAAAGAACGCAAGGTTAGTGTGTGTTTGATGTTATATTTGATAAAAAATAAAAATAAATTATGTGTGTTTGATGCTATAGTTCACCTAAAAAATCAATCGTATAAATTTGATGTTATATTAGACCCAAATATGTTTTTTATTTTCTCCATACATATTGCATTGTAGGTGTTTGATAAAATGCCCATGAGAACTTTGGTGCGTGTCATTGTGTAGACTACAATTGAAATATGTGTTTATCAAACAATTGGTTAGTATTTAGATATTGTATAAGTGGATTTTCATTTTTTTTCGTCCAAGTGATTTGACTAAAAAATACAACAAAGGAGACTCTTTGTCTTGCTTGCTTTTGTTTATGTCTATATATTAGTAGGGATTGATTGAAATGGATGCGTACAGATGTAGTGAGATTTTTGAATTATTTGGAGTTTATGTTCCTGCTTGAAAATATGAAGGGCAATGTTTTTTCATGTTGTTATAGGTATGTCATGTGATAAAACTCAACTAAATAAAATGTCTTAACAATATGTTAATGGTTGTGAAGCGAGCTTGATGAGAGCCTTCTTTGTTTAGTTCTTATTAACATAAAGTATAACAGTTTTTAATTACTCTTTTTATCCTGCTTAATAGTTCTAACCGAAAGATCTAATATGCTCAATAGTCATATTAGAATGATATTGTTAATTAACATATGATACTAAGGGTCACACTAACAACAATTTGATACAATTGATTATTTATTAGAAATTAATTTTAATAAATATTCATAAACTCTTATAATGAATTGGAAAAATATTTATTTCATGGAAATAATTATTTTACAAGTAACAAATTATTTCATATGTTATGAATTAATAACTCATGTACATTATTTTGGACTAGAAAGACTCTTTTGTCTTTTTGTTAAAAGTTCAAGTTTATATCCTATAAAGAGTTAAAAGAATTTAATAAACTTTTTTCTCTTTTTATGCAAAAAAAGGGTGAACTAGTTTCTAGGAAACAAGACATGGTCTTTTATATATAATAAGGGAAAGTAAGCATGGCTTAAAAGACATGGAAGACATGAAGGCTTTAGGGTATGGATTGCTTAAAGCATTAAGAAATCTTCGGTAATGATTTAGCTTTATGAAGGCTTTCCTATCTTCATTTTTTGGTAGAAAAACTGTAGGTTCTCCTCCCTCCCTCATTCATTGTTCTTCCAAAGTGTTAGAAGAAGTTACTTACTCTCTTTAAGTCAAATTTTGGTTTTCGCTTAAAGTTTAAGAGTTGTGACTAGCATCTCTTCAAGTTGGTTCATTGTTGGTGTCTCAAAGGTTCCACATTCTTCATCAACTTCTTATCCTCCCCTTGAGGATCCAAAGTCAACAAAGGTTATTTATTCTTTTACTATTCTATGGTTGGTGTTTTCTTTCCATTACTTGTAAGAAGATCCTTGGTCAGTTGTAATTTGTTATTAAGTTCAAAATTTTTAAGACTTCCGTTGCAAATATTATGAGTTTTTTAGAAACTAATTTTGAACTAAAACCAAACATTAACTCATTCCATACTATATTAAATCTGATTTTGGCATCTTCAATTCTCACTCGATATCTTACATTTATAGATTTTTTGTACCTATAGAGTTTAGATGGCATAGTGTTTTGGTGTGACAAAGAAAAACCATATTAGATTGTAGTGATTTTTGGCTTTTACGAGTCATTAATATGTTATATCTTTTTTTTACCAATTTAAGAAAAATACTTGCATAATAAGCTTCAGGAAGATGGTTTAAGAAAAGTGAAGGTGGATTTTATATTACTTATATAGTTTACCATACTTATATAGTTTACCATCTGAAAAATTAAAAGAATACTAAAGTTGTTTCGTTGTTATGTGCAAATTTGTAGATTTTTAAAGGAAAGAGATGAATTTTAAATATTTGAAGACTGATGAAAAAAACAATTGATTGGGCTTCTTCCTTTTTACATACTACTTATATTTCTTTACCTATCATAACAACAAACTTACTTTTTTGAAAGTATATTGTTGTAATGAGAGAGAATCAATCTCATTGCAAAAAGAAAACCTTATAAATCTCACATAGTATGCTTCTTTTATATGGGTTCATACCGTAAAAATCTCCAAATGTAACGGATGAGAAAACATTGTTTAGATTTGATGATGGATGATTGAATGTGGTATACATATGCTTTCCGAACTCCTCCAATATACACTAAATAACAATTTACTTTTATATGATGTTTTTTTAACTATACCAGTATAGTAATAAATGTAATGATCATTTAATATTGGTGAATACCTTCTAAAAAATTGAGGCTCTATAATTGTGACATGGTCCTGATATCATAGATCCAATATATACAACAATTAAAGTATTTTTTAAAGCAAGAATTCTTATCAAAAATTATTAGAAAATGAATTTCATTATAAAATAATAAAGATTTTATTTTAACACAATTTTCCTATTAGTTTTTGTCGTTTCTGAAGGTGCCAGATTGTATAGATAAACTTCCTCAATCAGGAATCAAGATTCGGGTTCTTACCACTAACAAGATTGAAACAACAATCAACATCTATTAAGTTTATCTTTTTTAACTAGCTAAATGAAATAAATAATAGTGAAATTTCATATTTTTTGGATAATACTATATAGTGTTTTTTTATTATTCTAAATTAAACTTAATTTAATTAGCTATGTTTTATTTTACTCAATAAATGAATCCATGTAATATGAATACATTAACCGAAAAGCTAATATTTTTTGTTAGATAAATCAATACAAAACTAAGTAATTGTTTGTATATTTATGATTTTAATGATTATATTTTTTAAAGTTTTAGTATTGTTTTATTTTGTTAATCTGTATAGTACGTGTGTCTCACACCTAGTAAACAAATATAGACATAACCATGAGTATGTTATAGGTATTGTGACAGAGTGAAACATTAATCAACCATGAGAAATATGGTATCAGAACGTAATATGGTGTAACAGCCCGGATTCCCAGGTATTAGTTATTCTTATAATTTTTGGTGATTTGTGAGGGGACTCGGGGAGTTGGAGCTCAGACTCGCCGAGTATGATCGTGATTTGGGCGCGGGTTCGCGTCCGGACTCGGCGAGTCCACGCTGTTTAATGAAACGCTAATTTCTCGGGTTTGAGGCATATTTAAAGGGCCTTATGGCCGTCATTTGCACTCATCAGTCCCCAGAGTGAAACCCTAGAGCAAATGAGTGATTCAAGTGAGGGAAGGAGCCATTATTGATCTTGGAGTTGTTGTCTAGCAAGGAAAGAAGAGATCTAGCCAAGAGGAAGCAAGAGAGGGGTGGATTCTTGAAGATTTGAGGTCCATAACATCACAAATGAGGTACAATCTCGAATCATTCTCTGTTATTGTGATGTTCATGTAGATTTAGGGCTTTTGAACCCATTTGTGGCTAGATCTAGTGTCCTCATGGTCCCTTAGCGAGTTAAGGTCCTGGATCTGGACCCATAGAGGTCCAGAGCACCTCTTTACCAAAGCTTTATATGCATCCATGGAGGTATTGGCTTAGGATCAATGTATTTGAGGCTAAAACACCATTCATGAGCTATTCAATGCTTGATGAGCATCAAGACTTGAGCTTTACGTGGTCAATAAGCTTAAGGAGACTGGATCTATAAGTTAGTGAAGCGGATCTGACCTCAGAAGGTCGTTTGGGGTTGTGCATGGAATGCACTCGCCGAGTCCATTCCCAGACTCGGCGAGTTGGTGCGGGTTGTTCAGTGATTACGAAACAGGGGTGGAGTAACCGAGTCGGGTGAGTGACTCGGTGAGTCGGAAGAGATTCAGAGGGATCGGGTTCCCGTAGGGACTCGGCGAGTCCACGCCAGACTCGGCGAGTCGGGTCAACCGTTGATCGTTGACCAGTGTTGACTTGATAGGGGTAGTCAACCTTAGTTGAGAAAGTGTTAATTAGAGATCTATGGTGTTATAGGAGGATTATAGCTCAGAGGATCGAGCGCGAGTGATTTCCGGGATTTGCGAGTTATGGAGATACGCGAGGTGAGTCTTCTCACTATACGTTACCTTGAGTGGTAGTTATGTGTGACCGGAAGGTCGTATGTGCTTACATTGAGTATTATGTTATCCTATTGTATGTGACATGCTATGCATTATGTCTTTGTGATTTATGCTATGCGGAGTTTACAGACCGGACCGGAGGGTCCAACGATTCATTAGGCCGGAAGGCTCAAGCAGACCGGACCGGAGGGTCCAACGAGCTTAGGACCAGAGGGTCCACAGAGTTATGGGACTGGAGGGTCCCACTGAGACACATTGACCAGAGGGTCAGATAGAGTTATAGCCTCGAGTGGCTAATATGTGTTGTATGTTGTATTTTGGGGAACTCACTAAGCTTCGTGCTTACAGTGTTTTGTGTTGTGTGTTTCAGGTTATTACAGTATCACGGGAAGGCACCGGCTCGATTGTACACACCAGAGAAAGAGTCATGCTTTGAGGATCCTGGTTTATCATACAAGTGGAAATGGAGTTATGTTTTGTAATTCGATTATGAATGAGATCTTAAACAAGGTGTTTTTAAGAATTAAACGATTATTTTAAATGAAAAATTGTTTTGAAATTTTCGGCGTTACAAGTTGGTATTAGAGCCTTGGTTTGAGGGATTCGGATGCGCCTTCGGGTAAATCTGGACTCAAACTGAGGAAGTAAGAAAATTTTTCAAAGAAATAATTTTCTAAAGCGAATAAGAGTTCAAAGAGAAAGCGGGAAAGAGTAGTGTGTACAATCAGCCAGAGCCCGAACGATGATTTCCCAAAATACCCTTACTTTTGTGTCATGAGATATTTATGATGCACTTTATGAGATATTATTGCATGCTAGAGACAGGCTAGGTATTTCATATCTTAGGACTAGAGTGGCCTGATTTGTGATGCCTTAGCCTAGGGATTGCTGTTATATGCGATGTGCTTTTGAGTATGTGATGAGTGAGAATATTTAGTTGGAATCCTTTAGGGGATTTGAGTAGAGGAGTAATCTAGGGGAGATACCTAGATAAGTACCATGGTACTTAGAGAAAGAATAGTTAGAATCCGCAAGGGGAAGAGTTGCAGAGTTCGGTGGTACTTTCGAGGATGAGCAGAGCAAGCGGAGTTATCACCCAGAGTGAGTCATATATATTCTTCGGTGCTCGAATGCTGCTTGCTTCGTGCTTTGTGGAACTCTCGATGATGGGAGTCAGCTACCAAGTGAATATGACGATATTCAGGAAGTAGATGGCTGGCATCATTAGGAGCTCTTCAGCAGCTGATGGCAAAGAAGTGTGGGAATCTAGGAAGAGCCTAGGGAGTAACCTTAGCCAGATGAGTGTGCTGGCAGGGTAGAAAATTTCGCTGGGGAGCGAGTGCGCGACGGAATTGGTGAACGAGAAGGTCGAGCAGGTTGTCATTGATGATGGGGTAGAAAATTTCGCTGGGGTGCTATTTATGTTTGTGTGCGGAACATGAGAGGCCTGATGTTTAAGTTTCGGGTTTAGGGGTAAAACCCTGCAGGTTGTCATTGATGATGGTTTTCCATCAGAGTATCAGGTAGCATGTGTGATGCGAGACAGTGATTTACCATGAGCAGATAGTCAGATGGGACTGAGATAGTCGAGGACCACGTTACACCTATTTGAGTATAGTAAGGCGTATTGTGGAGGTATCAGTGGGGGAGTCCAGTCGAGTTAATCAGTGCAGTGGTTTTCCTATTTATGTTGGGTATTGAATATGGGAGTGGGTCCCTGTTCTTGGGATGATCCATGTGTTGGAACGTCGGTTGATGAGTCGAGGTGGGGGAATATGATGATTTCGTGGTCCAGTTTATGAGTCAGTGATGTTATTGGACAGTTGAGTTGATTGGTATTGGATTGGTACGAGACTTGGAACGACTAGAGGCAGTCGTGACGAGAAGTTCTTGAGGATTTCACCTGAGGTTCAGAGTTATGAGATCGATTGATTTCCTTAAAGGGGATTACCGGGCGTTGCGTAGCACTTTCCAGGGGCAGGTGCGTTGTTGCTGGTGAAAATAGTTCGTGAGGTTGTTGATGTGTCAGATAGTGATGGTTTGAACCCTAAGTGGGGGAGAACCGGGTGGTTTATTGAGAGACCCGGAGATTTGTGCAAGAGCGGTTAGGGGTTGGATGCAGAAACCTGCGGCTTGAATTCATGAGATCAGGGTCATTGGTGATCAAGGAAAGGTGCAGGGCGAGATAATGCATGTGGTATATGTCTGAGAGAAGGATGGGTGTCTCCACGGCGGGTGGTCAATGATCAGGAATCTGGTGGTGGTCAGAGTCGTCTCAAGTGGAAGGCTCGTAATGATGGTATGGGCAGTTGAGAACTTCTGGGTTGAAAAATGGGTAGAAGATTGTCGAGTAGCCAACTCCCGGGCTGGGATGTGTATTCTTGCTTGGATTTTGAGCAGTAGTTGAAAGGGTTTCGGAAGATCATCAGTGTGTTCTGAAGGGTTAGCGCCTTCCTTGTATTCCAATTGAGTGTTTGGATGCACTGAAGTTGCGCATCGAGTGATATAGGAAATTGTTATGGGATTCAGAGGAATTGTATTGTTGTATGTGTATGGTGCTGGGAGTAAGGGAATCAGTGGTAGAGACAGGACATCGTGATGCTCTGTTAGGGTGTTCTGTGGTTTCCGCGTATATCGTCCCGATTCCAGAGTTATTTAGAGTCTTGGGCTTAAGATGACCAGTGATGTATCATGTATCCATGGTTCCAGTGGGAGCCCTTCATGTATTGTCATCAAGAGGGATTATTTAAGGGAGTGGATCTCCGCAGAGGGAGGTTCTGTGTTATGGCGGTTGCCGCCAGAGTCTGTAATGCATATCGGGGCAAGTGTGTGTGTAGCTATCTATGACAGTCTTCGGTGCATGAGTTAGTGAACATAGTGTGGCGTTGTAATGAGAATGAGAGTATAGGGTGAAGACTACAGGGAGCCGTAGTATTCACCAGTCAGAGGTGTTGTGATGCTATGGGGAGCCGTAGTACTCACAAGTCAGAGAGAGAGAGTCGTGATGCTACGGGGAGCCGTAGTATTCACCAGTCAGAGGGTGTTGTGATGCTACGGGGAGTCGTAGTACTCACAAGTCAGAGGGAGGGAGTCGTGGTACTACGGGGAGCCATAGTACTCACGAGTTAGTTGGCGTGGTGATACTACGGGGAGCCGTAGTACTCACTAGTCAGAGGCTGTTGTAATGTGTGGGAAGCCATAGTACCCACTAGATGGCAAGAGAGTGTGATGATGGAGTGTTCTCCGGTAAGTGCATGATGCAGAAGAGTTTTAGGCTTGAGTAGCCCTAGTGTCGAGTTTTTGGAGCCTAGTGGTTAAAACCGGGGCGAGACTGGGGTCTCCGTCTCTATTGGGAGGGTCAGCGAGGCGCACGGGAGAATATGCGCAGCAGACGCCAGAGGTTAGAGCTGAGTCGATCTTTGATTGGATTGTATTTCTTCATGAGGAATAGGGAATTTCGTGACTTGCGTGTCACTGGGCCGTGATAGTGGTCACGAAGAGGAAGTTAGTGAGATGTTTTGGATAATGTTATGTGTGACCTTTGGGGATTCAGCTGTGGGGCCAAAAGCTGACCTGGTGCTCGGTATCGAAGATGAATATGAGAAACGAGCTAGAGTTTACCATAGTGATGTTTGTGGACACTTCAGAGAGAGCTAGCGACTCAGACGCTCGAGGGTATGTTTCGGGCATGTGTATTAGATTTCGGGGGGAAATTGTGGCCCGTAATTGCCCTTGGCAGAGTTTTCCTACAACAACAGCCATCATTAGTGCATCAGTATGCCGCCCTTTGAGCTGTTGTAGGGAAGGGGGTATTGGACCCCATTTGTTGAGGAGAGGTAGAGCAACGTATGATGGGAAGTACAGAGTTTGTGCTTCATACGTCAGAGCAGATACAGCAGGTCAGGCAGAGGTTGTTGACCGCTCAAAGTCGCCAGAAGAGTTATGCGGATAGGCGCCGGTCCGAGCTCGAATTTTTGGTCGTGACCTTGTACTCCTGAAGGTCTCTCCCTGGAAAGGAGTGATTCGATTCAGGAAGAGGGGCAAGTTGGGGCCCCGATATATTGGTCCATTCCGAGTGATCGCGAGGGTAGGCTGGGTGGCCTATCGTTTGGATTTGCCAGCAGAGTTGGGGCAGATTCGCGACACTTTTCATGTGTCGCAACTGAGGAAATGTATAGCCGATGAGTCGGCAAGTGGTTCCATTAGAGGATATTCAGGTGGATGCAAGCCTGAATTATGCTGAGAGACCAGTGGCAATCAGAGATCGGAAAATCAAGGTTCTGAGGAAAAAGGAGATACCCTGGGTTTTGGTTCAGTAGCGGCATCGTAAGGGGTCCGAGATGACTTGGGAGCCGGAGCGAGAGATGCGCGAGCAGCATCCGGAGTTATTTGCAGAGCGAGACTTCGAGGGCGAAGTCTAGTTCTAGTGGGGGAGAATTGTAACAGCCCGGATTCCCAGGTATTAGCTATTCTTATAATTTTTGGTGATTTGTGAGGGGACTCGGCGAGTTGGAGCTCAGACTCGCCGAGTATGATCGCGATTTGGGTGCGGATTCGCGTCCGGACTCGGCGAGTCCACGCTGTTTAATTAAACCCTAATTTCTCGGGTTTGAGGCATATTTAAAGGGCCTTATGGCCGTCATTTGCACTCATCAGTCCCCAGAGTGAAACCCTAGAGCAAATGAGTGATTCAAGTGAGGGAAGGAGCCATTATTGATCTTGGAGTTGTTGTCTAGCAAGGAAAGAAGAGATCTAGCCAAGAGGAAGCAAGAGAGGGGTGGATTCTTGAAGATTTGAGGTCCATAACATCACAAATGAGGTACAATCTCGAATCATTCTCTGTTATTGTGATGTTCATGTAGATTTAGGGCTTTTGAACCCATTTGTGGCTAGATCTAGTGTCCTCATGGTCCCTTAGCGAGTTAAGGTCCTGGATCTGGACCCATAGAGGTCCAGAGCACCTCTTTACCAAAGCTTTATATGCATCCATGGAGGTATTGGCTTAGGATCAATGTATTTGAGGCTAAAACACCATTCATGAGCTATTCAATGCTTGATGAGCATCAAGACTTGAGCTTTACGTGGTCAATAAGCTTAAGGAGACTGGATCTATAAGTTAGTGAAGCGGATCTGACCTCAGAAGGTCGTTTGGGGTTGTGCATGGAATGCACTCGCCGAGTCCATTCCCAGACTCGGCGAGTTGGTGCGCGTTGTTCAGTGATTACGAAACAGGGGTGGAGTAACCGAGTCGGGTGAGTGACTCGGTGAGTCGGAAGAGATTCAGAGGGATCGAGTTCTCGTAGGGACTCGGTGAGTCCACGCCAGACTCGGTGAGTCGGGTCAACCGTTGACCGTTGACCAGAGTTGACCAGTGTTGACTTGATAGGGGTAGTCAACCTTAGTTGAGAAAGTGTTAATTAGAGATCTATGGTGTTATAGGAGGATTATAGCTCGGAGGATCGAACGCGAGTGATTTCCGGGATTTGCGAGTTATCGAGATACGCGAGGTGAGTCTTCTCACTATACGTTACCTTGAGTGGTAGTTATGTGTGACTGGAAGGTCGTATGTGCTTACATTGAGTATTATGTTATCCTATTGTATGTGACATGCTATGCATTATGTCTTTGTGATTTATGCTATGCGGAGTTTACAGACCGAACCAGAGGATCCAACGAGCTTAGGACCAGAGGGTCCACAGAGTTATGGGACTGGAGGGTCCCACTGAGACACATTGACCAGAGGGTCGGATAGAGTTATAGCCTCGAGTGGCTAATATGTGTTGTATGTTGTATTTTGGGGAACTCACTAAGCTTCGTGCTTACAGTGTTTTGTGTTGTGTGTTTCAAGTTATTACAGTATCACGGGAAGGCACCGGCTCGATTGTACACACCAGAGAAAAAGTCATGTTTTGAGGATCTTGGTTTATCATACAAGTGGAAATGGAGTTATGTTTTGTAATTCGATTATGAATGAGATCTTACACAAAGTGTTTTTAAGAATTAAACGATTATTTTAAATGAAAAATTGTTTTGAAATTTTCGGCGTTACATATGGTATATGTTACCTATTGATCCTCTAATGTCACTTACTATTTCTTCTTCCCCTGCATCACCATTCACCCCTACCAACCTTCCGTCGACGATCTACCCTTCATTTCTCCATGTCTTATCCCGCTCCCTCTCCACACAAGGTCTTCGGTGTTGCCAATATCAAGTCCCATATCCCATTGATTTTGGACCCCCAACACTACAAATATGATTCTTTGATAACTCTTTTTTCAACCCACTGTCATGTATATAGTGCTCTCGGCCATATAGACTCCACTTATGATGTCCACAACATTGCTCCCACCACCGCTGAATGGAAGGAAGTCGATGCAATCGTGTAGATGTGGATTTTCAAAACCATTGCTAAGCTCTTGCTTGAATATGTGCTAAAACCAGACATTACAACACACCAAGTGTGTATGGCTTTAGAGACAAGTTTCAGGACAACAAATACTCAAGGTTAATATAAATTGACAATGAGTTGCGGAACATCACAAAAGTGGATCCTAATGCTAATGAATATTTCTTAAAATTTGAAAATCTAGCTACCTTAATCTCCAATATAGATGTCAAATCTATTGTCAAAGATAAACAATTGGTCATCTAAACAATCAATGGATTATCAACCCGATTTGAGTCATCGCAATGATAATCCACCGCAATAAACCAATGCCCTCTTTCTTTGATTTTCCATCCATGCTATCTCTTCAAGAGTATGGATGCATATTTTTCTTACTAATGTTTAAACATCTTTTCGTAGAGCACACAAAGTGTTTGATGATTTTCTTCAACAAAAAAATATAAGTTTTAAGGTATATGTACATGGTTTTTGTAATATATTTGATAACTTTAATGAAAGACATAAGTATTAAGTTGTGAATGTATGATTTTTATACAAATCGGATTGCTTCAATGAAAAACATAAGATTTAAGTTGTGAATGCATGAATTTTTTAAGTTTTAATTTTCTTGTCTTGTTGTTTTCTCAAATAATTTCAATTTAGGTTTTTTAAGCTATGAATCTTCATATTTTCGTGTTTCAGTTATTTTTTAGTTCCGTTAATTTAAGTTTTAACTGTGATTTTTTTAGTTTTATGTTGTGAATGTATGATTTTTTTATTAAGTCTTAAGTTTTAAATGTAGGTTTTTATACAGATCTGATTGCTTCAATGAAAGACATAAATGTTAAGCTATGAATGCATGATTTTTTATACAAATTTGATTGCTTCAATGAAAAACATAAGTTTTAAGTTGTAAATGCATGATTTATTATAAGTATCAAGTTGTGAATGTTTGATTTTGGGATGGTAACAAGGACTGGGTTTTCTTTTTGAGTATTGAGTAGCAAGGGGTAAGCAGGATCGAAGTGGGGGAGAATCCTCCGAGTGTGCCCGAAGAGGAGCGCGCAGACCCGGAATGAGTGCGCGACCTCCGAGAAGAAAAGAACTAAGTTCAGCGTTGGATGGTTTTAGGATTCAGGGTTGGGAGTTTGAGAAACTCCCCATCAGTTGTTGCGTGTGTTGGTAATGGTTAATGGGTGATTGGGAGTTCGGGTTGTGGATCGCCCGAAGGACTCGAAGGAGTCGGAATGAGGATCTTGAGAGCTAATGGCACATGGGTGCCTTCATATTAGCAGTCAGTGGTGGAAGTGTTGTAAGACTACGAGGCAACCGTAGCATTCACTAGCAGTCAGCAATGGATGGTGATGTAAGGCTATGGGTAAGCCGTAGCATTCCTTAGTCGCTTCGTTAGCAGAGTTGGGGCGAGGCCCTTATTTTCTAGTGATCAGATAGGGATCAGGATGGGTAGTGGATGAGAATGATAGGGAGTGGCCTGTATAGCCCTAGCGAGGTGAGACCTTGGGAGAGGCCGTTCCAGGATATAGTTGGGTGAGACCCGTGGGCGAGGCCCGTATGAGATTAGCAGTGTAGACGAGACCTGGGAGCAGGGTTGCTCAGTAGTATGGTTGGGTGGGACCCATGGGCGAGGCCCGTGAGTTTTAGCAGCGCAGGTGGGACCTGGTAGGGACCTTAGTGTCAAGTTAGGGGATCGGGGATCCTAGGGTTGTAGTGCCTGAATGGCAGAATTGATTGAGCAGTTATGGGTGGTCGAGGTTTCCTTGGAAGTCGCTGAGAGCGACTAGTGATGGTGTTGGGACTAGCTACTGGTGGGAGCCGTTAATCCTGATATTCATAGGTTGGTAGGGACCAGAGTGGTCTCAGTTCATCCGGAAGGCAGAGGAGGAATGGCAGAAAAATCCAGTCAGTAGTAGTGCGGGAAAGCGGGTTATGGTGGAATTCAGTTAGTTGAGTCGAGGAATGCTCGACACTAAGTTACGACAAGAGAGGAGTGTCAGTGGTTAATGGCGGTAATGACCCGTACTGGATTTAGCGGGAATAAGGGATTGGTGAAGATAGGATCTTCACAGTGACTGAGGAGATAGTTGTTTTGGAGCATCGCCTTGGGAAGGCAAGGGAATTGCGTGAGGAAAGAAGGGGTGAACCCCTATAGGTTCAGTTGCGGTACTCGGAAAGTACCAGAAGGATTGTCGGTTGAGTAAGTTGTGTTTCCAGAATGTTCAGGGTTAGGGTTGACCCGAGATGATTATCCGCAAGGATTGATGCTAGTCAGAATGACCAGGAGGAAGACCAGCGAAGGTAGGTAGTTGGTGTTGGATTAATTGGTGGGGTATTGGAGGCAGATCGCAGGCGGTGGGCAATGGAAAACTTCGAGGACGAAGTTTAGTTTAAGTGGGGGAGAGTTGTAACACCCAAGTTTTGAAGGCCAAGAAAGGAAAGAAAATCTTAATGTTAAGGGACGACTCGGCGAGTCCAAGGAGGAACTTGGCGAGTCAGAGCGGGATCCGGGTCGAGGAGTTAGTGACCGACTCGGCGAGTCGGCCAAGGTGACTCGGCGAGTCTGGTCTGTGCGAGGAAAACCCTAATTCCGGGAGTTGTATCCTATATAAAGGGTGTTATGTCCCTCCCTCAGCCCCCATATCATCCCAGAGGACCTACAAACCCCTATAATTCGTGTGAGCTTCCATCATTGAGAGAAATAGCTTTGGAGGAAGGAAACTTTGGAGAGAAACTTGAAGATCAAGAAGGTTGCTTCAAAGGAGAGGTGTGTGCTCGAGATCTACTTCAGTTTGTGTTCATCTTGGAGGTATTAAGCTGCCATTTTCCCTTCTTTGCATCTAGATCTATTTTGTCATGAGATTTGGGGGTTTTATGGTTGTTTGAGACCCAAATCGGGTTAGGGGATTAGATGTGTTGTTGCCACTTCAGATCTATTGTTAGGTTGGTCCATTATGTCATAAAGCATCAGGAGATGAGTAGTTGGTGAAGCCCTTGTGTCCTTAAACCAAAACCTAATGTGTTTTGAGCCTAGATCTCTTTAGTTATACGTAAAGTTTGCAACTTTACGTAGGGATTGAGTTTTGGAAGTATGGATCTATGGATTGGAGTCCCTGCATGACTCAAAAGCCCTCTGCATGTTTGGAGATCTGAATGGACTCGGCGAGTACCATGAAGATGAGGAGGAACTCGACGAGTGGGATGAACAGCTCGTCGAGTCGGATGAAGATGGGCATGAACTCGACGAGTTGGATGAACAACTCGGCGAGTTGGATGAAGATTGCCTTGTGCTCGGCGAGTCTGTTCTTAGACTCGGCGAGTCAGGTCGCGGAGTCCCAAACCCTTCGAGTTAAGACTCGAGTCAGCGAGTCGAGCAAGGACTCGGTGAGTTGGACAAGACAGGAATCGGGAATCAGTAGACTCGGCGAGTCAGGGGCTGACTCGGCGAGTCATGTCGCGAATGGAAGGACCCTGAGTATGTGAACTCAGCGAGTCAGTAGGTGGACTCGGCGAGTAGGGTTGACCTGGAAGGTTGACTTTGACCAAGACTTTGACTTAGTCCAGAGTTGACTTGGTTGTCTGTCGGGGATCAGTTTGTCTAAGTATTGCATTGATATTGATAGCTCGGGGAGCCAGTAGAGCAGGAGTTCAGTGAGTGGTCGGGCAGCAGCTAGTGGGATCATCAGCAAGTTCAGCCAGTGCGGGTGAGTTTCCCCTTGTATGAATGGGTCTACGGCCACAATGTCGGCCCATGTAGTTATGAGTAGAAGACCCAGGGGTTAGCCCTAGGCACAGTATGCTAGTATGATATTCGGACGAGGTCCAATGATAGAGGGCGGGTGCCCAAGGAATGGTTTATGCGATAGTTTATACTTGTTGTCTGTGTGATACTTGTATGTGCCTGGTAGGGAGGTGAGGGTGGGCGAGGTCCCGTATCTCACCAATAGCAGAGTGTGGATGGTGTTCCACATCTCAGTAGCAGCAGTCCAGGGGCGAGGCCCAAGTTAGGAAAGGAGTGAGGGTGGGCTGGGCCCGTATCTCACTATCAGCAGGAGTATGGACGAGGTTCCATGACTCATCAGTAGCAGGACACGGGCGGGGCCCAGAGATAGGCGAGGCCTTAGAGAAAGAGCTGTTAGTATATGTTTAGCTTATGTGATGTTATGTGATATGTTTATGTGCTATTATATGTTAGTGGGCGAGGCCCTGTGACAGGCGAGGCCTAAGTGAAACAGATCTGTATCCGAGCGGGGCTCAAAGCCAGGCGGGGCCTGGAGCGGCGGGGCCGCTGTAGCGGGCGAGGCCCGAGGTAGGGGGCGAGGCCCAGGATAGCGGTCGTGGCCCAGTATGTGCAGTATGTGGTTTTTCATGGTATGTGGTAAGGTGGGGAACTCACTAAGCTTCGTGCTTACGGTTTTCAGTTTTGTTTTCAGGTACTTCCGGTAGCGGAGGGAGGAGCTCGGGGTGATCGCATGGCACACACCATAGATTAGTCAGCCTGGGAATGTTTACTCTGATAATAAACATGTGTTTTGAAAACTTATACTCAGATTATGTTTTGGAATGATGTCTTTGCTTAAAGTAATGTTTTATTAAAAAGAAATTTTTGGTCTTGAATTTTGGGACGTTACACCCTCTCTATCTATCTATCTATCTCTTCCTCTCTCTTATGAGGTGGAAGGTGGCCATGTCGAAAAACAACACATCCCACTACTAATATTGATCATCATTAAATATGAAATATTTCAAATTGAAACTGATTCACATTCAAATTCCACACATATTAATATTGGTTGATGTGGTTTATCGGTCACTAGATGTAACGCCCGCAGATTCGGGCTACTCAGTTTTGAGACAATAAGCGTCAAAAAAATGAATTTTTGATATAAGATTATTTAGAATAAATAATCTTAACTAATTCGTATTATATGTCACAAGGTTTCCGTACATATCAAGAACGCTGAATTATAACGAATAAGTTATGACCTGTCGAATTTTCGTGACAAAACCGGCACGACACCAGGAATCAAAAAAAGTGAGTTTATGATAGAGTAATTTTTAGCCTTTGGATTCTTAATGAAATTTTTAGAGTACGTCTCCACCTTCGTGTGGATATAAAGAACATCAAAAACGGAGCTCGTATGCAAAAGTTATGGTCTTCCGAAGTTATAACTATTTGAGAGCATGACACGAGTCAGAAACCCTAATCTGACTGGTCTCACGACTTGAGCATCAATTCTCACGATGTGAGGAGTCAAAACGCCACTTTTCAAGGCTAGAATGCAGATGGAAAGTCTACGGAACGGGCTCACGACGTGAGCATGAACTCTCACGACGTGAGGAGTCAAATGGACACTATGCAAGCCTAGAACGCAGGTGGTGAAGCTACGAGGTGATCATGCATGGCTTACGACATGAGCAATGAATTCTCACGACGTGAGGGGCCAAAAATCAGCCTATAAATAGCAAGTTTGACCTCAACCAATCTTACACCTAAAACTCTTCTTTCTCTCTTGTTTGCTGAAGGCGTTTCGCATCCCGAGCTCGACGATCACGAACCGTTGACCGTTTTTAGTTAGATTCTATCAACTCACGCTATTAAGGTGAGTGCATATTATATTCATCTTACACATAGATATGAAGTATTTTATATAAATTACGTGTTATGTGTATATATTATCTGTATATTTGCTATCTATGATGGATGAACAATTTTATACATGTTTTAATTGATTTAAATTGTATATGTATTTTATATCTACAAATATGTTGGGTAAAACATGGGTAGATGAACTAGATGATGTGTGATGAAATTAAAATTGATAAGAGGTTTCGATGTTTAGAATGATCTAGTCATCTAGCAGAGTATAGACATAGTTATCTGTTATTAATCCGGGAGTATGGATTAAGACATAGTTAATTGTCCTTAGTCCGAGAGTATGGAATGGGCACAATTATTGATCCGGGAGTATGGATCAGACATACCAGACCCAAGAGTATGGATCAGTTAAAGAGGTTAGTTTTAGATCCGGAAGTATGGATTAGGTATTTTTTGAACTAAGTGTTTACTAGGTGTTTTTGTACTAGGTGTTCATTAAGTAATTTTAAACTGTGTGTTCACTAGATATTTTGAACTATGTGTTTACCAGGTATATTTGAACTATGTGTTTACCAGATGTTTTGAACTATGTGTTCACCAGTTGTAATTTAAGAACCCTGGCAGTTATGGACTTAGTGCCTTATATATATGTACATTGGTAGCTATGGATTTAATATCGTATAGATGAACATTGGTAGCTATGGACTTAGTACTTTGGCAGCTATGAATTTAGTTCTTGTTGTATAAACCTTGGGAAGCGATGGACTTCGTGATTGTTCCTTAGGTCAATCCTTAGGAATGAAGGATAGATGATTCTTAGGGTAGATCCTTGAGATTAAAGAAGATAATGAGGATGGGTAATTGGGTTGATTGTTTGATGATTAAATATAATAATTATATTATTGTGGGTTGAAAACCTTATGTACTCACCAGGTTTCCCAACATGACCCACTCAGTCTATTTGTATCACAGGTATCGATACGAAGCTACTTTACACTGAGAGATTAAAAGAGATGTAGATCACTAGTGTAAATAAATGTAAGGTCTATTTATGCTTATGTTTCAGTATTGACAATGACATCCCAAAGTTTTAATATGAACAAAATACATTTCTTAAATGCTTTGATAATATATTTATCATGTTTTTTTTTTAAACAAATTCCGCAACATTTTTATTAAAAAAGTACTCTGATTTTTATAAAGCATAAACAAAATCGGTCTTTTCTGGAAGTGAAATTTGGGGATGTCACACTAGAAGATTACATAAATAATGAAGAGGAAAAGCCACATGTTCTTTTCAACTTCGATGTCGAACAGACAGAATGGTGTTCTCATAGTTCTTGCATCCATGATCCATGTGCGGACCTAGTATAGAGCATGGGGTAGCACAACTACTCCTCAAATTTTCTTGTTAAATATAAATTTAGTGTAAATATGTTGGTAATCCGTCGGTAATGGTTTTAACGACGATTTTTCCCGAGTCACTATCTATAAACCTTGTTAAAGTGTATATATATATATATATATATATATATATATATATATATATATATATATATATATAGTTGAATATCCACTAATGTGCAACCCTTCAAAGAATTTTGAAAGCCCTAAAGTTTTTTCTAGGTTTGCCCTACAGCTTATGCTGAAAATCTTCCCTTTTTCCTCTTTGTTTCTTTCTTCTTGAATCAGAAAACTCATCACAATTGTCGCATCTTCTTTTCTATTGTCTATACCACCTCTATCTCGAGCATCACCGGTTGATATCGAGCTTATCCTGAAACGATGCCTACCCATCTAACATCCAAAAGAGTATCAATATGGTGGAAACATACATTAACTAACTGAAGTTTTAATAACTTTTTAGAATTCACCCCATATGTGTAATGTACCCTTCAGGCTTTTTACTCATATAAACGTAAGTATATTAATACAACAAACTAAATTAGACATGGTAATTGTGTCGTGTCATACGGGTTCATGTCTTGTCAAAACAGTACACATGTTGAAAGTGTTTGACCCTAACTCAACCCGTTTAATTAGTGTGTCGTGTTTCGTGTTAGGAGTATACCTTGAAATATATCGTGTTATGTGAGGTTGAAATAATATACATGTTGAAAGAGTAGGAGTTGGGTATGCGGAAAGGAAAAAGTAATAGTTTGGAGGCGGAATAGATAAAGTCATAACAATTTCATATGACATAATGGAATGAGTAGGAGATGGGGATGCGGAAGATGAGGTCATGACGATGGTAGAATGGTCAAAGGGGTTAAATAGTTTGGTAGAGAACAAAAAAATTGAAAATAAAATCTTGATCTAAACGACGATGTCATTTCCACATTACAAAATAATTAAATTCAAAAAGTTTCTTTTACTTATGGTTTTGGTTTTGGATATTTTTAATTTATTTAAAGAATTTAAAAAAGTTGCATATAAATAAACGGGTCATTTTCGAGTCATATTGGAATTGAAATTTTCAACCCTAACCTTACTCGTTTAATATTCGACATATCAACCTATTGTCAAGATAATCAATAGAGATGGATCGGAGATGCTAATGAAAAATACAGAGTTGTGTGGTTTAGAAGAATTATAGATGACAAATTGCTTAAGCAAAACATGATCAAGACCCTTTGGAATCGTATTTGTCCTGGAAAAGTCAACATCGTAGTATGGAGAGCAAGGTTACAGAGGTTGCCCACAAAGCTCAACGTGGACAGAATCGGCATTCATATTCAATCGACACTTTGCCTTCTTTGTAACAGTAGAGATGAATAAGAGATACACCTGTTCATGGAGTGCTCGACTACAATTCAGATTCGTTACATACTTCACATGTGGTGGGGGCAAAATTCCAATTATTTTCAGCTCTATTAAAACATTGTTTCAAATGGACAACAACAGTACCATCCCCAAAAAAATAAAATAAAAACACAGTTTATGTCGTGCTCATGGCCACAACGTGGGTTATTTGAAAATACTTCAACAATGTCGTGAGGGGAGTCATGATTTGTTGAGTGAGGTGAAACTCTTGTTTTCCAATTGGATCAAAATTAGATGAAAAAAAGGATAAATTGTTGAATTGGCAATCCTAATGCATTGTCTAACTCAATTTTCGATCTTATTGTAATTCTAGCCTCTTGCTAGCTAGACTGGTTTCTATATAAATCATCTTGTTATTAAAAAAAATGTTTGCCACAAAATAAAAGAAAATATGGACTTTAAATAAGTATTGTTTATTTTAATTTCATGATGATTTTATCTAATGTTATTGTTAAATCTCTTTTCAGTATTCATTTGCAGGTTCATGAACGTATTCACTTGTATTTTCATGTACTATTTGTTTATGTCTTCACTTCGACTTACTACTCCCGTTTGCCCCTTTAGCGGTAGGAGTGAGCAAATGGAGCAGAAAAACTTAGCCGAATCGGCACCGGTACCGAACCAAAACCGAGTACGTAAAACGGTTCGGTTTTGGTTTTTTGGTTCACAAGTATTTTGTTTCCTTCCGATTCTTGGTAGGGTTGAGCAAATGGATTGGAAAAATTGATACCAAAACCGAGTACACAGTACATTTTGGTTTTTAGATTTCTATTACTAAGTTGTTTCAAAAGTGATAACATTGGAATCCCTAAGCTACCATTACTTATAACCGCAAAAACCATAGCAACTATAGGGCCAAGCCCATATACAAGGAAACTCACGATAGATAAATAGGTGGGCTTCGGGCCTACCCCAAATACTTATCCCATCGTTATATGGTGTCGAGTTTCTTCGCCTCCTTTTGGGTCGGGTTATTGTTATCAAATTGCAAGTCACACATTAACACATGTCTTGTATCTTGTAAAGCTATGCTTAATGGGTTTTACAATGATGGAGATATGGCTTTTGTTGTTTTGGTTCTTTGAATCCATGACAATGAAGGATGTTTTTATTCATAGACTACTATTTTAAATGGGTAACACCAAGAAAGGATGACACGAAATTGCAATTTAGTTTTTCCAAAGGAGTTTAACCTACTGTACATTCTGTAAAACGTAACGAAGCCACATAAGTTAGTGCTCTTTTTTTTGCTTGTGCTAATTATGATATGGTTGGAGGGTTGTTACAAGCAAAGACATAGGTATATCATCAAGAACCAGAATCAAATAAGTTCTTTCATTGGTACATAACTGATATCTTTTACAATATGCGACAAAAGTATTTGGAAACTTAATTGGTAAAAAAGGAAATATGTACAAATGCTAGAAGTAAAGAAAAGAGCACATAATCAAGCGACAAATGGCATTCAACATTTATAGTAAGAAAAGTCACAAGAAAGTAAAATGAAAGAAACATGGTTACCATAATAGGAAAAAGGCATGGAGTCTATCAAGAAAGAAACAATAAAACCAGACAGAATAAGAAGTCACTCACTTCGTTCCAAAATAAAGGAGCTTTTTCCCTTGGTAAATTAACAAAGGCAAAAAAAGCTCATTTAATTTGATACAAAAGGAGTAATGGTGATTCATTTTGATTAACCTCCATTTCCACCATCTTTCTTCTCAAAAAGAAAAAGATTCTTGTATGCATCATCTGCTGCTCTGTTCACTGCAATCATCTTCTTCAACTTGTATTTTCCCCTTCCAATCAACTCATTCTCTATGTAAATTTCAATTTCCCCTGTTTTATTCCACAGATCTTTCGCTTGTGGTTTCAACCCCATCTTCTGACACGCTTCATTGAATTTTGCTACAGGATGCAGCTTCAAGTTTTCCGGCGTGATTAGGGGCTGTAACAACCGCTCAACCACCTGAAAAAAAAAAAAAAAACCCAAGATTGGAGTTTATACCACCATCACTATTCACCATGCATAAAGACAAAAAAAAAAAATAAGTATATTCCACAACTTTTCACCTATCATGAGAAGGGGACCCACGAATTGAAACCAAGAAATTACAAAGATGATGGATGCAAATGCAAGTAATTAATTACCTCCCATGTAGAATCCATTGACGAGTCTGTATCGATGAAGATGGCACCGATTAGTGACTCCAGAAGATCAGCAAGCACTTTCGGTGGATCGATCATACCATATGAATGCGATGGGTACTGTTCGATCCCTTCCATGAATTCTTGGATCTGATCACTTTCAAAAAAACTATCAGAATAGAATCGCTCAAATTTGTGATTAAGAACTGTGGAACGAAAAACTAAAAAGTGACATAAGATTATTCGATCAATTTGTGATTATTCATCTCTGATAACGAGAAACGTCATTAACGATTGGTTGGAGAAGTAGTCATGAACATCTCGTGCGATTGAGATTTTTTTAGCAGATACATCATGGAGCGGAAATTGAAAACGAAAATTACCTGTCGTTGAAGAAGAGGTTTCTGGTGGCGAAGAAACTTATGCAAGTTGTATTTCAACGCCGCCCTCGCTAACGCCTCCGTATCGACATTGGCGGCGCGCAACCGAGTCAACTCACCGGGAGCCATATCAGGATACGATAAATAATGTAGCTTAGCAACTAAATGATTCAAAACCGAGTCGCCTAAGTACTCGAGTCGCTCGTAAGATTTGCAGTCATCGGCTTTGTAAGAACCATGAGTGAAAGCCTCCCTCAGCAACTCCTTGTTTCTAAAACTGTATCCTGTGATTTCCTCTACCTCCGCCAAACTAGGCGGTGGCGCATCTGAACATTCTGACTCCTTTGCGGATTCTGAATCATCTTTCTGAGCTTGATCTTCCAAATCAAGGTTTTTCAATGAAACCATAATATCTTGATCTTCTTCCATTGCTTCTGGGTTTCTGAATCACTTTTTTGATAGGATTCGAGGAATATGATTTCGGAGACGAAATCAAGAGGGAGAACTTGAGGAGAGAGATTTCTTCTTTCTTGTTGCAGATGATTTGGTTATGGACGAAAAATCTGAGGTTTGACTATGTAACTTGCGAGAGAGGAGACGGTGACTCTTGGGATAAAATAATGAGAAATATTTATAAGGATATCATTTTTTTATCGACATGACTTTCTTTAAAGTCTTTTTTTAATAATAATAATTACAACGATTTTGTGTATTTATGTTTTAGATCGTGATTTTGTGTATTTATGTTTTAGACCGTGAGATACACGGAAAATTATTACATTTTTATGTATAGGGAAAATTATTACCTTATATTTATTTTTCACGTCAAACGTGAGCTTTCCACCAACTCATTAAAACTCAAGAAATTGTCATATTTAATTATTTTTTTATTTTTTTATATTTTTTAAATACATTTTATGTAAGTATTATATTTGTTTTCTAGGGAATTAAAAACATAAATTTTAATATATTTATTTTTATAATTTTTAGTATATATACTTTAAACCGCAAACCCTATACCATACCCACAATGCAGTGTTCATGGATGCAGAGCTTAGGCTCCTTTTAAGTTTTACCATTTCAGCACATACACCGTCCAACCTAAAAACGAAAACTAAGTAAGGTTAGATCAATATAATATCCAAGTTCACTAAAATCCCATCAATAGAAATCTCATGACATAAACAGCATTTCAATAAATATTATCAAATGATCACTCTTATTATGTCTTATTATTTTTTTTCAACTTAATACCGGTTTGTCCAAAATAAACTACCTTTTCATAAATTGCTTTAAGATAGTTTTTAATGAATATATGAAGTTTTTTTTTTTTAATATTTCAAAAATAACTTTAAGTTTTAATTATATATATATTATTTCTTTTAACATTTTTGTCCACTCATTTGACTAAAACACATTTATCCGTCAACTTTAGATATCGATAGGTATAACTATTTGGTGTATTCTTTTTTCTTTTAGTTATATATTTAAATATCCGTTTATATCATTTTTATATTGTAATCTAGTTTATAAATTACTTTTTGCCAAACATTATTAATCGCAAACTAACTTATCAAACTTATAAAAAGTTAGCTTTTCCGCTAGTTTTTCAAACAAACCCTTAGTGACAAAATTGAATCCGCAAATAATTTGCATATGTCATTAAACTCGTAAAATAACTCTTATTAATATTTCTTAAAGCTTTAACCTTATTTTCTTTGTAACTGCCTCCCTTTAACTACCTTCGATTCTTCACATACATTATTCATGCCATGCTTAATTAAAATGAATTTTCTAATACGCGTCCTAATGGCACATATAAGAACCATTAATTTAAGTATTAATTAAAAATATTATTATCATAAATAAATATGATAAATATTAATTATAAATAATATTTTTATAATTAATGTATTTTGTATTTAACTATGGTAATATTCCAAAATGATTGATGTTTATCACATTTAATTATAGTAATATTTCTTTTAATTAATACTTCAATCATTTAATGATTCTTACAATTGTCCTTAGGGCACATATTAGAAAATCCCTAACTAAAAATCAGTTTGCTAATAGTCCACAAATTATGTAACATCCCGAGTTCAGAAGTGCAAGTTCAGGGTTCAAAGTGTAAATGTGAAAGGGAAACTCGGCGAGTAGGGTCGCGATTCTAGTCGCGTGTTAAGTGGCCAACTCGGCGAGTCGGCGGCTGGACTCGGCGAGTTGGTGCTGTGTGGAGAAAACCCTAATTTCGGAGGATGAGCCATATATAAAGGACATTATACCCTCTCCCCAGCCTCTTTACCCTCTCTTGAAGTCTAGAAAACCCTAAGGAGCGTTTGTGAGTGGTTTGAGAGCATTTGGACCTTGGAGAAGAGATTTTGGAAGAGATCTTGGAGAGTTAAGAGGCTTGGAGCAAGGGGCTTTGCAAGGATTTGGACTTCTCTTTTGTTGGAGCTTTCCTTTGAGGTATTATTTCATTGTTTGGGTTGTTTGTCATCATTTTGGAGTTTTTGGAAAAGTATAGCTTGTGGTATTTTGAGTTGGAGGGTAGATCTGAGGTTGCTACCTCAGATCTGGAATGGAGAAGGTCTAGAGAGCATTAAAGTCCCCTGTTCAAGAATGGTTGATGAAGCCCTTTTGTCCCAAACCCAAACCCTAGAGTGTAAAATGCTTAGATCTACTTCGATTCACGTAAAATTTGCCACTTTACGTGATGGATGGCTTGTATAAGAGTAGATTTATGGATTTGAGACCTTGCATGGCTTGGAAAGCCTCTGTATGGGTTAAGAGCTAGTGGCACTCGGTGAGTCACATGGGTGTACTCGGCGAGTTGCATGAAGGAGGGCAGAAACTCGGCGAGTTGGAAGAACAACTCGGTGAGTTGGTTGAAGATAGCCTTGGACTCGGCGAGTCTGTTCTTGGACTTGACGAGTCTGGTCGTGAGGTCTTAACCTTTTTCTGGTTAAGCTGTGAATCGGTGAGTCAAAGGATGACTCGGTGAGTTGAGTGCGAGGGGACTCAGAGTTGTGGGACTAGGCGAGTTACGGGGTGACCCGGCGAGTTGAGTCGCGAGTTGGGGAAGTTCTGAGCATGGGGACTCGACGAGTCATCGGGTTGACTCGGCGAGTAGAGTCAGTCAGGAGGTTGACTTTGACTTTGACTTGGACCAAGGGTTGACTAGTTGGCTTCCAGGGGTATTTTGGTAATTGTTGGCATTTGTTTTGAGTTCAGTGTTAGTGTTGGCTAGTGGTGGAGATCGTGTCAGTAGTCGGAGCAGCTCGGTCTTATCTTTTCAGTCGGCAGTTGCGAGGTGAGTTATCCTCACTATATCGACAGGGTCTACGACACCAAGGCCGACCCTTTATCGGATTATGATCCGGGTATCGTTGTTATGTTATTGTTTTGCTATGTTTGCATCCTGGTAGTTAGGATGGTATATGTTAGAGACCTGGTTAAGGTCGGTATCCTGGTATATAAGATGATGTTATGCTAGTGACCAGTTAGGTCGGTATCCTGGTTAGGATGATGTTATGCTATGTGATCTGCTAGATCGGTTGATTGGATGTGAATTGTTATATGATTGAATTTTTATGTGCACATGGTTGTTGGACTAGGGTTGGGTTGAGGCGGGTCATGCTTTGTGTTGTAGGCCAACATACCCAGGGCAGACCGGTTATCCCGAAGGCCCAACGAGCGGTCTGGATAGGTTGTAGGCCCCAAGAGGGCGGACTAGACGTGCCGAGGCTCGGAGAGTGGACCAGGCCGACTAAAGGCCCAGTGCGGGCGGACCAGTCATGATGTAGACTCAGAGAGTGGACCAGATAGATTGAAGGCCCGGTGTGGGCGGACCAATCACACTGTAGACTCGATGTATATGGCTAGACTCGAAGGGTGGACCAGGTGGACTGAAGGCCAGTTACGGCGGACTAGTCACACAGTAGACCCAAAGTGCATGGTTGTTCTGTGTTCTATTATGATATGGCATGTTGTGCGTGTATGGTATATGTGGTTGGTATTTTGGGGGTATCTCACTAAGCTTTCGGGCTTACAGTTGTGGTTTAATGTTTTTCAGGTTCTTCAGGAGACCGTGGCAATGCAAAGGCGTGATCGTACCGCTCCTCATGATTATGTTTTATGATGTGGTTCTGGGAAGACTCTGATAATAATTTTATTGAAAACCTTTTTGTAATAACTTTATGAAACTGGGTTGTTTTTGAAAAGTTTAAATTTGGTTGAGATTTTTAGAGCGTTACAAATTACCTCTTTTTACGAAGTCCTGTTTCTTTGTATTTTATGAGTAGTTAAATTTTCAACAAAATGAATCACTCTTCTACTCTAATAAATGAAAGTTTTTTTTTTGTCACATGTTATACTCTCATTCAATTTGTCAAATGTCATTTTATGGTTATTTTGAATTAATTTCGTTTCCACATGTCATTATATGAGTTTTTCTATTTTAATAAACTTCACATAATACTTTAATGTAATAATTACAATAAATGTAGTAATAGATGAATATCAATTTCACTAATGTGATTACCTTCTTATTTTAAAATTCATAAATTTAAGATCATTAGTTTCTTCTATTTATTTATTTAAATTTAAAAGATAAAAAAATCAATTTCAATAATTCATTATTTTTCTTATTTTTTTATAAATCCAAAGTTTTTAAATATTTAGACATTTATATTTAATTTTTTTTTAATTCACTCACGTAATACATGAGTTTTACACATAGTTCTTAAAATATATCAATGGTGTTGTAGCACCTGGTTCCTGGTACGTAAAATTTATCTTAGTGTTTTTCATTTTTAGCCTTGGACTCGGCGAGTTGTAGGTCCGACTCGCCGAGTAGAGACGGGACCCGTAACACGTTTAAGTTGGCGACTCGGCGAGTCCATATTCTGGACTCGACGAGTCTCCGCTGTCTGATGAAACCCTAAATTTCAAGGGTTTGCACCATATTTAAACCCTCTTATCTGCCCCCAAGCTCACCCCCTTCACCCTCAGAGCTCTATTCTTCGTTCAAGCCTTGTTCATTGTGAGTTTGAAGCATTTTAGTGTGTTTTCTTGAAGATTTGGAGAGGGAAGGAGAGTGGACCAAGAAGAAGAGGAGAAGACCAGGCATCTTTGAGCTATCTCAGTGTTTTCCTTGAGGTATAACTCGATTTCCCTCTGTTTTCATGCTTATAGTCCCTTTTTAGCTCCATGGAAGTCCTTCTTGAGTTTTTCCCCAAGCTTGATTGTGCTTATGGTTTGCAATAAGTTGTTAGCCTCTAGATCTAGGTGGGATCGAGCTCCAGGAGCTTAGATCTACTGCCTTTATGGAGCCATATTGCATGAAAGCCCTAGATCTACTCTTTTGGTGCATTTTGAGCCCTAAAACCTTCATTGGTGAATATTTACACGTAAAGTTGGAAACTTTACGTGTTATTCATGCCCTAGGAACCCAGATCTATGAATATCATGAGCTGGATTCAAGCAGAATCGCGTGTATAGTATTTGCATGTGGCCGACTCGGCGAGTCGTTCATCTGACTCGGCGAGTCGAGTCGCGAGTCCCCGAGTTTCCCCCTTTTTGTGCTTGTGGGGTGGAGTGGTGAGTCGTGGGATAGGACTCAGCGAGTCGGAAGCTAGACTCACTCGTGAAGTAACTCGGCGAGTCAGTGCCATGACTCGGCGCGTTCAAGGCAATCTTCTTGCCTCAAGAACAACTCGGCGAGTCACAGTTTAGAGTGTTCTTCGGATGAAGACGAACTCGGCGAGTTGTTCATACAACTCGGCGAGTAGGATGAAGGACTATTGGCATTTAGTTTAGAAGGAGAACTCGTCGAGTCAATGCTTAACTCGATGAGTAGAGACGGGTTTAGGGTCGGACAAAGAGATAGGGACTCGGCGAGTTGACAAGTTAACTCGGCGAGTCGGGCCAACTGACAGTTGACTTTGACTTGACTCTTGATTTGTTAAGGGTAAATGGTCATTTTACCCTGAGGTCGGTTAGCAGTATTTGACTAAGGGTTTTGTGGGAATTATAGTCGGAGGATTTTCGGAGCGGCAGCAGCAGCAGACAGTCAGTTCGCACACAGATCAACAGTTACTTTGAGGTGAGTATCCTTCCAGTAGTAACGGGTCTAAGGCACCAAGGCCGGACCGTATAGACGAGATGTTAGTATTAGAGTTTGGGCCGAGCCCGTTGATGGGTTTTAGTCATAAGAACATCCTATGTGCTCATACAAACCCTAATGCTTGGATCTAGATTTCTCTATTGTACATGCAACTTATCCAAGACTATAAACCCTAGATCTAGTGTATGATAATCAATATAACATATAAATAAGGGTTTAGATCATACATTGATTGTTATGTAGCAATAACAATCTCAAATCCTTCTTGTATTGACTTTAGAAAGCTTAGAGTCACAAATGTCACTCCTCTAATGGTTCACAAACACCAAGAGCAAGAGGATGAAGAGGAGAAGAGAAGGAGGCTGCCCAAAACGTGTGGAAACCCTAGAAGAAAGCTTGTCCACGTTTTGGGGGCATAAGGGCTCTATATATAGTGAGGCTATTAAGGTTATCTAACAAGGAAACCCTAATTTGGATGCTTAAGCCCTAAGCAACCCATGGACTCCTTTCCTTAAAGGCCTTGGACGATTTCTAATTGGTTTCCCTATAGAATTCGTCCACTCCTTAATATAAGGCAATACACAGCCCAAATTGCAATTATCTTATAATTACAATTCCAGTCCCTTAAGTTTAATTAATCTCTTTTAGTCACAAACTTAATTCTTATTAATTCTTGACTAATATTAATTAAACAATATGATTTCTCCTTTAATATACTATTCCCATAATATATTAATAAATAATATTTAATCCTTTCTCTCCATAATTCATCCTATCAAGTTACTTTGGTGAAGGCAACCCAAAAGGACCATGCACCATCGGGTCAAGTACATACCAAAATAGTTATGGACTTAGACACTAATCCAACACCCGTATCTCTTGGTTGAGTTGATTATGATATATGCCAATATGATAGAGTTGTCTATACTTGTTGTCTGTGTGATACTTGTATATTATGGGTTAGCAGCTGAGTGTGGGCGAGGCCCGTATCTCTCTGAGAGTGGAGTGTGGGCGAGGCCCGTATCTTCATGAGTGTGGGCGAGGACCGTATCTCCTAGTTGTTCATTGTATGTTTGTATGGTATGGGGTATTATGGGGGAACTCACTAAGCTTCGTGCTTACAGTTTTCAGTTTTGGTTCCAGGTACCTCTTCTTCGAAGGGGAAGGAGCTGGCGCGGTAGCGGTACATCACACACATGCTTCGTATTCCGCATTATGATGTCACCTGGGGATTTGTACTCTGACACTTTTATGTTTTATAAAAAAAAATGTTTTCCAGACATGTCACATCTTTTGTGAAATGATATGATTGTTGAACGTTTTATTTCTAACGTTTTGCTAAGTACATGTTTTAAAAATGAAATTTTTGGCTCGTATTTTTGGGATGTTACAGGTGTATACATTGTTCAAAAATAGTGTTTAATATAATAACAACTACGAAAACTACTAACCAACACATTGTCCAAGTTTTTACTTTTGTACAACTAGTCCTTCCTTAAGTGGTTCAACGAGTTCGAGGTTAATCGTCAAGTATGTCAATCTATGTTTATTACCGATCATATTGATATCATGAAAATATGTTGGAGAAATTTTAGGTGTTGCAAAAATGAAGGGAAAATGAATTATAAGCCCAACGAAGTTTCAAAACAGTTTAAAAAACCTCAATTATATTTTGTCTGTTCAAGAAAACCCAACGAACTTAACATTTTGTCTAAAAAAACCCAACTAACTTTCACTTCTCATTTAAGGTCAACCGGCTAATGAAAGTCAACGAATAACATGGTTTATGATGTGTAATTAAATATCGGAAAATGACTTGTAAGACCAACGAAGTTTCAAAACCGTTCACAAAACTCCAATCATGTTTTGTTTGTTGAAAAAAAACTCAACGAACTTATGCTTTTGTTCAATTCTCATTAGAGACAACCAGATTCATTAGGTATACAACTAGTTGGAAAATGACATGACATTATATTTAATGACATGGAATAAACATATTAGAATTTCCCTTTATATATTGATTTAGGGCTTGGAGAAGAGAAAAATGAACAATATCTGTGTTCGATCTCTTGTAATAGTTAGTTCTTCTTCCTCCTCTCAATCGTTGATGTACAACTCAAGATCTATAAAGAAGATATTTGATGATGCAAACTCTTGTAGATGTAGACGCCATTCTCGGATTTGGTCATCTAGAATGGAGGAGCATCTAAAGACAATGTTTAGAGCTTATTCGAACAGATGGGTAAGTGTAATTGAAAGCTTTATCATGTACATTTTAATAAGTATTTAGTTTGAAAGAAACCAAACAAATAAATAGAATATGGACATGATAAAGCTTTCGATTACACTTACCCATCTTTTCGAACAAGCCCTGAACTTTTTTCTTTGGATAATCCTCCGTTCTAGATGTCCAAATCCAACAAGGGTGTCCACATCCACAAGGGTTTTCATCATCAAATATCTTCTTTGTAGATCTTGAGTTGGACATCAACGATTGAGAGGAAGACTAAGAAGTGGCTATTACAAGAGATCGAACACAGACGTCGTTCGTTTTTCTCTTCTCTAAGCCCTAAATCGATATATAAAGGGCAATTCTAATCAGTTTATTCCATGTCATTAAATATAATGTCATGTCATTTGCCAACTAGTTATATACGTAATGAATTTGGTTGCCTCTAATGAGAATTGAACAAAAGCGTAAGTTCGTTATGTTTTTTTCAACAAACAAAACATGATTGAGGTTTTTTGAATGGTTTTGAAACTTCGTTGGTCTTACAATTCATTTTCCGATATTTAATTACACGTCATTCGTTGACTTTCATTAGTCGGTTGACCCTAAATGAGAAGTGAACGAAAGTGTAAGTTAGTTGGGCTTTTTTAGACAAAAGGTTAGTTCGTTAGGTTTTCTTGAACAGACAAAACATAATTGAGTTATTTGAATGATTTGAAAACTTCGTTGGGCTTATAAGTCATTTCCCCCAAAAATGAATGTTGTTATATATGTATATATGAATCTCATTTGCCCATTATGTTCTTGAAATGCATCGTGTGGGTGATCGTTAAGCATCCAATCAGCATATGTTATCGTCAAAGTCATGTCAAACTCTAGCACCTCTACCTCTCTTGGTTGATACAATAGACACATCTACTGCTCCACGTTAGTCGTTACAATCTTTTTCTACGGTATTGCATTTTTGTTTTGTGAAATAAAATCGTCTTGGGCTTTGTTTGGAAAAAAATATCAAGTTCACTACTTGTACCTGATATTCTATAAAGGTGTGATTTATCCTTTTTTAGGAATTTTGTATCGTGAAGATCTCATGAAATGCATTAATTTTGCAAAGTTGCATGTTATGCTAAGTTTCACTTGAACCATATTATAGTTTCTTTCGATCTATTTTTCCCGCTTGAATATTAACTTACTAAATTGATAAAAAAATTCAAAATACAATAATATTATAACACATTTTTAGTAGTGGGTGCGGGAGAAGATTAATGATGGTTCTTGGGAGTATTTTTCAAGATACAGATATCATCTGAACTGTATATTTGCATTTGGGTATAACTTATTATGGGTCGATTAGTGTGGTGGCGAGAAATTAAAACTACATGCATAATATAATCATATCAGGTTATCTTCATATCCGAAAGTCAGTTTTAAACAACGAGGTAAATTAACTTTTAAATTTGGTGTGTAGCCACAAATGGTTACAACATGTGATGTTGATGGTGTTATGTATCATTCGGGAGAAATGGTTCATGTGAAAGTGATCTGGTGGAAGGGGATTAGTAGCTAGAAATAATTAAGTTCTTTTGGTCCTTTCAACTTTCAAGTATGTCCCCCAACACATATATAAGAATGTTCTTCACGAGGATCATAAATACAACACTAGTGCACTTGGGATTGGTGGTGAAGATTATATCATTTTGTTTCATGAGTATATATCATCTTCATATGGTGGGGATCTGAATGTTATAAAGTCATGCTTTTAAAAGAAAACCACAAAGATTGTTATCTTATAATATTATTAGGCTGGAGGGAGTGGTCTCGCACTTTCCTCATGAAACCGCACTGACACGTAGGCGCCACCTCACTCGTTATCACAAAAGTGTGATTTCATACTACACCCAAGGAGTGGTGTCACACTTAGGTATTTTTTTAATAAATAAAATGGACCAATCAGAGGGAGAGAAGAAAAAGGAACCAATCACATTGCTTGAAGGTTGTTCGAAGGAATGCTCCCTTGGAAGGGTGCAGCGCACTCACTACCGCACTCAGGGGCGGTGTTTGTGCTTATGTGGCAAGGGAATTGCGGTTCAGGCCGCACCCACTCTCTCTTGTGTTATATTCTCCAGGTCAGATAATATTTTCTGATCGACGTTTTAAACTTACACTAAGACAAGACCCTATGTCATAATACTCCATATCTTCAATTAGTTAATATAATGAGATAGGAGGATTTTTGCTCATAAAGTTAAAAAAAAAAAACAATTATTTTTTATACAAAATATATTCATATATTAAAATTGTAGTAAATATAGTACCTTATTTCATACAAAATGTATCATGTCAAAGAATACAACAAAATTATTGTATTATAATATTTTTTATCATATAAAAAATATACAGTAATAATATTGGAAGATAATACATTTTTTTTTCTTTAATGTTAAAAAATATTGTTTTATTTTTAATGAGCATAAAGTATAATTTTTTTTTGAAGTTACAGTCTGCAATTCAAAATTACCGGTTAAACCTCAAATATATAAACATTTATTGAATTTGTATCGTTTTAAATGAACAAATTATCAGCTTTTTATTATTTTGTTAAAAAAAATCCATATGTTGATAATACTAAAGTATTAATACTTCTATGAAAATATTTCATTTCCAATAACATTTTTTTATTTTTGTGAGCTCCCCACTAAATAATAGAGGACCACAATCCTAGGAGTTAAACCTCCATAGGATCATGCCATAACGTGGTGGTACAAAAGAAGCTGAGTCGCCGACAAAAGATTTGGTACGGAGATATTCTCTTCTCTGGGTGAAACAACATTCTTATTTTCTGAAACCCGAACAAGTAACCATTTAGAATTCACTATTTCACTGCTACTAGAGATACTAAAATGAGAGACTAGTTAAATAACAAGCAACATATCCAATTCTAAAAGAATCAAAACAAATCATAAATAATTCTATAATGATTATTGATAGGTAAACATGTCAAACTATAATAAAATATATTAAAAAGAAAAACATAATCTTTTAATAACTATGGAAGTTTGAAAGTGTTGTAATTGTTTTAGCCAATGGAGATATTGAATTATTTACTAAATTCATCCAACTGAAACGTAAAATTATAACATATGATTTGAGACATAATCTAATAAAATGTTATTTAAATAATAACTTAATGCATAAAATCCATCTTAATTACGAGAATATTTTTGAACACAATACAACAAGCTCAATTTAGTTAATATTATGTAATTATTTTTTTTTTATTTCATTTTTGGAACGGCAATATTATTAAATTGAAAAAAAAAATTGGGAAAAAATGATTTGTTAAGAACAAGTAAAAAAAATGTCTATAGCTTCCTTCAACCAATGGCAAAAGCATAATTCCAATCAACTTCAACCCTTTAGAGGTGTAACATTTAAAGTATTTTGCATTCGTTGTCCCCTGGCATTTTAATGTGTTAATGTTGTAAAAATTTGAAATTTTAAGAAAATCAAGTTGTTTTTTTAATGGGATTGTAATTAGATTTTTAAGTAATGGAAATTCCAATGGATAAATTTTAACCTATTAACATCATAACATGAGATATCGATTATAAAATATGTAATGCCAAGTTCCAGTAATGTCTCTTTTAAGTAAATTAATACATCGAATTTTGTATTTTTGGTGGCCACGACGTGGTGATGGAGTCCCACGACGTGGTCAAGGTCAATAATTGCATGGAGACTAAGGTAGTGCCACAACGTGATGATCTATTCGCTATGGTGTAGTCGTTGTTTCATGGCAAAACCTTATGTGGGGTTTGTGCCCCTATTTAAGGGATGTGATGCCTAGGGTTGCCCATCCTCAACCTCAAACACTCTCCCTCAGCCCCCAAAAGCAAACCCTAGCTTCCATTGCCAAATCTTGATTTTTTGTGGTGTTTGGAAGAAGAAGAATGTGTCATTATGCTTTTTTTCAACAAACAACTCTCCCTATCCACCTTGTGCACGTTTTCTGGACTTTTGAAATTCCTCAAGATCTGATTTTTATGTTACTTGTCTCTAGATCTAGTCATTTTTTCCCTAAATCTCCATGGTGTAGGAATTTGGAAGGTTAGATCCCATAAAGTAGGCAACTTTATGGATCCTTGTGGTCATCTTAGTGTCATATGTTCCAGATCTGAGGATCTTTGGAGTTTTGGTCCCATGCCCAAGCTTTAAGTTCCTTATTGCCATGTTTTTGACCAAAAATGGAAGGGACATGCATTGGACATGCATGTACATAAAGCTATAATTTTTATGGCCCGTTAGGTGTAAGAAACCCTTCTAGAAACTTTGGAAGAGTAACTCTAGTGATTAGGTACTTAATGGGTGTTTGCATGCCTTTAGCTACCTTTACGGATTTAGGGTTTGGGATCTTGTCTTATTGAGGTGTCTTACTGGATAAAGTTGGAAACTTTATCCATCAAGACTATGGGAAGGGCCAGATCTGAGCTTTGAAGTTATTGGAGTTGTAGGAAAATGGCTTAATAGGTTAAACTATCCAAACCAGTCCCCACCGCATAGCCTTATGTTGTCACGGCGAGGTGATTGGGTAAGAACTCGTCTGTTTCATCGTTTCGCTGCCACGACGTGGCTAAGGATGGCCATGATGCAGGGACCAACTGAATGTTGACCTTTGAATTTTTGACCGTTGACCGTTGACTTTGACCAAGTTTAACTTTAGATCAAATAGAGTAATTTAATATGTATATTGAGGCTTGGTCCATGTTGGTTGTTTAGGTGACCTGTAGAGCTGGTAACTGGAGCAGTGATCAGTTCAGCTATCTTCTAGACTTTGAGGTGAGTTTTCCTCGTTGTACTCGTGGGTCGAAGGCACCAATACCGGCCCACTAGGTTGAGTTATGTATCCTTGTGTATAGGATGTTGTTGTGTTGTAGTGTTTTGTTAGATTAGTAAATTTGTATGATTACTTGTACTTACAGTTATTGTTATATGTTGCATATGACAGCATAGTGTGGTTGGGTTGAGGTTTTACTGCTCTGTGTTGTAAGTCAACAAACCTAGGACAATCTAGTTCGATGATTGTGGGTCGGGGCAATCTAGTTCGATAACTGTGGACCCAAGGGTAATCCAATGACTATGGACCTAGTATGAATACTTGTATATGTTATGTTGTGTGGGGTATTTCGGAAGAACTCACTAAACTTTGGCTTACATTTTGGTTTTGTGGTTTTAGGTATATCAGATGATCGGGACAAAGAGAAGACGTTATTGTACACATCATCCTTGGGACTTATGATTGAGAGATGTTATTAGATACTCTGATTTTATGACTACATTTGGAAACAATCTTTTATATGACTTGTGGTTTAAGAAAATAGTTTTTTGAAAAATGAAAAATTTTTATCATGATTTTTGAGATGTTACAAAATACTTACAAACTTGATAATTAGTTACTAGTTTGATATTTGACCAGTCGGACAAGACATGACTGAATTTGAGATACACTATTGAGTTAATCAATATCGATCTCATATACATCCCATTGTCATCCATACTAATGTATTATTTGGGACCCTAATGTTTTTATGACACATCTTTTAATATTAATATTAAAATTATATTTAAAATTAAAGTTTTAATATGATTTATTTTAAGATTTTAAATGTTTAATCATATAAGATCGCCCACATAGACAATTGTTTTTGAATGTGCTACTTTATCCTTTAGGGAGGACGGAGTCAAACCTCAGGTTGCGAATGGTTGAGGTGGTACCGGCAGTACCGTTGGGTTGTGAATCCTTGATTGGCGGTTCCAACAGGATGAAGCCTTTAATCGGTTGCAGCGGGTTTGTGAACTCGTCTCTCTCTCTCTCTCTCTCTCTCTATATATATATATATATATATATATATATATATATATATATATATATATATATATATATATATTGAATTGAATGATGGATCCTTTTGGAGGAAAACTCTAACCAACTTGGAGTTTAGCTCGGGAGGAGAAGCCGAGAAGCTGCTGCTATTGACGTTGGGGGTTAAAACGTATTATCAGGTAAAGCCCAAGACTTTCTAGGTTTACGGACTTGGGCCGAATCTATTTGGCTCAAGTTAAATGAAATAAAATTAATAATTTATATAAGATAAGATGGTTACATTGCAAACTTTTTTTTTTGTTTTGGTCTACTAAAATCTTAGACAAATATTATTTTATTTATCTAAAAATACTATTTCTTACTTAATAATGAGTTACTTTTAATTCTTAAAATACATATAAAAAAAGATAATAGACATTAATAAACACAAAAACATGTTGTGGGGTTTTTTTATTTTTTTATTATTATTATTTTTTTTTTGTATAAGTTTATAAAAATAAAAATGAATATACAATTCACTCATTTGTTTTAAATTAGCAAAACACTATTTTAAAAAAATGTTATATTTTATTTTATTTTATATGTTCTAATTTAATTAAATAAAAAATAATGATGTAACAAATACATTGAGAAAAAGAAGATATGATTATTCATAAGCGGTCATTAACTAAAAACAACTACTATGTTTTGTTTTTTAGTTAATTAATAATTTACGTTTTAATCAAGGGCGTTGTTATATATTTTTAATTTGATAAAAATATTTTTTTTTCATCTGACGTAACTAAACTCAATTTGATTTGACTTTTTTTTTTATTTTTTATTTATTATTATTATTATTATTATTATTATTATTATTATTATTATTATTATTATTATTACTACGACGGCAATTACATGCATTTGTGGGTGAGTTTTATTTATGAACGATTTTTATTATAAAGCATCAACACACTATAGATCATTTCTGCTATTATTGTTTTTGACTTTTGTATTTTATTTTAAATTTAAAAAGTTATTATTGATAGTCTTAATAATTTTGTTATTGAATGAATACTCACATTTGACCACGAGCTATTAATGTTATCATGTTTTCAAATGTGATACTCATTAGTTTAGGTAAAATTGTTAAAAACAATGACTTTAACTCTAGAGGTCATTTATGTAAATTACCTCTTGAAATCATATATAAGTTACATTGAAGAGATATCTATTCTTTATATTATTGTTGATGGTGAGTGAAAAATCGTCGGATCAATCTCAGCCCTTAAAATTCAATCTCCACCTTAATAATTCAACATTTACGGTTAATTGGAGGTTACCCTTCTGATCGTCTCCACGATTCCTCCTACTTCTCTCCCACGTTCAAAGTCAGCGGTAGTATTCTTCCACACCCCTTCAATCGGTTTCTCAACCTCCTTCTAAGAGTGTGCAGTTCCCTTCACCCCACCCATGACTTTGACCGCTGCTCACGTTTTTTCATGCCTTCTTCGCTTCATATTCTTCTTTGCGATCATCTACGCACCGGTCCAGGTTCTATTTCTCTCCCTCTTAAAACCTAACACAAATTCTTCTTCTTTTCTAGGTCCCTTATTTACCGGCGTTTCTAGGAGATTGATTTTTCATATGGTAGAAGAATGAACTAATGGAATTGGATGACTGGAAATGATGGAAGTTATCTAGTAAAATGGATCAGAAAATACGTTGCAAGGGATATCCAATTTGGGTTTAGGGCTCGGGCTGTTATGTTGTTTGAAAATATTGTTATATTTTAAAATATACTTTCAGGAAGAGCACTTCGGCCCCATTGCATTTATAGTTGTATATCTTTTATAGGTTGATATACTTAGTTCACTATAAACAATGCTCTAATACCAATCTATAACACCGCCAAACCGGAACGGCGGAAACATTCGGGGGCGGAGGACGTCATATGCAGTATCACAACACATGCATCATAGTAATCAAAGTAACAAACAATCATTGCATTAATATTTGAGTGTTTACAATGTATTAGATTCACAAAAGATTGACTCCAAAGTAAATAACAAAACAAGACATTAAGCTACTATGATCCATCTTCTAAATCCCTGTGCGCGTACCTGTCTACTAGTTTCCTGAGAATACAAGTTATTTTGAAAGAGTAGATCAGTATTTAAGCTGGTGAGTTCATAAGTAATGTAGTTATGAAAAGTATACTATAAGTTCTTTTTTAGAAAAGTTCGCATGTTCCTCCAGAAAATCTTATATTTTCTTATGTTATGAATGATAAGTAAAAATGACTATATAATTCCTTCTATGAGTACTAAATAGATACAAGTTATATACAATTTAGAGTAAGCAGACAATCGATTGTGTGGATCTGCCCTAAGCCCACAACCAAACAAGGAACGGGAAATGAGACGGAAAGCACACATCCCATTGTTTGTTACATCTTCATTGTATATAACCCTGGTGTGTTCATTTGGTAGTTACGGAGTTAACTGTAATAGTTATTGTATATTTGAAGACAACATTCCTTAAGAAAATCATATATTTTCTTTAGTAAAATGGTAACCGCAATGGTTCCTTCTATAATCACTTAGTTTATACTAGTTATATATAATCTAATGGACAGTTAAATGTTATCTGCCATAAGCCTACAACCAAACAAGGAACAAGAAGTAAGGCGGTAAACACACATTCCACTACATATCGGGTATTAATTATATATAACCTTGATGTATAAACTAAGGTATTATATAATTAACCACTAAAGGTCCTTTAAGTTATACCGGTTTAACAATGCGTATCAAACCTTTTATAGATAAGTTTCTAGTTTCACCTACTTAATGATCTATCCGAAAGTATGTTTTTGTATTTAGAAAGTGGTATACTGAATTTGTATGATATGACCTGACCTATACCTGATACTCCTTATGATTACTTTGTGTATACGGGTTATATATTTAACTAAGATCGAATAGATAGTAGACTGTGTGAATATGCTCCAAGCCTACAACCAAATAAGGAACAAGAAATGAAGCAGAAAACACTCATCCTACTACCTGTCGGATCCGATTAATATATAATCCTAATGTATAAACTAAGGAATCATAAAGTTAGAATTATAGGCCCCCTTTTTAAATGAATGCTCATGTTACTAGGAAATAGATTACATTACTCAATGTGAGAAAATCACAATATGAATGTAATGGGAAAACGAAGATATATAGTAGTGCTGTATAAAACAACTACTGGAGTACTAACTACCTTAAAACCAATTTGTTAAATTAACGTAAAATGTGATGAGTTTATAACCATACATTGAATCAAATGATGGATCCTCTTGCAGGAAAACCCTAACCAACTTGGAGTTCAACTCAGGAGGTAAAGTTGTTGCTATTGACGTTGGGGCTCAAAACTACTATCAGATGGTTTTCTAATGCCCTAGACTTTCTAGGGTTATGGACTTGGGCTGAATCTATTAGGCTCAAGTTAAAAGAAATAAAATCAATAATTTATCATTGATATAAGATAATATGGTTACATTGCAAACTTTTTTGTTTTAATCTACTAAAATCTTAAACAAATATTATTTTATATATCTAAAAATATCATTTCTTATTTATTAATGAGTTGCTTTTAATTCTTAAAATATTATATATAATGACATTAATCAACACAAAAACATGTTGTGGGTTTTTTTAATTTATTATTTTTTTTGTATAAGTTTATAAAAATAAAAATGAGTATACAATTCACTCATTTTTTATACAATGGACAACGGTAAGTCTAAAACCGTCTCTTTCATCATAACTATTCAAACTCTCTCAAGATTTAGGGGGTTTTTGGATAGAGAAAAAATATGCAGCTTATTGGTTATTGCTTAATCCCACTGCAATAAGCAAATTTAAGTGTTTGGATAGTAGTCTTTAAAAATCAGCTTATTCTGGTAGAGATAAGCTAAATAAGTTGATTTTAATAAGCAATAGGGGGATGCTTATTGCTTGTTGGTCATTTTACTCATATAAGTTATTTTGTTTGTCAAACACTTAAAATGCTTATTGTTTATTGCTTATTCCCACCGCAATAAGCTAATCCAAACACATTTTAAAAAAATATATATTTATTCCCACAACAATAAGTAAATAAGCAATAAGCTAAGGGAAAATGACTTGCTAAGGTAATAAATTTTTCGGTATGTTCACATCTGAGTAACTATCTTTTTTTTTTTGTACACATTAAGGTAACAAACTTGTTGGAAGTGTTCACATATGACCATTATGACCTGCTGTAGCAGGTCACATCCTAGACGTGAACACTTTCAACAAGTTCATTACCTAGATGTGTACAAAAAAATAGTTATGTAAATATGAACAAATCGAAAAGTAAGAGTAAATTACACGAATGGTCCCTGTGGTTTGGGGGAATTTGTGTTTTTAGTCCTTAACTTATTTTTTTCAACTCGGATGGTCCCTATTGTTTATTTTTGTTGCGCGTTTGGTCTCTGTCTTACCTAAAAAGACTATTGAGTCCTTATTAATTTATTTTTTAATTAATTTTCTTATTAATGTATTTATTTTTTATATATTTAAAAATAATTATATAGAAGCGTAGGGCTTTTCGCCACCTTTTCATGGATATAAAGTTTGTCGGAAACGGACTTGGAATGAAGGAGTTATGACACTTTGAAGTTATTGATGTTATTGGCCCTTAATGGACATAGATGACAAAGAAGGACCATGCATGCAAGGTGGTAAGCGAGCGAGTATGCCCAACGTAAGGCTGGGTTACGCCCAGCGTATAAGGTCATAAGGTCGCAGGTGCGTTAGGCGTACGCCCAGCGTACGTCCAGAATCCAGAAACCCTAAATTTTAGGGCATGACACTATAAAAAGAATGATAAGCCTCAAGGGTAAGCCTCCATTTCACCCTTGGTCAGCCACCACAAAACCCTAATCCTCCCTTGAGTGTTCTTGAAGCTTTGGTGGCCATTAGTGAGCATTTTGGTGTTATAAAACCATTTTCCAAGCAAGGAAGGAGCAAAGCAAGGTGGTAGATCAAAGGAGAAGTTGTAGATCTGGGACTTTTGCCTCTTTCCAGACCCTTTCGAGGTATAAAGTTCTAAGCTTGATGATTGTTCTCTTAGATCTCTTTTAGGAGGAGTTAATGGACTCTTTTAGTCCAAAGTATGGACCTTTATGATGAAATCTTGTTTGTGAGCTTAGGGTTGCCACCCTCAGAGCTAAAAGGGTCCCATAAGGAGTAAAGTCTCCATCTTAAATGACTTAATGAGTTCATGCATGGGATTTAGCCCTCTTTATGGAAAAAGAATGTCATTTTGGGAGTTTGGGCTTGTATGGGCCAAGTTAAGTCACAAAGTCAGTGACTTTATGGATTAAGACATGGAAAAGGACTTGGATCTGTGTTTGTAGCTTCTGGAGTAGAGTATTAAGCACTTAATGGGAAAGTGACTTAACAGGGGGAGTACGCTGAGCGTGCATGCAGGTATGCCCAGCGTACACACCATTGGCTAGTACACTTAGCATACATGAATGTACGCCCCACGTACTCTGTTAGTTTGGGCTTTGCATTTTTGGGCCTCGGTTTTGGCCATGCTTTGGGTTCTTGGACCTTAGTGGGCCATCAGAAGTCAAATAATATGGGCCAAGGAAATGTTCAGGCTCAGGGTAAGGCCCATTAGAGGGATTGGGCTCGATTTAGCAAAGTAGGCCATTAGTGGGCCACTAGTGGGCTTGGGAAGCTTACCTAGTATTAGGCCTTAGATATGGACCAAGTTGGGATAAGGGTATAATGGTCATTTTACCCTAAGAAGGATGATTGTATTGGACTAAGTGATGTTTGGTATTGGTAGTTTGGGAAGTCGAAGGGTCAGCAGTTCGGGAATTTTCCAATCAGCAGCCAGAAGAGTATTAGCAGGGTTCAACAGTGCGAGGTGATTCTCCTTACTGTGTCCATGGGTCTATGGCCACAATTCCAGCCCATTATGTTGTTGTAACGCCCGTAGATCAGGGCTAGTCATTTTAGAGACGATAAGCATCAAAAAATGACTTTTTGATGGAAGATTATTTAGAAGGATTAATCTTAACCAAGTTGTAGTATATGTCAAAAGGTTTCCGTGCATATAAAGAACGCCTAAATCTGAGTTATAACGAAGAAGTTATGACCTGTCGAAGTTTCGCGACAGAACCGACACGACGCTGAATGACGTAAAAAGTGAATTTACGTTAGAGCGATATTTAGCCTTAGTGATCTAAATGAAAGTTGTAGAGTTCGTTAAACCGTGAGCGTGCATAAAAAGAACGTCCAAATCTAACTTCGTATGAGGAAGTGATGATTTTTCTAAGTTTCGACTTAGCGGTATGCAGCCCGAATACTCGATTTGAGATCGAGCGGTTTTTAGCCGAAACAATCTAAATGAGAATTGAAGATCTCATCATTAGTAGTGCAACGGTAAAAAGACAGACAAAAACGGACGTCGGATGAAGAAGATATGATTTTATAACGAAGTTTTCCTGTCCCGGCCTACTAAAAATAATATAATAAAAATAAAGTCCAAATTTGCCGACGGAGTCTAAATGAAAGTTGTAGAGCATATCTCACCTTCACGTGGATATAAAGAACGTCGAAAACGGAGCTCGTATGCAAAAGTTACGCAATTTAGAAGTTCGACGAGTCAATTACGCCCAACGTAATTTGAGTACGCCCAGCGTACTCAGTCGGATGCAACTTGTCTGACCAATACTCGAGTGCCACCAGTCGACACACACAATGACGTCAAAGTACACCCTGTGTAACTCGAGTACGCCCTGCGTAATTTGAGATTACTCCCCGCGTAATCCCAGACCCAGCAGCCTATAAATAGAACTCGAGATCAGCCATTTCCTTGCGATTTTTCTTACTTTCTCTCTAAGTTTTTTCCTCGATTTGCGTGCCAATCATATCCCGAAGCCCCGGTATTATTCCCGAGCCCCGAAGCAAGATCCGAAGCCCCGAGGATCCCGAAGAGCGTTATTCCCGAGCCGAAGCGCTGCCCGCAAGGAGCCGGTTTTTGTGAAGATCTTCCAGATCTACGGAGAAACACTACTTCTGCAAGCCGTAATGCTGCCCAATCATCTTCTGATCAAGTGAGTGTATAGTCACTTTCATCTTACACATAAATATGAAGTATTTTATAAAATACATGTTATGTGTATATTTATATATATTGTTGTTTATATGCGTGAGTGCATAATTACTTTCTTCTAATACATAAATATAAAGTATTAGCTATGAAATACGTGTTATGTGTTATATATTAATTATCTATTTGAGATAGATTTGGAATTGATGTTTTTATACGGGTGTTAAGTGATTTAAATTGTGTTTGTATTTATATCTACAAAATGTTGGGTAGAACATGGGTAGATGGAATTGTTGGTGACGATGCGACTTCGTGCCTATTGAGTAAACCTTGGTGACGATGCGACTTCGTGCCTATTTGATAAACCTTGGTGACGATGTGACTTCGTGCCTTTTGTGTAAACCCAGGTGACTATGAGACGTAGTGCCTGTTGTGTAAACCCTGGTGACTATGAGACGTAGTGCCAATTGTATGAACCCTGGTGACTATGCGACGTAGTGCCTGTTGAATAAACCGTGGTAGCAAATGGACTGTGTGCCAGTTCTTTAGGTAAACCCTTAGGAATGAATGAAGAAAGTATAATCGATTCTTAGGGTAAAACCTTAATAAATAAAGAAGATAATGGGGATGGGTATTTGGGGTTGATTGTTGATAATTGAATATGATAAATGTATTATTGTGGGTTGAAAACCCTATATGCTCACCAGGCTCCCAAGCCTGACCCACTCAGTTTTCTTTGTATCATAGGTATCAATACGAAGACATATTTCATTGAGAGAATAAAGGAGATGTAAATCATTAGTGTAAATAAATGTAAGTTCTGTTTATGCTTATGTGTCTGTATCGGAACATGACATCCCGAGATTTTGTTATATAATGAAAATACTTTTCTTTAAAAAATGCTTTGATAAATTCTTATCATATTTATTTTATTTTGGGGACAAATTCCGCAACAATTTTCTTTAAACGATTACTCTGATTTTAAAAGCAAAGTATAAACAAATCGGTCTTTTCTGGCCATGAAATTGGGGATGTCACAGTTGGTATCAGAGCATTAGTTTAAGCGAACTTGAAATTTGCAGGAAATTTCTAGACTTAAACTTAGAATGCTAAGTAATGATTGTGAGGAGTGTGTCTAAAATATGTTAGGTAGTACACCTAAACTGACACAAGAACTAGTTTATTTTAGGAATGATGCCTAAAATGCTTTTATGTGCAAAATGTTTTGTGTGATAGCTATATTGATGCTATTATTTGTTCGGATCTATGGTCTGTTGCCGACCGGATCTGGAAACCTTATGTGTTTAGGATTCTAAGCGTATGGCTACAATATTAGAACTAGCATATAAACGTTCCGGAGTGATAAGGACGATTTGAATATCTATCGTGAATGAGGATCTAATTTCACCTTATTCGGTGTATAGATCAAAAATGGTGAGAACAAGAAGCGGAGTTGGAAATGCTGATGAAAACAGGAATCAACCGCCTGTAAATCAAAAAGTACCTGTTGTAGTTGCTGCACCTGAGCCAATAACAATGGTTGATGTACAAATGATGATTCAAATGATGTTGGATCGTCAGATGGAAGAAACAAGACGCCTGCTTAGGCAGAATCGTGAAGAACCGTCAATTCAAGCGGAAGAGCCCGAGGAGAATGGAGGGCAGTCTGAAGGAGAAAACTTTAGTGGGATCATTGGTCAAGACGAACAACCAGTGGTTAGACACAATAACCAGTATGGAGGAAATGATGGTCGTGGGTGCAAGTATAAGGATTTCATGGCATCCAAACCACCATGTCTATCCGGAAGCCCGACGCCGGTGCAAGTCATGGACTGGATCTCCGAGATGGAGACAATGTTTGAAAGTTGCGAGTGTAGTAACAGACAGAAGACCGCTCTTGCAATTCCTCTATTAAAATCTGGAGTACTGAGCTGGTGGAAGTTACTGGCCGGTTCGATGCCCAAGGGGGAAGCTAGCAAGATGTCTTGGGAAGAGTTCGTGGTACAATTGAAAATGCAATACTGCTCTGAGCAGGATCTCCTAGAAATCAACAATGAGTTCCAGAATCTGAAGAAGGGAAAATTGAGCATCACTGAATACGCCACAAGCTTTACGGAAAAGATGAAGCTTATTCTATACCTACTTCCAACTGAACTTTCCAAGGTCAACAAGTTTGCCAATGGATTACCAGCGAACTTTGGTCCGATAGTCAAGCAAGCAACCACTTTGAAAGCCACCATCTGGGCAGCCAAAAATGTTCAAACCCAAATAAAAGAAAAGGTTCTGGAGAGAGCTGAAGTTGGAGAGAAAAGGAAACATGAAGGATCTTCAATAATCAACAAAGAAACCAAATTCTCAAAATCTGGAGGAAGAAATGAAGCTAAGTGGTGCGAGAAGTGTAAAAAGAAACACTTCGGGAAGTGTAGAGAGGATATCACTTGCTACAAATGTGGGAAGATGAGGCATTATGCCAACAAGTGCGCATCCAACAAAAAGGTGTGCTACGGATGTAACGAGGAAGGGCATATTTTTAGAGACTGCCCAAAGAAAAACGCACCGCCACAGCCAAGGGCATTCCACATGATCCTCGACGAAGTGAATCAAGGATGAGGAATTTATATCCAAGGATCAACTTATGATGTAGCCAATTAAAGGCATAGTATAGGGTGAACTTGAACTTTTGTGTAATCATTTCAAGTTATATTGTAAACCTTGGTTTTGATATTTATGTGATATTTATGGTTTTAGTACCTGATGTGTTAAATGATTGTGTGATTTTTGTATAGTGACTTGGTTCGACTGAGAGACAATACTTGGGACAAGTATGAGTAGGTGTGAAAGGTAGTAAATGCATATACTACCGGAAGCACACGACTCGCACTTGGATTACCAAGAAGCTAGTGATTGATTCCATTTTATTCTGGTATGTCATTACCATTGTTTCGGTAATGACTAGTAAGATGGTTCTTGTTCCGACCTTAGTGGTCATGTTTAAATTTGAGTTCAACTACGAGGAGTATGTTACGTGGTCTAGAGGACCAAGTTAGATGTAACATCTGACTTAACTCAGAAGGTTGAAGTTAATGCGATTGATAGTGTCGCGCTCGTTGTTAAAAGAAGTTTGTAGGCAGAAATGCTACATGCTGAAATGTGATCATATCACATTAGAATATGAAGGAAGGTATATTTCATTTTGGAATTTAACTCTAAGAGACCTGAGTCTAAGCATTGCATCATTCGATGAGAGGTCAGTAGAGCACGACCCATCGGTTTGTTACAATAGATAAAGGAAAGTATTTATCCTAAGAAGAAGAAGGAGTCCACAATAAGGACTTATTTGGAAACTTGAAGGTTACGATTGAAAGTACAACATGATACGATAAGCAGATGCAAGATTGGGCATCTTCTGCGGTCAAGAAAGCCATAAGAGTTAAATACTCTTTCAAGGAAACATAGAAGTTACGGTTATTACCTAGGATGAAGAAATAATGTGTGGAAACATTATGCAAGTCCTATTTCGTTGATGATTCCGGGACGTAATCATCCTAAGGGGGAGATAATTGTAACGCCCGTAGATCAGGGCTAGTCATTTTAGAGACGATAAGCATCAAAAAATGACTTTTTGATGGAAGATTATTTAGAAGGATTAATCTTAACCAAGTTGTAGTATATGTCAAAAGGTTTCCGTGCATATAAAGAACGCCGAAATCCGAGTTATAACGAAGAAGTTATGACCTGTCGAAGTTTCGCGACAGAACCGACACGACGCTGAATGACGTAAAAAGTGAATTTAAGTTAGAGCGATATTTAGCCTTAGTGATCTAAATGAAAGTTGTAGAGTTCGTTAAACCGTGAGCGTGCATAAAAAGAACGTCCAAATCTAACTTCGTATGAGGAAGTGATGATTTTTCTAAGTTTCGACTTAGCGGTATGCAGCCCGAATACTCGATTTGAGATCGAGCGGTTTTTAGCCGAAACAATCTAAATGAGAATTGAAGATCTCATCATTAGTAGTGCAACGGTAAAAAGACAGACAAAAACGGACGTCAGATGAAGAAGATATGATTTTATAACGAAGTTTTCCTGTCCCGGCCTACTAAAAATAATATAATAAAAATAAAGTCCAAATTTGCCGACGGAGTCTAAATGAAAGTTGTAGAGCATATCTCACCTTCACGTGGATATAAAGAACGTCGAAAACGGAGCTCGTATGCGAAAGTTACGCAATTTAGAAGCTCGACGAGTCAATTACGCCCAACGTAATTTGAGTACGCCCAGCGTACTCAGTCGGATGCAACTTGTTTGACCAATACTCGAGTGCCACCAGTCGACACACGCAATGACGTCAAAGTACGCTCTGCGTAACTCGAGTATGCCCTGCGTAATTTAAGATTACGCCCCGCGTAATCCCAGACCCAGCAGCCTATAAATAGAACTCGAGATCAGCCATTTCCTTGCGATTTTTCTTACTTTCTCTCTAAGTTTTTGCCTCGATTTGCATGCCAATCATATCCCGAAGCCCCGGTATTATTCCCGAGCCCCGAAGCAAGATCCGAAGCCCCGAGGATCCCGAAGAGCGTTATTCCCGAGCCGAAGCGCTGCCCGCGAGGAGCCGATTTTTGTGAAGATCTTCCAGATCTACGGAGAAACACTACTTCTGCAAGCCGTAGTGCTGCCCAATCATCATTTGATCAAGTGAGTGTATAGTCACTTTCATCTTACACATAAATATGAAGTATTTTATAAAATACGTGTTATGTGTATATTTATATATATTGTTGTTTATATGCGTGAGTGCATAATTACTTTCTTCTAATACATAAATATAAAGTATTAGCTATGAAATACGTGATATGTGTTATATATTAATTATCTATTTGAGATAGATTTGGAATTGATGTTTTTATACGGGTGTTAAGTGATTTAAATTGTGTTTGTATTTATATCTACAAAATGTTGGGTAGAACATGGGTAGATGGAATTGTTGGTGACGATGCGACTTCGTGCCTATTGAGTAAGCCTTGGTGACGATGCGACTTCGTGCCTATTTGATAAACCTTAGTGACGATGTGACTTCGTGCCTTTTGTGTAAACCCAGGTGACTATGAGACGTAGTGCCTATTGTGTAAACCCTGGTGACTATGAGACGTAGTGCCAATTGTATGAACCCTGGTGACTATGCGACGTAGTGCCTGTTGAATAAACCGTGGTAACAAATGGACTGTGTGCCAGTTCCTTAGGTAAACCCTTAGGAATGAATGAAGAAAGTATAATCGATTCTTAGGGTAAAACCTTAATAAATAAAGAAGATAATGGGGATGGGTATTTGGGGTTGATTGTTGATAATTGAATATGATAAATGTATTATTGTGGGTTGAAAACCCTATATGCTCACCAGGCTCCCAAGCCTGACCCACTCAGTTTTCTTTGTATCATAGGTATCAATACGAAGACATATTTCATTGAGAGAATAAAGGAGATGTAAATCATTAGTGTAAATAAATGTAAGTTCTGTTTATGCTTATGTGTCTGTATCGGAACATGACATCCCGAGATTTTGTTATATAATGAAAATACTTTTCTTTAAGAAATGCTTTGATAAATTCTTATCATATTTATTTTATTTTGGGGACAAATTCCGCAACAATTTTCTTTAAACGATTACTCTGATTTTAAAAACAAAGCATAAACAAATCGGTCTTTTCTAGCCATGAAATTGGGGATGTCACAGTTGTGTATAGTAGGAAGACCCGGGGGTTAGCCCTAGGCATTATTATGATATATGTTCTGGATTGCGTTTTGAAGTCGGTTGTGGCCCGAGGTATGTTAGTATGCTAGTTATACTTGTTGTATGTGTGATACCTATATGTGCCTGGTAGGGAGGTGAGTGTGGGCGAGGTCCCGCATCTCATCACTAGCTGGGTATGGATGGGGTTCAATATCTCATTATTGGCATGGCAGGGGCGAGGCTCGAGTTAAGAGGGAGGTGAGTGTGGGCGGGGGGGGGGGGGTCGTATCTCGTTATCAGTAGGGTTGTGGACGGGGTTCCATGACTCACCAGTAGCAAGACAGGGGCGAGGCCCAAGTTAGACGAGGCCATAAGTAAAGTTGAGTATGTTTAGCTATTTGTTATGTGTTATGTCATATGTTTGTATGTGATTAGCGGGCGAGGCCCAGAGACAGGCGGAACTAAGAGAAACAGATATGTATACCGAGCGAGGCTCGATGCCAGGCGAGGCCTGATGTTGGGCGGGGCCCGATGCCGGAGCAAGTCCCAATGCAGTAGGCAGGGGCCCAGTATGTGGTTTATATGTCTGGTATGTGGTAGTGTGGGGAACTCATTAAGCTTCGTGTTTACGGTTTGTAGTTTTGGTTTCAGGTACTTCCGATAGCGGAGGGAAGAGCTCGAGATGATTGCATGACACACACCAAAAAGTTTTTAGCCTGGGATGTTTACTCTGATAAAATAAATATGTTTGAAATGATACTTGATTTCATATAAGGATTTATGTATGACTTGATCATGGTTGATTAATGGTTTTAAAACGAAATTTTTGGTCATGATTTTTGGGGTGTTACACTTTGAATATTCTTCGCTTTTATGTTTGGAAATCTCCCGGTGTTAGTTTGGTCAACAGTTAGGCGTATTCTTTGTTTGGTTAATTTGGTCACCAATAAAGATAGCCTTAGATAATCCAAACTAATTTAGATCATGTTTATATAAATTTTAAGTTTATAAATGAGGTGATGGTTCATCATCTTTTATGCTTAAGCCTGAGTTAAAAAGTTTTTCATGTTAAAAGTCATATTTCTTTTAAAATTTCACAGCTTAACCCGAAACCTCTCTTGTCCCTAAACAAGCTTCATCCAAGACCGGATCTAAGTCAAAACTTCTGTTTAGACTTTGACTAAAAAGATATATGATTCGTAGATAAATACCCTCTAATTACATCCTAACTTATATGACGGAGCTTGGACATTTATTTTGTGTGTGTGTGTGTGTGTGTGTGTGTGTGGTGGGAGGGGGGGGGTGTTCACAACCTCTCGTGTTCCTAAGCAAGCTTCGTCCATGACCGGATCTAAGTCAAATGCAAACTTATGTTTAGACTTTGACTAAAAAGATACATGATCCGTCGATAAATACCCTCTAATTACATCCTAGTTCTGTTGGCAATAATTAGACCATTATCACGTTTTCAAAATAAAAAAATATACACCTAAAAAGCTATACTTCGACGTTAAACATGATTAACCAATTAGCATTATCTCATTACCTGATTTAGCAAACTAAAACGCCAATAAACTAGTAAAACAATTAAAATTAGAAAGCAACAAACAAGGCAACAAGCAATCGTAAATTCGTAATCGCATTAACAAAACTTGAAATGAACAAATCCATGTAAAGTGAAATCCAAATAGAAAACAATGTGATCTACGAAAAAACAGGGCCGGTCCTGAAAAATGAAATATTCTTAAATGTTAGGACGAACAAGACAAAAAGAGTCCTTATTTTTATTATAATTTTGTATTTTTAAATAAAAATATATAATAAAAAAAATTGGACTCTGCAGCTGCCCACTTTGCCCTCTCATGCTAAAAAGTAAAATCTATAACGTACGAAATAATTAAAAATTTCAGATCGTGTTCTGAATTTTTTTTTTCTCCACGATAACGGGCTTGTGCTACAGTACTAGAAAATTGAAAATAGTAAACTTCCGAACTTTGACTTTAGGCGAAATGTTCCCATTGGCTTGCTGGACTTTGAACCGTTGGTTTCTTATTATCTTGGACTTCTGTCCATAATATCATGGGGTAGCACTTTTATTTGCTTTGGGCTTGCATCCACAAGATTAAAAACTGCTAAAATAAACACAAAAAATGACATTGTATTGGATTAGATCGAAATAAAAGGATCACAATTCAAGTCGGTTCCACTCCGGTCTCATTTTTAAGTTTATTGGGGCCGATCTAAGGCATAACCGGACCCATATTTGGGTGAAAGTCATCTAAATGGTTAGATTTTTTAGCATAATTTGATTATAATTAGTTTACTTTATTTATAATCTTTAATTTGAATTTCACTAATGTAATTATTAGTTTTAATCGTAAAATTTGTAGATATAACTCAGAAAATGGAGTCTAGAATAGTAACGAATGTTTGGTTGTTGAATTTTTTGAAATATTATATATTGAAAAGGATTGTCTATCGACTATCGTAACCTTTTTCCAACATCAAGAGTTGTTTTGGTTAACATTTGTGAAATAATAAAAATTTGACGGTTTTTGAATCGCTAAATGTCCAATAGAAGGGAGTTATTATTGAAATGACAACGCTTATAAAATATTTTGAAACATGTCTATTATTTTTTATGATTATTAAATTCTTGTGTGAAACTAAAAGGTTTGATCTCGGGAAATATCACAAAGTTTGAAAATTATATATATATATATATATATATATATATATATATATATATATATATATATATATATATATACTAGGTTAAAACCCGTGGACACCACGGATAAGAAAGAAAAAAAAATATTAATAAATCATAAGATTATAATTGAACAAAGATAAGATAAAATTTATTAATTTATAAATATAGATGTTTCAAATATTATAAAAAAAAAATTATCATTAATGATTCGAGCTTGAAGTTTTGTTCCCAATCAAAATAATAAAGGTAAATTAGATTGGACATTGAAGTTATAATTATTATTAAAGTAAATTTGAAATTTTCCGATTATATGTATTACAAACTTGGAAAATCGACATTGCTAACTTGGTAATTATCTTAAAATAAAGAAAATATATTTGGTGTTCCTCTACAAGAACGAAAATTTGTTGTGTTATCTTATTATCTTATCATTTATTACTTTCCAAATTACTTTTATGTTTCAAATAATATGCGGAAATTGTTTCAAATAATATATGGAATTAATTATAGACTATTTTGAATTTGAATTTAGGTTACATGTGGCTGATTTAATAGTTTGACACATGACAGAATAAGATTAACTCTATTCATTTATTAGATAGGAAGATATATATATATATATATATATATATATATATATATATATATATATATATATAGAGAGAGAGAGAGAGAGAGAGAGAGAGACAAACAGAGAAAGAGAGAGCTATGTTTTTTTAGAACCAAAAGATTTATGAGAACTTGCGAGCTTATAATCAACTCATCATTTTTTAATACCAAAAACATCAATCTTTTCTGAATGGTGCGTCTAAGCCATATTTATGCTCAAAAAACATATTTGAAGTTTTTTTTTTATTTGTGTATGATTGTTGATGAGCACAATCAGTAGTTATACGGACTAATGATGAGCACAATCAACAGTCATATGGACTGATGATTGCTCATCAGCAGTCTATATGGTTGCCGATTGTTCGCATTTTTAATCCATATGACTATTTGACCATTTGAAAAAGATTGGTGTTTTTGGTGTGAAAAATGATAAATTGATTATGAATTCCCAAGTTCACATGCTTTTTTTTAGTTGTCACAATAATTCAACCATATATATATATATATATATATATATATATATATATATATATATATATATATAGAGAGAGAGAGAGAGAGAGAGAGAGAGAGATGGTTAAATTCATTTATAACTAATAAGGACTGTGTAACTGTACAATTCGATCCTACCATTTGATCAATGAAAATCAAAATGATTTTTGAGAGAATGAAAAAACAAAATTATTAAATATTTTATTCAAATAAATGAAATGGTATTATGGACATTTTGTGTATTCTTATTATAGGAAATTTCAAATTTCATGAGATTCTGTTTGACTTTTTTTATTAGGTTTGAACAAAACTTTTGAAAATTTCAAAACCCATTAATTAAAGTATTAACTTCGTTTTGAAATTTTATAAAAGAGTACAATTTCATTCTTAAAATTAACAGAATGTGTTTTACATTTTGAAATAATGTGATTTTTTTTGTTGAAACAAGACAATATTACTAAAAGAATATCAGTTGGAAATAAATAAAATCTATAAAAAATATATTTATTTAATAATATGAAAATATTCTTAAGGAAATGTGAGATATTCTTATTAGAATGAAATAAAACAAACCATTACTTTACGATAAAAAACAAAAATTACAAGCATTATTCTTAAAATCAATCATTATTCGTTCATTCATTCTTGTAAATAGAACAAAATAAATAAAGAAAACAAATGTAGCTCCATTATTCGTTCATTCATTCTTGTAAATAAAACAAAATAAAGAAAGAAAACAAATGTAGCTCCTAGACGACATATATCAAGTAGCTTATAATTGAAGGCTCACAACCTATAGGTCTTAATGAACGGTGTGTTCATTCGGTGTACTCTATCTCCGGCATGGTTGTCTTATTGACATATATCGCTCAGGTATCCCCAGAGTGATATTGTCTACCCGTTGCTATAAAGATCCTTTAGGATAGGTCCCTTGTGATCATAATTTTAGGGTCAATGAGTGAAAATAACGGGAACGGGTAATCAGTTTATTTATTTGGTGTTGTGTGTTTATATTTAAAAAGATTTTAAAGATTATTATTGTGGATTGAAAACCCTATGTGTTCATCAGGCTCCCAAGCCTTCTGTTTCTTTGTATCACAGGTAGCGGCATAAGAGCACAGGTGTGATGAGTTTAAATCTGGAGTGAGATTTAAAGGAGAATAGGCCAATAGAATAATAAACTATTGTAAGGCCTGTAATATTATGTTTATGCTTATGTTGTTGTATTGACCATGACATCCCAAGGTTTTTAAATATAAATGAAATACATTTCCTCGGAAATTCTTTGATAATGATATTCTCATGTTTTTTTGGGAACAAATTTCGCACTATTTCTCTTTTGAAAATAATACTCTGATTTAAATAAGCATAATCAAATTGGTGTTTTCTGGCCGAGAAATTGGGGATGTCACAGTTGGTATCAAAGCATTAGTTTGAGCGAACTAGGAATTTTGAGGATTTCTAGACTTAAACTTATAATGCTAAGTGATGATGATGAGGTGTGTGTGTCTAAAATATTCTAGGTTGCATACCTGAATTGACACAAAGCACTTGCTTACTTTAGAATAAGATACCTAATTTGTTGTTATGTGCTAATTGATTTGTATTATAGCTTGATTTAGGCTGCTTACTTAACTTGCTATTACTTGATTAGACTTAAGGTTTATTACCGAGCTTGATTTAAGAAATTTTATGTGTTCAGGATTCTAAAAGTTTAGTTATTGTATTAGAACTGACATGTAACTTTTCGGAGTGATAATGAGGATATACGTAACTAAAACATTCTTTATCAAATAAACACGCGTCCCAGTATGTTGAAAAACTGCTTTGGTTTGCAGAACGTCATGGTGAGAACTCGTAGTGGATTGGGAAATAGTAATGGAAACCAACAACCTTAGGACTGTTCACTATTCGGATAAAACCGAATTATCCAATTGGACAATTTTGATTGGAATATTTGGTTCGGATATTTGGATTTTTGGATTTGTTTTCAACAAAACCGAATTATTATTTTGGATTTCGGATTGATTTTGGTTTATAAAATAAGAACCGAATAGTCCAAAATAACCGAATAAACATTTAATTTTTATCTATTTATAATATATATCTATAGTTTTTTTATTAATTTTGTAATTTATTTTTTCAAATAGGAAAGTTTCACCCGATAAAGAAACATTAATATGTATTTTCACTCAAAAGTTTTCTATCTATAAAAAATTTAACTATAGTATATCTTCTTATTAGTTGTTTATAAATTTCAAATCACAACTAAGTAATTTGTTTTTGCTTCTTGTGTAAAGTTAAGTAATATTATAATTATTTGTCATTTTAAAATGTTTTGGTTTTTGAAAACCGAATTATGAAAACCGATCCAACCGAACTGTATTGGATCGGATCAGATTGGATTTAAATTTAGTTTGGACTATTCGGATTCATGTTTTGAAAACTGAAATCAATTTGGATTCACTTGATTGGATCGGATCAAACCGATCCATCCAAACGAACATCCCTAAACAACCTGGGCATGAGCGTGCACCAGTCGCCGCACCTGCTCCAGAACCTATCACAATAGCAGGAGTTCAGTCAATGATACAAGTCATGCTAGATCGATAAATGGAGTAGAGACAAGGCGTCTGCTTCTAGAGAGTAGGGATGAACCTGCTGAACTAGTTGTTCAACCTGAACTAAATGAGGAACATTCAGAGGAAGGAAATTATAGTAGAACCGTTATTCAAGCTGAACCACAAGTGGTTAGGAGAAAGAACCGTGATGAAGGAATTGAAAAGAATGGATGCAAGTATAAAGACTTCACAAGTTGCAAACCGTCAACTTTTACAGGGAAAGAAGATCCGATCGGAGTAATGGACTGGATCTCTGAGATGGAGCTAGCTTTCATAACATGTGGTTGCAAGGGCAAGCTACAAACCACTTATGTTGTGCGTCAGTTTAGGGTGGGGCTGTTCGTTGGTGGAACACTTTGGGAAAGACCATAAGCCCCAATGAGCTACTACAACTGACATGGGTAGAATTCTTGGTACACTTTAAACGCAAGTTATGCTCAACACAAAACATGCTAGAATTGGAGAACCAGTTTCTTACACTGAAAAACGGCAACATGTCCATTGATGAGTATACCAATGCCTTCACATACAAGACAGAGTTTGTGATAAGTTTTGAGCATCCTAACACTCCTATGTTGTACATGCAACCCTATAAACCTTGGATCAATGTTTTCTCTATTATACATGCAAATATTAAATATTCCAAGGTTTCATCCTAACTAGCATAATATGAAGTAACTATACTACAAGAATCTAGTAGAATGACATACCTTTTGATGGAGCTTGAAGTCTTGAACCTTTAAGAGCCTAGTGCCTCAAGTTTTGCACCTCAAATGGTTCACACAACACAAAGAACCCCTGGAATAACTAGAGAATAAGGATACTTAGGTTCACCCTCAAGAAATTGGTTTGCCCTCTTTGTGTACATGCACTCTCGTGTCTAGCACCTAGCCCTATTTCATGAACCATATACCTCTTTATATAGTGTGGAGGATTAGGGTTACATTCATGTAAACCCTAATACCCATGACCTTTCATTTCCATAGGATCCATGGGTTAAACACTCCATGGACTATCCATGAAAGCTTAGCCCAACCTAAATGAACTTGGCCCACCATTTTATATAAGAGTCCATATTTAATTAGTTCTTTTTTATCACTAGATTAATTCTAAATTAATTTTTGATCAATATTAATTAAATAATATGATTCCGTATTAATATATTAGAACTTATAATACATTAATATAAATCACTAGTATCTTTTTTCTCATTTTGTCTATCCAATTGTTACGATGCCATGCTACAATATCTTAAACTAAAAAACAATTTGCGGTTTCCTGATTTTCTACCAAAGCTGAATACCAAGCAATGACCACTACTGTGTGAAATTATTGTTGGATTAGTGTCTAAGTCCATAACTATTTTGGTATGTACTTGACCCGATTATGAGCATGGTCCTTTTGGGTTGCCTTCACCATAGCAATATGTAGGATGAATTAAGGAGAGAAAGGTTTAATTATGATTTATTAATATATTATGAGAATAATATATTAAAGGATAAATCATATTGTTTAATTAATATTAGTCATGAATTAATTAAGAATTAATTTTGTGGCTAAAATAGATTAATTAAACTTAAGGGACTTATTGTGTAATTATAATATAATTACATAGATGGGCTAATGGACTCCATAGAAGTTGGAGTAGACGAATTCCATGGGGAACCCATTAGAAATCGTCCAAGGCTTCTAAAGAGGGAGTCCATGGGCTGCTTAGGGCTTAAGCAATCAGATTAGGGTTTCCTAGCTGTAAACCCTAATAGCCAGCATATATAAGGAACCCTTATGGCCCCAAAAACATGGTGAATACTTCCTTTAGGGTTTCCAGCCGTTTTTGGTGCCTCATCTCTCCTCCCTCTTCATCCAAGTTGCTTAGTGGTGTTTGTGACTCCATTAGAGGTGCAACACTTGAGGTACTAAGCTTTCTAAAGCCAATCAAAGCGAGGAATTGATTGTTATTGCTACATAACAATCAAAGGTAATCTCTAAACCTTATTTCAGTTTATAATATGTTAGATCTAGGGTTTATGGTTTTGGATTATCAATTGCATGTTCATTAGACAAACTAGATCCAAAGCTATTAGGGTTTGCATGTACACCATAGGATTGATGTATTGCTCAAAACCCATCAGTGGTATCAGAGCCTAGGGTTGTTTGTTAGTGAATTTGAGGCTTATTTGATCGAAAATTGGCTGAAAATATAAATTCTTGAGGTTTTTCGAATTGACTCGCCTAGTCAACTGGCTAACTCGTCGAGTCCATAGCGAACTCGACGAGTCCAAGTCTGACTCGACGAGTCAGAGAGTCAGATGGAGCTGATTTCAGGATTTTGACCTATTTTGGCTGTGGATAATTACCTGAAACAAATTTTATTAATAAAAAAACGATTTTTATCAATATTTGGAGATTATCCTTGCCAAAATAGAAGATAATTGTCAAAATTTGGATAATCTTTTGTTTTATTAGATAAAGATTGATTATTTGTAATTTAGATTTGAATTATCTTGTGAAAAAGTTTCAATTTTCCCTTTTAGGTTTTATAGTTTAAATTTGAACTTAAAAGTTTTGCTTTTGAAATTTAAATAGTTAAACCCTAATGTTTTGAAAAGTTTCAAAACTTGCCCTCAAGTTTTGGAATTTAAATTTTTAATTAAAAGTTTAATTTTGAAATATTTAAATTCTAAACCCTAATGTTTTGAAATGTTTCAAAACTTGTCCTCAAGTTTTGGAATTTAAAATTTTGATTAATAGTTTAATTATGTAATATTTAAATTCTAAAACCCCAGTATTTTGAAAAGTTCAAATTACACCCACATGGTTTTGTTAAGTTAATTAAAAGTTTAATTAAAAGAGAAAGTTAATAAAATCACCTATTATTTTAAAAGTGTAAAATACACCCTATACCCTATACTATATATATGTAACATTAAAAGTCTAATATTATATATATATATATATATATATATATATATATATATATATGAGTAAAGAGTCAGTCTTACCGTTAGTAGGCCTTATTCACGAAGTTGGTCTATAAGGGGTGTTTAAGAAAATTGCCTATAAAATGGCGATTGAATGGGTATCCACTCTTACCCACCGCACTATTGACTAGTGGAAGGTCGTTAGCCGAACGGGTAGGATATGACAGAAACCTTCCATTATATGTATAATGAAGTACAAAGTAACTACATGCTTTTACAAATTCCCAAATCATAGTTACTTTAGGAAAAATGTGAAATTGTATGCTAATCCATGGAATTACACTTTGTACCCTTGTTGAAACGTTAGTGGAGCGTGTGTGGTTAACCGGCACACTAATTTGGGATTGAAATTGGTAGTGAAGGGTGATTCGATGTCTGTCATAGATCAATGGAGCGTGTGTGGTTAACCGGCACATTGATTAGGTGAGCATGACATTGAGTGCGCCATGTACATTCGCATGGTTATTCACACCTTGTTTGTGATCATCGGCATCCCAGTCGCAAACTTGAAGGGCATAATCGAGATTAAACATGCCATTGAAAAGTTCAATGAATCTCAATATCTAGGAGTTTCAATTCATTTAATACTTAAATTTCTTTTTCGTTTTTCATGGTGGAAATTGGTAAATCGTCATTTACCTTCCTTCAAATATTCTGCAACTAGATTACGGCATCCCTCTTCTAGGTTGTAGAGTATTGTGTTGGATCCTAGCCTTGATGTTTCATTTGGGTGTTACATCAAGGATTGTTATCAATTAACTTTCATTTCTCCCGTTTTGTAGATGTTTGAATCTAACAATGGTCTTCCCAAATCCCATGGAAGAAGTTTTCCAAATGGAGATGATATTCCACGATATGATCGAGGAACCAGAGATCATGCTTCACTTCCTCCACTTCCTCCAATTATTCTCCCTGGCCCACAAGTTCGAAGGCTTGAAAAGTTCAAGCTCGCTTAAGCCCTTTTGGCAAGTAAACACGAAGATGGGAAACCTATGTGTGCACACGTCTTAGAGATGAAGTCACACATTGACAGGTTAAGGATATTGGGTGTCGAGATTTCAGGTGAGTTGGATGTTGACTGGGTTCTTCAGTCACTTCCTGAATCATATAGTGAGTTTGTTAAAGAGTACTATATGATGGACCACGATGTGACCCTCATTGATTTGACCTATTTTCTTATAGCTGCTGAATCAGCAATGATTTGGCATGCTGATCAAGCAAATTTGTCTGGTGAATCAAAATCCCAAACTTCAATGGACACTGGCAACATTGGAAGTCCATAAAGGACTAAGTATGAGATTGTCCCATGTGCTTTGCCAAAGGAGCCCATTTGCTTTTATTGCCAAGCGAAGGGGCATTGGAGACGAAGCTGCACTGTCTACCTGGGAGATCTAAGAGATGGGAGAGTCTAGTGTTATGACTCTTCTTCAGGTATGAAATCCACTATCTAGCTCCTTTAAGTTCCTATTTTTTGATTCTTAATGCATGATGTAATAAGATTACATTTTGATGTTTTTGTAGGATCAAAGAAAAAAAAAAGGAAGCTTAAGGGAAGAAGTGAGCTGAATCTAATCGTGAAGAAAATGGATTTCAATCGCATTGTTTGAAGATTGGATTTTTGAGCTACTACTTGGAGTTAGAATAGATTGCTTATGAATATGTAATAGCAGAGTTTTTCAGTTGAATTGCATTGTAAGGACAAAGTTTTTCCGCAATAAAATAAAATTTGTTTTTATCTTATTTATTTATCCTTGCAATGGCATGTATGAAAAAGTTGATGTTTGAATGTTTTTACTATTAGAAATAATGGATTTGATTCTTGATTATGTTATTTGTGGAAATGTCGAGGATTTGCCAAATACGGAGAGTTTCTCATTGCCCAAGTTTCAATTTGACAGAAACTTGGAATCATGCAACCTGCATTGTGTGATGAATGAAAAACTTTCATATTTGGAAATTAGACTAATTCCTTGACAAAGAGTCAAGTGAAGGGCTAGGGATCTGGTACACTTGGTTGTGCGGTGGTCAAGTCCACCACAAGAGTGATAAAGATATTCGTCATGATTTACTAAAGTTTAGTAAATATGATTATACTTATAAGATTAAATGTAATTCTGAGTTGATTGAAAAGGTTTCAATAAATAGCAAAACGAATATGAAGAATCAAGTAAGCAGAAAGATAAAAGTTTCTCTATTCGAAGAAGAAAGGAGAGTACCTTTTATTGTGTTTTATGATAAGTCTTAATGATTAAGAACCATATCTCAATTGATACTCTAAGTGAATCTTAGTGCACTTGTATGCCTAAGAAGAGGAACTGGAATTGTTAAAATGGTTAAATCAAGAAGTCAATCATACTTCGTTCCAATATCGAATCTTAGAGTCATACTCCAAGATTGCAAATTGAGTGACACATCTTTAGTAGGTTTATAACACTCAACAAATGTAGAATTGGAAAAAGTCTTCTTATTCCTGCACATTTGAAATTAGGTAAGTTGTGATGTCTTGTAGAAGACAAAGACCAACAAGAACCAATTGAGCTAAGTGTTAGTCTTGATAGGATTTCGCACTAACTCTTGAATATTTGTTTTGTCAATAAAATTTCCTTGACAAAGAGAATCATATATGACAAGAAGTCAGTGGGAGTCTGTGACAACCCAAGTTACCCCGTTACATTTCCCCGTTGCCGTTAACGGAATATTCCACTGTATAAAAGTTCCGTTAATTAGAGGGCATCAATTTAATAAACACTCCATTTGATTACATTTAACATGCCGTTAAGTCGTAATAAAAGGAAATAAAAACACAGGACACACATTTTCATTCAATTGGAAAATGTCAAGTATTAATATTACGACCACTAAATCGGGTGCGACCAAAAGCCTCGTTTAACGGCAGTATCGGGTAAAATTCCACTGAGCCCCGACTGTGAAACCTATATATGGGTGAGTGGAGTCAAATGGGAGACTTTTTACACTCTCTCTCTATACTCTCTCTAGACCCGTTTTCGCCCCGAATTCGTAACCAAACGCTTCCATATTGTAAGTCCGCTTACCCTAGCCTATTCTAAACATATTGATTCATGTGTATGGACCAAAATACGGACTTAGAAGCAATAGAAAAGGAGTTTACGGCCTAAGCTTTTTCTTAGGCCGTAAACACCTAAAACAAGGCCTAAACGACCCAAACTTGTCCCCATTGGCTAGGAAATAAATTGAGGTAATAGCCTAGGAGTGTTTTAACACAAAAACTCATGGAATTAGGGGGTAAAGGAGAGTTTACGGCCCAAGCACAAGCTTAGGCCGTAAACTCCTCAAAATCATGTCAAAAGTGCCCCAAAACACTCCCAAACTCATCCTAGGGCTTATTACATAATTTAGGGACTTATCCTCTTGAGTTTAGACCCTTGAAACACTCCAAAATGAATTAAAGAAAGGAGTTTACGGCCCAGACATGGTCAAGGCCGTAAACACCCTAATTCATGCCCAAAATAGTAGTTTTTGCCCCCCAAATGACCAAAGGCTATTTCTATAAAATGCTAGAAAGGAATTAAGGGCTTAAACACAAGAAAAATGAGGGATTTCTTGGAGTTTACGGCCCAAGCATTATCTAGGCCATAAACTCCCCAAAAACCCCCTCAAATGTTGGTTTTAATCACCCAAAATGGCATCACACTTCATTAGAAATCACTAGAAAGGCATTAGGGGCTTAAAACTTCACTAAACTCAAAGATTGAGAGTTTACGGCCGTAAACTCCCTTGGGAGAGTTCCTAGGCCGTAAAATCCTATAAAGTACCCTTAGAAGTCTCAAATCCAATCATGCCTTTGAGGAAAAGTGCTTAGAATAATCCTATGAACAAGCTAGAAGCATCAAACACCCAAGAAATTGACCATGGGAGTTTACGGCCTAAACTCCCTTAGGTTGGGCCGTAAACTCCTTGTTTGGTCCATGTTGATGCTTTAAGTCCATTCACACACTAGATATGTGAGTATAGCAAAGTCCCACAGCTGATAGGAGACCCTTAGCACCCTTAAACACTACCCGGGACCCCAAACACTCAACCAAAAGTGTTTTCCACTCCTTTGAGTGTGAATAATTGTTTAATTAGTATATTATATGCTAATTGTATGTGAACATATGTTATCATATGTTAAAATAGGTCCTTGTGTGTGTTCAAGTCCTTGCGTGACCCCGAACGCCTAAACGGCACTACCATCGGACCTACTTACACCAGGTGAGTTCATACCCCTGAATGAACCTTTTAAATGCTTTTAAATGTTTTAAAGGGGGGGATTACAAGTTAAACATGCCAGTTATCATATCAATCACATGTAATTGATAACCCGCATGCACAAGATTTTACCACTGTACACTGTTTTACCGAGTAGGACACTGTAAATGGCTTTCAAAAAGGGTTTTTAAATTGTTCAAGTTCTTACTTTCATAGCTTATCAAAGATTCATTTTCAAACTGATTTATAAAAGATTCCCAAAGATTTCTAAAGGTTTTCACACCCATTTTATCAAAGAATACAAATGCGATTTTCCTGAGTAATAAAGTCTTCAAAGGTTTTCATGAACACTTTTGATTGTTAGATACCGCTGCTTCGCTTATACTTATTTTATACTCCTACTCTGTAATGCTTTCGCTTATACCTGAAGTCACTTATACCTGATAACGCTTATACTTATTCACCCTCTTACTTAGTGATACGATTCTTCCTCGCTTATACTTGATATCAACTCTACTTCACTTATACTTGATACGCTTTCGCTTCACTTATTGTCGCCTCTACTTCATGATACGCTTATACTTGTGCGACACTTCTACTTCACTTGCGAACGCTTTTACTTCACTTATTAGGCGCTACTACTTCACAAGGATCACTTCTACTTAAAACGCACTTAGTCATAGTTAGATGTATGTTCGTGCTTATATAGGTATATATAAGTAATGATTGAAAGACTTAGGAAGGCTCGTCGGCCCTATTTCCTTTTCTTCGTTGAGATGTGGTCTGGTGGGATCGGGTAGCCGTCCGAAGGTCGTTTGGTTCATTAGTTAAATACTATGTATATGAGTATGGACATACAGGAAATTCTCTAGTCAAGTCAGTTAAGAATCTCTACCTCTATTCTACACTTACTTTAGAAACACACTACCCACTGTTTGAAAGTCTTTACCTCTAGTATATCACTTACATTAGAAACCCACTCCTCTCAAGAAACACACTACCCTCTATTTGGGATGCATCTTCGGGACGCGGCCTTCTCCGTCGTCTAGTTGGTAACCAGAGTCTCCTGTAGGGAGAGCGGACATTATGTGTATAGGCGTATACGGGATTGACAACCCCGCACCCTGACTGCTAGCTACAGTCCACGGCCCACCAAGCCAAGGGGTGACAAATGTCACATTCTATAGATGCTTGTAGGGGGTCTGGAACTCTAGTCAGTATGGTTACGAGTATCCTGGGTTGCCTTATAATTCATGGCTTTAAGGTAACGGTATTTCGTCAGCAATTTACACTGTATGCTGATGTCACTTTTCAGAGTCACATTGTTTCGACCTTGCTAGCGGTATCTTTCATTTGATACTGTCTGGGGTCTATAGTCTCTGTTTTGACCTTGCTAGCTGTATCTTTCATTTGATACTGTCTGGGGTCTATAGTCTCTGTTTCGACCTTGCTAGCTGTATCTTTCATTTGATACTGTCTGGGGTCTATAGTCTTTGTTTTGACCTTGCTAGCTGTATCTTTCATTTGATACTGTCTGGGGTCTATAGTCTCTGTTTCGACCTTGCTAGCTGTATCTTTCATTTGATACTGTCTGGGGTCTATAGTCTTTGTTTTGACCTTGCTAGCTGTATCTTTCATTTGATACTGTCTGGGGTCTATAGTCTTTGTTTTGACCTTGCTAGCTGTATCTTTCATTTGATACTGTCTGGGGTCTATAGTCTCTGTTTTGACCTTGCTAGCTGTATCTTTCAATTGATACTGTCTGGGGTCTGTAGTCCTTGTTTTGACCTTGCGAGATGTACTTTTCTTTTGATATCGTCTGCGGTCTATATTCACTGTTTTAGACCTTACTAGTTGTACCTTTCACCTAGTACCTTCTGGGGTCTGCGTCTCCCCTTTGTTAGACTGAACCAGGCATGTCGTTAGTTCGATACCCTCCTGGGGTCTATGATTCTTTGCCTTAGCCAGCAGTCCTCACTGCTGAGGCATATGTTATTCCCTGATGTCTCTTGCTTTCTTTAATAATCAAATTCAGTATTTTGATAATAATAGCAATTAAGGGAAAATACCTCTTACCACAATACACTGAACAGTCTTGGTAGAAGGCTGCTTTATTTAAAGAAAATATAGGATTTTCTGGAAAGAACACTGATGCTCAGAAAACACTTAAACTACTACTTATTAAAGTTATTTGACTAAATGACATTAAATACTTATGAACTCACCAGCATTTGTAAAAATGTTGATACTCGCTTTTCAAATAACTTGTAATCCCAGGTCAGCAATTAGACAAGTACATCCCCTGGAGCTGCTAATGAAGATGGCTTAAGTACCTTGTTGCACTTTATATATATTTTGCTTGTATTATTTTGATACTATGTAATGTAACTATGTAAAATTATTACTATTAATGCAATGTTTTGTTGTACTTTGATTACTATATGCATGTGTTGTGATACTTGACATGACGTCATCCACCCCGGAACGTTTCCGCCGTTCCGGTTTTGGGGTGTGACAGAGTCTCAATTGTCTTGAAAATTTCAAGAACAAGTCAAGAATAAATCGATAAGTAAATCACTAGCACACAACTTGAGGTTGGCGACCTATCTTGTTGACATAATTTTGTTTTTGTGCCATTCTAGATTAAGTCAACTATGCAATATGAGTTCTATGAGTTCTCAATTGGATTGCATAAAGGCAAGGCACCCTGATCGATTGAAAGTACATTGATAAGGTAAGGGTGAGCTTGTTAATAACCTGGAAGCAATGGTGGGCATTCATACTGCCATAAGGCGAGAAATTAAGATTGAACAAATTCAGTCCGTATGAGTTGGATTTGGCACAAACATTGTCTTGTGATTGTTGTTATGACAAATTCACATGGATAGGAACACATACACTTTAAAATCTAAGTGTCATAAGGTTTCCCTCCTTCATGAAAATGATTGTAAAGAAATGCTTTCACTAAGAGAGATTTTAAGAAGATTGCAATTGTGAAAATTATATTCTCAAATTCAATTATGATTACGGCATCCCTTTTAATAGTTCGAATTGTGAGATTTGGCAATTAGTCTGAACAGTTGGGACTTAGTAACATAAGCTCTGAAGTTGTTTAGACACACATGTGAGCTTTCTAAGACAAAGGTGTATGAGTTTAAGAAGCTTAGATAAAGTCTTATCAAAGCATCAAGTATTTAGAAATATAAACTTAAGGAATTCAATAAGCATTGTTTTCTGAAAGTTCAGATGTTTTCTAGATATATGTCAAAGCTAGTAGGAGCATAAGTGTTATGCTTGTATGGTAATAATCATCGTGTTAGTGGGAGCATGATTATTATTTCAAGTATTGCAAATTAACAATATTAATTATAGAAAACAAAGATTCACTTGGCAGAGTTGTAGGGGTTGAAAAGTTATTTTGCTATAATTAAGGGAGAGAATATTTACTTTATTTCAAATCTAAAGGCTTAGATTGTGAAATTTTCAAATTTAGTCAAATATATATATATATATATATATATATATATATATATATATATATATATATATATATATGAATGTTGTGTTTGAATGGTTCAACATGAGGAAATTCTATATATGGAAAGGATAATTGCATTCTCAAAATTTGGTTATGATTACGGCATCCCTTTTAATAATCAAAATTGTGAGAACATGGCAATTAGAAATATTATAGCAGAAGACTGGTAAAGTATCACGTCTTCATGTGAGATATTATCAATCGTGTTCTATATGCTTTGGGTATAGGTTCGATTGCATATGCCATAATATTCGACCGTTCTAATTTTCCAAGTGCCAGGGGCATTAAGAGAGAAAAGGACTAGAACCAAGTTTGAATAAAATAATTAAACAACTGTCAAAGGATGATTTGAGGTTCGCTAAGGATTTGTCGCTTGTGAGTAGTTGGAAGTATAGTGTTGGATGGACCATATCGACATTATTATGAATAGATAAGATTCTATTAAGAATGAGTTGTCGTATGGCAAATATGGAAATGTTTCCATATTGGGAGTTGGAAATTGAGAATTTATGTCTAGATTAGAAAATTTTATGCAAAAGGATGTTCAAAGGAATGTACTTTGAGTGAGAGATATCACATCTATAGAATTGTTTGTAACAATTTCTGATAGAGACCTTGTAATTTTATTGGCCAAGTCTTGGTGACTTTTGTGCTATGACTTTGCGAAAGGATCGTTGCATAAAATGTTAGAATCTAACATATTCTAGTAGTGGCAAGAACCTTGTGTTCTTACACTAACGATGAGGATTAGGAATTGTGAAATGAGCATCATTGGAAAAGTTTTCAATTGATCTATTTCACAAAGCATGGACCAAAGGAAACAAAGTGTGCATGCTTGGAGCATGGGACAATTGTTGTTGTAATTCAAGTAATGAGTTGATTATCCAAACATTAAATGATAAATAATGAGTAATCAATATAGTGGTTAAACAGAAGTGTTTTATTTGTTCTCACAAGTTTGGGGCCATATAGGATTAAGTATTATTGTTGTGTTTCAGCTTGCATGTTTTGACTTCCAGAATAACTGGGTTATTCGAACCTCCACAGTCGGTCATACGTTGGGAATAGGTATGAAGGAAGACTGTCATGAATATGTCTATAGATTGTTTAAAGTGTCTAGACATAGCAAAAGTTTGTTGCAGAGTTCACGAGTGCTTTGATAAGAGTAGAGTATTGGATTAAACTCATGCTCACGTGAATCACTTCATGAATTTATCACGAGTGATTGTGAGACGATAATATTGTATATTCTTGAAACCGAGACGTGTGAGTTGTTATTTGTTAGGCGGTTGCACATTGATGATAAGCAAACGCACCAGTAACTTGGTGTTATAAAACTTATTGTTGTGTGTGATTCGATCAGTAGGTGCAAGCGAGCATTTGAGTCAAAGTTTATCCACTCCTTTTACCCAAAGTGGGATAAAAGCAATATATGTGGGCCCCTTGATGATTTGGTGATGACACCTAAGCGCTTGGCCAAACCATGACTAAGTTGATGTGTTCAGTTATAGTATGTTTTCAGTCATCATAAATTAGAAGTCGGGAAACAGTATAGAGAGAATGATTAAAATTCATGTCTTGTGTCTATACGATGTCTTGAGAATGGAGGAATATATGATCCCTTATCTAAAGGACTCGCTATCAGATAAGATTAAAGTTGACAGCGGCTTTTGAAAGCTACGATTGTTGATCAGGTTCTGAAGTTATGCAAAATAGTTATTAGACTTATCCAAGTGGGAGACTGTTGGATTAGTGTCTAAGTCCATAACTATTTTGGTATGTACTTGACCCGATTATGAGCATGGTCCTTTTGGGTTGCCTTCACCATAACAATATGTAGGATGAATTAAGGAGAGAAAGGTTTAATTATGATTTATTAATATATTATAAGAATAATATATTAAAGGAGAAATCATATTGTTTAATTAGTATTAGTCAAGAATTAATTAAGAATTAATTTTGTGGCTAAAAGAGATTAATTCAACTTAAGGGACTTATTGTGTAATTATAAGATAATTACATAGATGGGCTAATGGACTCCATAGAAGTTGGAGTGGATGAATTTTATGGGGAACCCATTAGAAATCGTCCAAGGCTTCTAAAGAGGGAGTCCATGGGCTGCTTAGGGCTTAAGCAGTCAGATTAGGGTTTCCTAGCTGTAAACCCTAATAGCCAGCATATATAAGGAACCCTTATAGCCCCAAAAACGTGGTGAATACTTCCTTTAGGGTTTCCATCCGTTTTTGGTGCCTCATCTCTCCTCCCTCTTCGTCCAAGTTTCTTAGTGGTGTTTGTGACTCCATTAGAGGTGCAACACTTGAGGCACTAAGCTTTCTAAAGCCAATCAAAGCAAGGAATTGATTGTTATTGCTACATAACAATCAAATGTAATCTCTAAACCTTATTTCAGTTCATAATATGTTAGATCTAGGGTTTATGGTTTTGGATTATCAATTGCATGTTCATTAGACAAACTAGATCCAAAGTTATTAGGGTTTGCATGTACACCATAGGATTGATGTATTGCTCAAACCCCATCAATTATGTGGATGTGTTGGTTGTTCAAGGAATTAGGCGTTGATCAACATGGTTCTACTACACTTTTTTGTTATAATCAAGTTGCCCGTCACATAGCTAATAACCATATCTTTCATGAACGCACCAAGCATGTGGAGATGGATTGTTATATTGTCCGTGAGAGAGTGGATTCAAAGGAAGCACAACCTATGCATGTTGATACCAAGTTCCAGCTTGTTGATTTGTTCACGAAAGGTTTAGGCGGTCAACATCATCGTTTTCTTCTAGACAAGTTGGGCATTTGTGATCTCCATGCTCCAGCTTGAGAGGGTGTATTAGCATTGATTTATTTTATGTTTGTTATTATCTCCTATTTTCTAGCTAGATTTCTTTTCCTTTTATTGTATTATGAAAGGACCTTATGATCTTTGAATGAATTAAGATGATATCGAATTCATCACCAATTTGCTAAAGACCAAAACAAACTATATTGTCTGAGACCGATCCGAAACTGGTTATATATACAACTATACTTAATTTATACTTGATTGTTAAAAGAAAAGTTTACAAAGAATATACTAGGGATGACTAAAAAAAGTGTCTTTATTTATACTGGGGAAGTGTCTTTATTTATACTTAGGGTGTTTTCAAAATACCAATGAACAAGAATACAATGTATAAAGTAAACGAAATGGAAAATATCTTGAATAGTCTGTTGCAGTGAATTGAAGGTTTGTCACAATATAATTTCGGTTCAAATACAGAAAAATATATGTAAAATTATAACATCTCATATTTCGTTCGTATTATAAAATTTAATTTAGATACAACTATTTCCATTCGAGCACTATTTAATAATTTAGGTATAGATTAAATTAGTTTTGGTCCTTACGATTTATATATTTTACTAATTTTGAAAATTTAACACCATTGATCAGTTGCCAAATCCATCATGAATCCCATGTTACATGAGTGTAAATTGGACATGAATCCCATGTTAAGTAAATTTAAATTAGGGCTCTATATCCCATCTCAATAAATGTAGATTGAGCATTTATTTTTTCCCTTTACACATTTTATCTTTTTTTCTTATAATATTTATTTTTAGTTTGCCGACATGGCAAAAAGAGGGGAGGTACCCTTGGTAGCTTGGTACCTCCAAGATACCATTCTCTCCTCCGTAGGTTGGAAGTGGTAACTGTAGGGGTGTAAGTGAGACAAGCTAACTCGCGAGAAACTCGAGACCAACTCGGAAAATACTCGAAATCGACTCGACCTTAATCGAGCCGAGCTCGAACTCAAGCTACTCGAGTACCTTATCGAGCTGAGCTTGAGTACAAAAATACTCAACTCGTAAGGCTCGCGAGCTTAGTGTAATTTACATATATGTCATTTCTTTATAATTGTTCATTTATAAGATATATGTCATTTCTTTATAATTATTCATTTATGATATATATGGTTGATGTTATATTGATATTAGGTGATTAATAGTGGTTTTTTCTTTTGTAGTTTGGACATTTACATGTGGAATGTTTAATATTTTTTACTCAATTTAGTGATTTTGATTTTTTTTAAATATTAGTCGAGTCGAGCTCGAGACTGTCGAGTATTTCACGAGCTCGAGCTTGAGCTTAAAATCAAGGCTCGAGTCGAGTTCGAGCCGAGTTTCGAGCTCGAGTATTTTAGTCGAGCCGAGCTTCGAGCTTGGTAGTATTCGGCTCGACTCGGCTCATTTACACGTTTTTGTAGTTTTACTAACCTGTTTCCTCTCTTTTTTTAGGGAGCTGATCCGTATACAACAATTTTTTTCATACACAACATTTTATGCTTTAAAATGTTGTATTGTACAACTATATAATGCATGAATTGTTGTGTATGGCAAAAAAACTGTTGTATACGAATCATTTCCCTTTTTTTATCTTTTGTTTTTGTACTATGTGTTTTAAGACTTGTATTTTAGTTGTTTTGTGTGTGTGTGTGTGTGTATATATATATATATATATATATATATATATATATATATATATATATATATATATTAATTTAGTGAATTGAGAAAGATGAAGTTTTCATACGTTGTGGGTTGGGAAGAATGGAAGTAGAGCTGGTGTGGCAATATGTTGAGTGAGTTGGAATGGAACGACTCCCTCCTCCCTTATGTCTAGTTACTGAGTTTAAGAAAAGAAAAGAAAGGAAAAAAAAAAGAGTAAGGAGAGAAATGAAAGCAAAAAAAAATATTTTGTGTTCTCGAGTTGGAGAGAACTAAGAGGAAAATTAAATATTTTGTTATTTCTCTCCAAATTCTTCCAAATCGGAAGGAAAGTTATGAGGGAAAATGATATTTCTATTTCCTTTCACTTCCTTCCTTTAATAAAATTCTGAAACACCAATTTCTTTTACCATCTTCACACTTGCACTCATTTCCTTTCCTTTCTATCGTTAAGTTGAATTCGGTAACAGAGTGTTAGACTCCATTTGTAGTACATGACCCAAGACCCACACATGATCCCTTGGGTGTTACAAACTCCACCATACGACCACTTTTGTTAACGAGGGTTTTAATGGTAGGCGAGAGAAAGACAATGGAGAGAGCATGTTCAAATTTAGAAGAGGTTGCCGGAATTTAGGAGAAAGAGGAGATCGACGGTGGATTAGATGGTTGGGTTGGAGATAGATAATTTGGGGGGTGGGGGAAGGTACCAATGGTAGCAATACGTTATGTTAGAAACAAAAATTACATGAGTAGTGTTAGCTGAGTTTTAAGCCCAAAACACCTAGTAATGACAAATCTTTTTTCAAACCATAAATACAACATTTCTTTAATTGACTCAACAATTGTTTCTTTTCTATGCTTTTTGTCAACAAAGACAAAGAGATTTATAATTAAAACGTCATATTGTCCCAACAAGTTGTGAACGAAATCACCTCGATAACTATTTTGTATAACTAAAAAGCCGAATCGAGTATATCCACGGGATCATTTCCAAAAACAAACCAAATACCAAGACCTACAATTCAAGCCAAACAAAAATGGTGTTCCAAGTTCCGCAATAATTTCATACAAAAATATCAAAAACTTCTATATTATCTTTGCAAACCGGATAAAGAACCGAAGGGACATCAATGCCCTTATACTTTACATTGGTCGTATTAGGGAGTCTATTCACCTACGCGAAATAAAAATATTTATTATCTTAAGAACGAAACAATTTTATCTAGTCGTACGATTTGCTACTGGCAAAAAAATACTTATCAAAACACTTTCTCGTGACATTAGACATGAACTCCTAAAAGCTTGATAGATAATAGCTTCTTTGATAACTCAAATGACTATTAAATAGAAATATAGAAAATACATAAACTCTAATCCTACACACCAACCCCTCACCAACCCACTCCCTAAAATTTGATTGGGAGGAGACTATTAAACTAAAAAACAAAGACATAGAACATAAAACATATATGAAGATAATTGCACAGACTAGAGCCCCAGTGAAGTCGATGTCGTAAACGGTAAGGTTATGACGATATTGATTATATTGAATCTTATGGGCAAAAATGGTCGATGATATAAAAATAAATAAATAAAATAAACTTGACACAAGCACTAGATATACATGCGGCTGTAGTGGCAGCGACGACTTTAGCGGTTATAACTAGATATAGTGATGGTGGGGAAGAATTGATTCTCTAGCGAAGTCGAGGTCGGAAGTAGCTAGAGTTTTCTTTAGGATGAGAAAGATGAGAAAATTTAAGAAAGGGACATGGAATCCGACGACTACAAAAGGTCGTTAGATGTCAACGACCAGCAGTTATGGTTAGCACGCATATGGTTTAACTTAAACCTAGTATCATGATAGATAACAACTTGTTTTATTACTCAAATTAGTTGTGAGACTCATGTATTACATGAGTTAATTAAAAAAAAAGTTAATTATGAAGGTCTAAATATTTGAGAACTTTGCATTTATAAGAAAATAAAAAAAAATAATGAATTATTAAAATTGAAATGTGTTTTTTTGTCTTTTAAATTTAAACAAATAATTTAAATAAAACAAACTAATGGGCTTTAATTTGGGGATTTCAAAATTAGAAGGTAGTCCATTAATGAAATTGATAACCATTTATTACTACATTTATTATAATTATTACATTAAAATATTATGTGAAATTTATTTATACAAAAAAACTCATAAAATGACATGTGGAAAAAAAAATTAATTCAAAACTAGAAAAGATTCACCGGCGTTGTCGGGGTCGAAAGGTATTGCTTTGTAAAGTAAAGTAGCATGTTGAATTGCATTGAGATAATCTAGTAAAGGAAGATAAACAATGTTATCTAATTACATAAGTAAATAAATCTAAATAATTATTTCTTGCAATAAATGAGGAAAATAAAGAAATGATCTCACAAATTGAACTTTATTGTCATGTATGGCAGTGGCCGAAAAACCAATCCGGAAAATATAGACCGTTGTTTTTTGTCCGTTAACATGAGGGTAATTTGGTCTTTTAAGGTAGTAGGGATTGAATTGTGACGACGGGTAAACCATATAGACCATTTATGTAATTTTGGCGGTGGTGGTGGTGGTGGTGATGGCAGCTGGTGGGTGACTTTATGGTATTGGATGAGTATTTTCAAATAAATAAAACATTAATTTAAAACCAAAAAGAGAAATATAAATTAATAAAAAAACAAATAGGATTAGGAGTAAAAGAGTGATTTCGGTTTCCATCATTGTCCTCAATATGTTAAATCTGGTAAACCATAGGGACTAATCGTGTAATTTTGTTTAACAATAATAATAATAATAATAATAATAATAATAATGAGGGACCATTTCTGTTAAAAGACTAAATACTAATAATATGTAACAAAAGGCAATGGTTATGAAAAATTCAAACGAAAGTGAAAAGGTTGTTTGTGAACAAAAGCATAAAGGTGAAGGATATAAGTAGTTTTTTAAAACCAACATAAGTTGGAGGACCAAAAGTGACAAAAAAAGAAGCAAACATACATAACCTTAGGGACCAATCTTGTCAAATACTTAAGAAGTTTACTATTCCTAACTTTCATATATATATATATATATATATATATATATATATATATATATATATATATATATATATATATATATATATATATATATATATATTAATAACTACAAAATTGATATTTGACAAATTGAATGAGATTATCACATTTTGACAAAAAAATCTTCATTTATTAAAATAGATAAGAGTTAATTACTATAAAGAATACTTAAACCCTAAGGATGTCTGGAACCCTAAATCTATAGTCTACACACTAACAAAGTTATTTGTATCCCAAATCCATTTTTCACAACGGAATAAACATCTTTGATTTAAAGAAGAATCCTCGTGAGTTGATTTTCTTCCTCCACTCGTAGAACCATTCTATGACAGTTCCAATGGCAACTCATCACCCGATCAATAACTAGACAATCCTTATCATTTCCGACATTCTTGAACAAGGCCAAAAAACATGGTCTTCACATTCTTGAGCAAGAATGCCTTTTGACCTCTTATCATATTTGATACAATAAATTCTATGAAGTATAGAGATCAGTACGTCAATTAATTCGATCTAATCTATTTTAATCCATATTAAAAAAATAAATTATGTCGACTTGTTTTCGTACCTATTCCACCAACATATTTTATGGCATAGACTTGTAATTATTAGACCTTTCGTTATTTTCTGTCATATGGTGTCACGTCGTTGGTAACACCAATAAATATACAAAAATGTCTATTAATTAGTTTTGGGTAAAAATGAAAGAGGAATTTAAAAAGGTGAAAAGTCGAAATCAAACCACTTCCACCGATGAAAGTCAAAATAAATGCTGTTCGGATGTGAGGAGCGCCATACGCGTTGCTTCAAACTTATAGAGCTTCAACCATCTAATTGAGTGCGTCGGCATTTTGACTTTAAATATTCATTTAATAACGATTATACCCTCGTGTGTGGAACCCATTGTCTAGTTTCCATTTAGAGGAGTTTTCAAAAGTCAAAATAATATTTCATATTAGGCACTCGGTGTCTTTTTTTCAATACCTACAACGTCACCGCCACCTCCCACCACCTTCAACAACCGTCTCATGCCGTCCTCACTTGGTCGGAATTCCATTTTATCATATTAATTTGACCAAACGCGTATTGCGGATATTTTAAACCTAAATATTTGATTTCACACAATTTCAAAAGACTACGGTAATTGATATGATTAATATTCTTTATCTTAATATGTTAATTTTAAATTAAATTCACAATGGTGAATTTAAGGATATTTACAACTAAATACGTAAGAAAGTTACCGAACTATGCATAAATATTTTCTGTAAATCTTTGAACTAAAAAGCGATCAAAGAGAGTGTTTGCTTAATTTGTGATTATGTTTCCTTACATTGTTAGATATATATAGTCATATAGAGTCCTTAGATTATAACACTTGTGGAAATAGAAATTTTTCAAAACATATATAAAGACATATTGAACCACGTTGTATGTATGAGTATGAGATACATTAGCACACATTAATCTATTATTGTTGTCGGTATGATGAAATGACTATCATGTAATTAAGTTATTTAATGTCAAAAAGTTATTAACCAAAAGCTATTTTTTCTTTACCGTTCGCCAAAACTAACATACATTCTTCCCTTCCATAATGACCATATGAGATATAAAGTGAATACATATCTAATATGATACATAGGGTGTGTTCGACAAAATTATCTAGTGGCGGGTGGTTTGTAGCGGGTAGCGAGTAACTTGTAGCGTATAGCGTTTTGTTAAACGCTACATGAAGTAGCAATTGCATTTGGAGCGTTTTGTTTAAACTAAACGCTAGAAACTTGTAGTGCTGAACAAGACTTCATGTTCAAACGAACGTTAGAAACTAGAAGCTCTCAAACACTTCGTGCCGAACACGCCCATAATTATTCATTAGGTGGCTACTTATATAAAGGGTTCAATGTTCAAAATTACTCGACCCATATATGAATTAATTAGAACTCTCACCTTACAACTCCTCATATTAAAATATGTGACATTTTATACAAGTATACTCCCTAAAAAACAACCATACTACGCCCTAAAGGTTTAATGATTCGTTTTGTTAAACCTTTAAGCATTGCATGATTTTTCTTTTCCCTTCGAGGTTTTAGGCATGGATTGTTAGGGTTTGGAGGATGGGAAGAAGGTTTTTGAAATTGATGATAAAACTTGATCTGCTTGAAGGATGCATTGTGTGATCACTTTCCGAATATAATATTTTGACTCTTTGTTAAGGTTATACGAAATCCAAATCATGAGAATAATCCTTCAAGGAACAGTTTCGTATCAAGGCACTGATATAAGACCACAAACTATGGTTTTATAGCCTTTCAAATTATATGATTACCAAAGATAAGATTAAATCAACATTAATTGTTGCCCTTGGACCCCACAAGAGGCTTTACCCCTAGGACCCCACAAGGGGGAGCAACCCCCTTGACTTCCGCTATTTGGTCGAACCGAGATCAAACTCCTTTTATACAAACGTACACTCCGTAAATCATATCATTTCCACATATCACGTGGAACTCGTTTTTGAGCTCCTAATGTGAGAGTAAATCACAAAGTACTTGTAATATTATTTGCATGCTAAGATTGAACCTCTAGATTATGAAATTTCAAACCTCAACGTTAGACTCTCGAAAGGGAAAGATTTTTGTCTACATAAACATGCTACAATATTTAATTGTGTGCACGGTTTGATTAATTTTTGTTCAATAACCTATTTAAACTTTACATATAATTCGATATCATTTGTATATATTTTTAAAATATACAATAAATAAATAAAACTAAAAAATTGAGCAACCTACAATTTGCATGTATAAAAGTGGGGGTTTCAAAGTCACTACACCTACCTTTCCATCTTTGGTGTTAGGCAAAGCCCGCATTTTACATTCCTCAATTCTTCAAAACCATGATACGCTTTCACATCACTCTCTCTTTCCTCTTCCTCCTCTTTGCTACCTATAGCTCCGTCATCACTTCATCTTCACGATTCAAGGCCCTACCTCCGGCAGCCTTTCCCGGCCAATTGCACGCAACGGAACAGCTCTTTCTTCCCTCTACTACAACTATGCCGCCTGCAGATTCCACAGATCTTATTAGATCTGAGAAGCGAAGAGTTCCCACAGGTTCAAATCCACTGCATAACAAACGAAAGTTCTAGAGCAACCTGCAAGGAGATTATTTGTAGAATATCATCATATCATAAGCAGGTTACTCTTCGTATATATACATCCTTTTGATTGTATCAGATATAGTATATAGAGTTACGAGAGGTTGGTGATTCAGAATCTATTGTTAACTTATCTTACTTTTAATAGATTCTGAATCAAGGATGTGTTGAGTTATATGTATAGGCTCTTACGAATTATTTTAATTATTAAATCATTCTATTTAGATATCTGTTGAATATTGTTTATAATTGTAATCGGAAATCTTAAACTGACATACACGATCGATCAACGCTCTTGATCGTCATCGGATATAGCTTCAGTTTTGTTCCTCCGATTGAAAACCTGAAAATCACGACGATGATCCATGGATGAAATTAGGTTAAATTAATCATATTTCTAGCTTCTTATCCAAATCTCCTCGGATTTCATGTTTATATAACAATCTGTTTCTTCCCCTTGTTCCCATTCTCTTCGCTTGATTCACGCTAGGATTTAAGTCATAGAATTTGAAGAACACCTTATAGAGTTTTCACAAACATAGGTTTTTAAAAATATATAAACTAGCCACTAAGCTTAAATTATGTTTGATTGTAGTTGTTTGTCTTCCAATTTTGTACAGAATTTACACAAGTCAATACTAACCCTTAATTAGTGATTAATTAGATAATCTTATTCATTTGGTTGTGCATATTATTACAATTAGATACGATTAAAGTAAAAACAGAATATATATTTTGGATCTTTGTTGTTATGATGATTAAAATTGTAGCAAAAATAGAAGTCGATCGAGGGCCCTGAATTAATTGAATAGGATAGTGTTTAATTCCAATAATTATAACATACAACCACCAATCCACCATGCACTTATATCACACTCTTACACAAATAAAGTGCATGCATGTGTTTCTCTTCCTCATGTGTCCTTTCAACCTAGCCACATATGTATTTTACATATTACAACTCTATTTTCATTTTTCAGAATCTTGCTTCCTCTGCATGTACTATGTGCATTATTTTGTGTACTCATTTGTACATGTACCTTATTGTGCATAGTACAAATTTTATTAATTCGTGAAAAAACCCTCTTCATTTTATCTCTAGGTACATTTGAATATAGTTTTCAAATATTTTGTACTTAATTAATTATAAAAAATGTATCAATGAATATAGCTTTTTAGGGTTTAAGAAAAAGTCGATAACATATAAGAAATTAAAGGAGTGGAGTATAGTAGTGCTCATGGACATGGTAACACATAGCTCCACTTTACTTGACCGTAGGTTTGTGCGTGCTGTTTTGAATGATTATGTTGTTATATTTTTAATTGGTTTATGCATGCGAGCATTTTTGTTTTTATTATATATTTATTAGTATCTTTATGAAAACAATATACCAAGAACTCAAGAACTACTAATTAAATTAAATTTATATTTTAAAATATTTAGTAGTTTTAAGAAATAAGTAATTTCTAATGTGATGCTGAAAAAAATGAACCAAGTGGTGCATTAAATAAAAAAAATCAAGTTTTAGATTTTTTTTATTTTCTTTTGGTTGTTTTAAGGATGAAATTTGAAGCAATTTACTTAAGAGTTGGTTTTTTATTTATAAACAATTTAGTTATCATATTGGTAAATTTGAAGATTTGATAAAAAAGACTCTAATAAATTGCATGTAGCTCGGGAAGGGTGTGTGTTGTAAGATCCGACAGAGCGTCGGGGGAAGGGCAGCGGGACGCTTTCCCGCTCAACGAAACACCGCACCGGGAGTGCGGGAATGCCGGTGCGGGGAGGGGTTGCCGCATTCTTTCTTTTTATTATTGGCCGAATTTTTGTTTCTTTTTTTTTCAATTTAGCCGTTGAAAAATGGTAATAAATAAATTTTGTTTTCCAATCCAACCGTTTTTCAACGATAATAAATAAAAAATATATATATTTTTTTTACTTAACGGCTACATATCCAAAATTTGAGTTTTTAAAGTTTTTACCATGTACAACATCTATATATATATATATATATATATATATATATATATATATATATATATATATATATATATATATATACTTTAATGTTCAAACTCACACCTCCTTCTATCAGTTTCTCTCTACTTTTTTCAAAAAAAATGAATCCCAACAACCAAACCTCAAACTCCGATAGAAAGAAAAAAAAATAAATGTTTCGAATTCAAGCACCCCAAACTCTGGAAAATTAATCTTAATTTCTTTGAACGTTTGGCGTTCAACAAAGAAAAAGAGGAAGCAAAAAAGAAAGAGCACATAGATAAACGAGAAATAGAGGATATGAGGTTCTTGATGGAAAACACCGACCATTTTTAGGGACATGCTTTGGAGCTCGTTTTGAAGAAAAATGAGCGGATTATGCAAAAATATTTTTCGTAGATTGTTGTTTGTTTGTTTTTTCTAGTTATTTAAATCTTAGATTTTTTATGTAATTTTTATTTCAATTAATGTAGTGGTTTTTATTTTTAATTAATTTTATGTTTATTACTCATTCAAAAATAATTATAAATCATAAAAATCAATTATTATTATTTATAAAAAATGAAGGAATCTTCCCCCACGCGCTTTTGGTGAGGGAAAGAAAAGTGGAGGAAATGATGATGTGGCATCCAAAAAGCGAGGAAAAACTTCCGGCACGCACCCTTCGGCCTAACTAGGCGGAATGGGGTTATTAAATTTTAGAAACCGAATGGTCGTGCGGTTAATGTAACAGTGAGGCTATGCGGTTATTTTATATGGTTTAGTTTTATGTGGTTGAAGTTTTTAACTCTGTGGGGTTGGTGTCGTGTTTTTTATGCAATTTTAACCGTGTGAATTTGTTAACTTATTTGTGGTTTTAAGAGTTTAAAGACTATTAGTTGTAACGATATCAAAATCAATAAGACATAAGGCAATAATTTAAAAACAAACAAATTAATAAATTAAATATTTACGATTAACATCTTAAAAACGACAAATTTTAATAACTTACGTTAAAAGTTAAAACACCATTAACCCATATTTTTAAGAGTTCAAAACATTTTAAAACATCACCAAACCAATAACTTAAGTAACTTTTTCTTATAAAACGGTGAAAATAACATTAAAAAAGCTAGCAAGTTGCTAGAAAAAATTTACAAGAAGTTATTACAAGCATAACTAGGAGAACAACACCAAACATTCAATTTAAGAGAATCAAGATTGACTCGATGCTTAAACCACTTGTACGAAATAAGTTGAATCTCTTTCATCGTCTTTAAAGCAAAGCTTCTTATCCTTTTGTAAACAAGAGCATTACGGGCTTACGAAGTCAACCAAATAACAAAGTAGATAAGATCAAGCTTAATCTTTTAAACTTCTTGCTAAGACCACAATAATTCAACTTTGCAAACAGATCCGAGATGGAAACCGAGGGAGAGGGTAAAAGATTTGACCATTTATAAAATTAACTCCAGATATTCGCCGATAAGTAGCACCCAAAGAAGTGATGGTCGATACCCTTATCAATAGTTGAATAGAATGGGTAGGAGAGGTGCTTTAGCAAGAGAATACCATCGAATCTAGAAAAGTTGTGGAAGTAAATAGTTTTTAATGACTTGTGTTTTTTAACAAGAGCAGAGATTCTTAATACCAAGTCAAAAAGCACCTTATCTTCCAAATTAACGCCTCTCCTTGTAAGATTGACAGCCACATGGATTCTGTTAAGCAAAATCCGTCAGACAAAACAATTTGCTTTAATAGAAACCCAATTCACCCATTGAAAAACTAATAAGTCATCTCCAATAACCATCTTATCCATGAGAGTTCTCAATGAGCTTACAAAGAAGATTTGATGCTAGTACCTAATACCAAGAATCATGGGTCGAAATGAGTTAGACATCAACTACTAAATAGTTAATGGCATGTAATTGTGTGTGTTCAACACCATTCCTCCCCCTCGGATTCCCTTTCCGACACCAATTCCCCGAAGCACCTGGTCTAAGAATCCAATCAGTGATTTTGTAATTTTTGTCAGATTTGATGTTGTATAAACCCGGAGAAACATCCTTGAGAGCCTGCTATCAAACCAAATATATTTCCAGAAATACGTATTGTCTCCGACCCCAATCTTCCTTACAAGAAGGTTGTCAAATGAAATGTTCTATTCCTCAAGCTCCTCTTTAGTTTTAGAAATCGAAAGCCAAGTAGCGGGAATACTACATTTTGCTAAAGCTTTGCCATCAATGCCTATATATTGTTGTCTCTTTAAACAACTTTAATATAAATTTATAGGTTTTTGGAAAACTAAAAGTGTCTCGAGTAACATTTTTGTCCTTTAAACACCTTTAATATATTCCCTCTATCCCAATATTATTGTTCACAAACAAAAAAACGCACAGATTAAGAAAAACATTAATTATCACTAACTTTATATAATAAATGACAGTTTTGTCCTTATTTTGCATTTAATATATGTTTTATTAAATGTTTGGTTGGTTAAGTAATAATTATGGGGTATTTTGGTAAAAATATAATTTATTTTTAGAAGTGGACTATTATTTTGGGACAAACTAAAAAGGAAAGATGGACTATAATTTTGGGACGGAGGGAGTAAATGAATCAATTTCGAGGTATACTTTCATTAAAAGGTTGATAATGACGATTCTACTTTTTTGGGAAGAAATTTGGTTATGAGTATCATCGTTTCGTCATAGATTTCTAAAAGTTTATGCTTTTTATGTGAATAAAGAGTGTAGAGTGAGTGCTTAAATCGGTAATGGGTATGAATATGGAAATGGTGAGGAAAACCAAGATGGGGTTGAGATATTGCAATTGCATGAGCTTCAAAGAGCCGTTAGAGCTTCCATTCAATCAATGGTAGGTAATGAGTGAGTTTGGGATCTTGATACCACTGGAGTTTTTATTTGCTTCTACAAGACATCTAATTAATGTTTGTACCTTCGATATGTGTGGTCAACCGACTTAGTAGACTAAGTTTAAACCTATAAAGTAAATACTTTGGGTTGGTGTTTTGATACTTACATATTTCCAGCAAGGGTAAATTTGTATGTGTATGGAGTGGATGTGGATTCACTTATATGCCCTATTTGTGAAGGCATTGCATAGATTTTGGACCATCTTTTTGCTACTTGCCCTTTGGTGATCTCTATATGGCAACGAGTTGGTCTTCTGTGCCTGTTCTAATGTTCATTTATAGGTTTCTCTTTTGCTGAAAAGTGTATTTGTTAGGGGGTAATCATTTACGGATTAGAGTATTTTAGAAAAAAAAAGTTTGAGGTTGATATCATATGGGTTTATGGATGATAAAAATTCGACACTTTTTAATCATAGGCATCTATAAAATGGCACTAATTTGTTTGATAGTATTGTGTCTCAACCATTTTTATTACCTTTTACTATTTTCTTTTTTGCTTTTCAAGTAAATATAGTAGAAAAAATGTAATTGTATACGAGGGATCAATGATCCGACTTTTTATTTTTATGTTTTTTCAACTTTTACTAGATTTAAAATTGAATCATTTAGAAAAAGAATACATTATTATATAAAATAAAAAACAACCGGTATATGAATAGTATAGATTTGTGTTTTAGACTTAATTTGGCCACAATATTTTTGAATGGTGATAGGTTGGTCCATGTTTAGAAAATATTATAAAAGTTGTGTATATAATTTATAGAAAATGTCTATGTGTAGTTTTTTTTTAAGAAATGATCAATATATTTAAATAGTATATTCTTTGGGTTTGAGATTTTAGTTACAAGACTTTTGTATGTTGACAGGTTTAGTCACTTTGTAGAAAATAAATTACAAAATTGTCCCTATAATCTACAAAAAAAGTTCTTGTGTGGATGTTTTTTTTACAATAAATGGTCTATGTGTTTAAAAAAACTAGAAAAAGGGTCTCTGTCTAATAGAAAATTTATAGATTATGTCATCCACAGAGCGGACATTAAAACTTATGAGTTTACCAAAGGGATGTGGAAATTACCGGTGCCTCCCCGCAAATCGGGAAAGAGGCAATTTCTAGTTAATACTAAATACTAAATGTCTTAGGTTTTAATAATAAAAAAATAAGGCACGTCTTTTGAAAAACAAACATTAATATATAATTTCGACCTAATGATCTTAAAACAATGAAACTACTACATCTAATAAGTTTCGAGTTAATAATTACTGGGATAATAACTTGAGAGGGTAAAGAACTTTCAACTTTGGTCATATTTAGTCACTAAATTTTTTTCGTGTTTGATTTTCCCTTGAATTATTGTTCACATTTTGCCCTTATGACCGGTAACAACCGGTCATAAGGGTAAAATATGAACAATTTCAAATAATTCAAGGGTAAATCAATCACAAAAATAAGTTCAGCGACTAAATATGGACAAAGTTGAAAGTTTATTACCCTTTCAAGTCATTGTCCATTTTTGTAATAATTTGTTAGTTTATTTGTTTACCGTTAAAAATTACTTAGATTAATAATTTTGATTTCATTCACTATGATTTGTTTTGTTTTGTGTTTGTAAAGAGTATTACATAATAGAGTACGTACCAAATAACCATGTTTTAGTTCATGACTTTAAATCCTAGTTCATGAGATAAACGTTTAACTAGAATATTTTTATTCAACTGTAAATAAAACGTCAACCCACAAAGAAGAAATAATCAGTAGAGTTTCACAAAAGCAAAAGTACACATACGAGCAATAAAACTAAAAAGAAAATCAAAAGGAGCACAATGGGAAGTACATATAGAACCAACATACAAATAGAAAAGGTAGATGCAAGTAACAACTAGGAAGAAAAGTATCGATCTATAACGACCGTCTCCACTATCCGGAGTGAAAACCGCTGCCTGTGTTCTAAGTATGTATGAAACCACCACAATTTTTTTCCTTCAATTTCTTTGTGATTAAAGTCGATTTTGGTGCATTTCTAAATGTTGTTTTTGATACCTTATACAATAATATCACAAAATGACCTTCATATTCCGCTTAGAACCAATTACAGAATAATTACTTAAAAGAGTAACAAATTTTCAATTTTGTTCATATTTATGAACTTTTTCGTACTTGATTTACCCTTGAATTATTCGAAATTGTTCATATTTTACCCTTATGACCGGTAACATCTGGTCATAAGGATAAAATGTAAACAATTTTACCGGTCATAAGGATAAATATGAACAATTTCGAATAATTCAAAGGTAAATCAAACACGAAAAAAAAATTAATGACTAAATATAACCAAAATTAAAAGTTTGTTACTTTTTCTCAAATGATTATCCATAATAATTACATTATGGATATAATATTATTTCATTCAAACATATTCCATTTCGCATTATAATCTAAGACTCATTGTCTAATTTTATTAATTTTTATATTAACATCAGTACATCACGTCAACATCCTTGACCCTTAGGCCATAGTTCAGTATTCAACTATATTTTATATATAAAAATCAGAATCCATGACTTTTTTTACAAGTCATCTAACGATAAATACATGTTTAATAAAATATGAAATCCTTCCATTTTTATTGGCCATTTCTCTTGATTATGAATTGTTCTTGATAAAGACGAGTCATGGAAAAACTTTGTTAGATTTACGTATAATCGCACTATTTTATTGTATTCAGTTTATTTGTTTTAGTCAATATTTCTTGGGACATACTCCAAGTAATGTTGACCTTTGACATAATGTTGACATGATAATATGGTTTAAGTCTAGGGATGTTTAAAACCGGATATCCGAAAATTCGGATAGTTGATTTTTGATATCCGAATCCGTATCCGAAATTTCGGATATTAAAACGGATATCCGAACTTCATTAGTTTTAAACCGCATCCGAACATCCGATCTGTAAAAATTACTGCAACTCTTAAAATTAATAATAGCAACTATGTTAAATCTTGCGACATAGATGGATATCGATAGCAACAAATAAATATATGTAGCATTTACTAAATAGTTTTTGATTATAAGTCAACGAACCTGGATTATAACAAACAAATATATAACGATTGTAAAAGGAAAGGTTTGCAATAAAAGTTTGAAAAGAATGGTCACGAAAAAGTTGAAAATGGTGGGGAACATTAGTCCATTAAGCATGTCAATGTTTCTAATTTCTCATTTTAAAATATTAAAAAATAAAGAAAAATTATTTTTTTCGGATATCGGATATCTGAAATATCCGAAACTTTATAAATTCACTATCCGTATCCGAAAAACCGGATATCCGAAATTCGGATATCCGAAAATCCGGATATCCGAAATTTCGGATAATTTCGGATCGGATATTTCGGATGCGGATATTTTTGAACACCCCTAGGTTTAACCTTTCATTACTATTTGTTTCAATATAGTGTATAACTATATATCTACAAATTTTATGATGTAAGCGAATAAAAATAGTCATAATTTTGTTTTTTATAATAAATAATTGTTTTTAAGTTTTTTAAAAAAAAGTAACCAAATATTATGAAAAATTCGATACTAACCATCCATTTGGATTTTGGTAGGAACATTGCCAAATATGGGGGATAATATAGGAAATATTTGAAACAAAGTGATTTCAAAGTGGGGCTAAATGGCTAATGAGATTATCTTGGGGAGTGGTGTTGAGACCATCGGACTCTAGATCATCGAGTTCCACCTCAAGGTTTTAGAAGAACTATATCAACTCTTTAATAATAAAAGGTTTAACACATATTCAATAGTTTCATTCATGATCTAAAAAAAAAACCAACCTCGTGTCATAGTCAGTGACGAATCTAAAACTAAAAATCATGTGGTTTCTAAATTAAGTGATGCCAATAAAAAAAAAATCAACAACACTTTTGGGGTCGGGTCGGCTTATGTACCTTAAAAGAACTGAACCAGCTCAATCGGCTCATGCACCTTGTGCCACCGATTATAAATTTTAAAAACCCGATTGAAATATAACTGAAAAATGCATATGTTTTAACGAAAAACTAGTTGATTATTAGTTCATTGATAAAGCAGTGAACGGAGAGTGAGAGTCTTTGGCATGTGGGCTTTCATTTTATTAGAACAACTTATTTATTTATTAATATTTTAAGAGTGTCGATTAAGAGTGATTAACTTTTTGTTATCAATCTCATAATTTAAAATAACAATTTGTCTTTAATAACTTATATATTTCTCTTTTTAAAATGGTTTTTTTTAAGAAGCTTTTTAAAAAAAACAAACTCAAGGTAGGTCATCTATTTTTTCTAAGTCAATTCATAATTTTTCTACTATATAAACTAAACGTTAGACCCATGTATTATATGAGTTCCTTTAAAAGAAAATTTAAATATAAAATTCAAAATATTTGAAAAGTTTGAATTTATAAGAAAAGTAAGAAAAATATTGAATTATAAAAATTAAATTGTTTTTTTTTTCTCTTTTCAATTTAAACAGATAATTTAGATAAATAAATAAAAGAAATTAATGAAACTTTAATTTAGTAATTTTGAAATTAGAATCAAAATCCATTAATGAAATTGATATGCATTTATTACTAAATTTAAATAATATGTGGAATTTAATAAAATAGAAAAAACTATAAAATGACATGTGGAATAAAAATTAATTTAAAATAACTATAAAATTACATTTGGTTAAATGAATAAGAATATGACATATGACAAAAAGATCTTTATTTATTATGGTAGATTTATTGCAATTATTACATTAACATTATGTAGAATTTAAAAAATAAAAAAATTATAAAATGACATGTGGAAAAAAAAATTAATTCAAAATAACCACAAAATGACATTTAACAATTTAAATGAAAGTGTGACAAGTGACAAAAAAAATTTCATTTATTAGAAAAGATTGTAAATGAAATTGAGAACTTAGGTAGGTCCTAGGACCTACCTAACCACCTAGTGGATGAGCCCCTGGCCATAACATACTTTGGTAACGTGTTGTCAAAGCCACATCTAACATCGCCGCAATGAAGGTTTTTTGATGACTTAGTCATGCCTTTTAGAACCATGGTTATTATTCTAAATCACCGTTATAATGTTCCATATATTGGTCGATTGGAACTTTTTTGGCCTGACAAATTACCATTTTGTATGTCGATTGGAGTTTGTCTAAGAGCAATGGCCAAGAACATTTCATAGTGGCAAAGTAATAAATTGATGGTATGCTAATATACATGTAAAAGTCTTTGATAGCAATATATATATATATATATATATATATATATATATATATATATATATATATATATATATATATATATATATATATATATTAGACCACAATCATTTCTCGTGACACCTTAAGAAATGTTATTGGATGTTCTTGGCTTTGTGAAACATATTATTGATCTTTTCTGCTTGAAGCTGTTATACATATAAAGTAGAATATAACACTCCAATTTGTTTTTGACCATTTTTAGTTTATCTTTTTCTTTACTGGAAACTTTGATACATATTTTAGCACTAGGAATTGTTTTTTAGTAGCCGTTTCTCAAGATGCCCTGAAAAAAGTTTGTGGCCCTATCATTTTGTTTTTGACCATTTTTAGTTTATCTTTTTCTTTACTGAAACTTTGATACATATAATCTAGCATAAGATGTTATTTTGATACTACAACATATAACAGTTTTTTTTTTTTAAATAGTCATTTCTGAATGTGCTATGAGAGACGTTTTTAATGTTCTTGGTTGATGCGAAATATTTTATTCGCCTCTTTTAGTAAATTTTTGTTGGAAAGTGGAAAACTCTTGTACATGTAAATTAGCATAGAATACAATATTTATCGCTATGATATATAATTGCTTTTTAAATAGTCGTTATGTTTTTGGCCAATGCAAAATATGTTTTAACTTTTAAGATATTGAGATACATCAATATCTGTGTATCTGCGAAATTAGTTGTGTTAAAAATGTAGTTTAATCTCTAATGGCTTACAACACTCTATGCAAGAGGATGAGAGGAGAGAGGAGGAGTAAGCACTAGAATTTGGCTCTACTAGGATTTGATAGCATGGGGGTCCTAAATTCTAACACCCCGCTCCCGAGTTATAGCAAAGAAAAGAAGAGAAGAGAAAAGAAAGTAAGGAGAGAAAAGAAGAGAAAAGAAAGGAAAAAGAAATTGTCATTTGTACTCCCGAGTTGGAAAGAAATGGAAGGAAAGTTAAACATTTTGTTCTTTCTTTTAAAATCCTCCTAAATCGGGAGGAAAGGTAGGAGGGAAAGTTTTCCTTCCATTTCCTTCCACGTCCTTCCTTTAATGAAATTCGGGAGCATCATTCTCTCTTGCTTTCCTCTCATTTCCTCCCATTTCCTTTCTTTTCTCTCCTTAAGTTGAACTCGGGAGCGGGGTGTTACTTATATAGTTGTTGGTTGCTTAGTCCCAAAGGTAGGGTTTGCTGGAGGAACCCTAGTTTTTAGCTAAGGGCCTAAGGAGCCCATTGACTCCTTATCTAAAAGTCTTGGACGAAAACTTATAGGTCATCTCTATAATTGTCGTCCACTCCTTTCTAAGGCCGGACGGAGCGGGCACGGGGAACGGAAGCGGGTAGCTTCCCGTCCGGCGGAACACCGCACCGTCGGTGCGGGAAACGGAAAGGGGAGCCTCTCCCGCTCTCTCTCTCTCTCTCTCTCTCTCTCTCTCTCTCTCTCTTGCTGCGATTGGCCGTCATTTTTTTTTTTGAAAAACAACCGTTATTTAACGGTAAAAAATGTAATTTTTTTTGCTATAACGGCTACTTGTGGTTATATTTATTTTTTTAATTTTTTTTATCCTTTTACCACTCCTATAAATACATAAATATAACTTAAAACACATCACACTATCCTTTATTCTCTCTATTTTATATCAACAAAAAATATGAATCCCGACAATCAAATCCCCACTTCCGATCGAAGGAAAAAAAAAAGCCATGGTTCGAGTATAAACATCCCTCATCGCAACATTTTTGCTATCGATTCATCCCCGCAAGGAGTTTACTGCCCCCAACTCAATGCCCCCATTCAATCCCCACTGCAATTCCAATACCAAAATGTTGGCAAATATTACCCAATGCAAGTTTCAAATGTTCCATCGCAAATGTTTTCGAACTTTGTTGTGTTTCCGGATCAACAATCATCAAATCAACCTCAACCCCAAACTCAAACTGAAACTCAAACCCAAACCCAATAACAACACTAACTTGTCGATGAATCGGATGACGCGGAAGAAGAAGGCATGGTTCCTGAAACTCAACCAACACCACCACCACAAAGGCGTAAAGGGAAAAAAAAACAAACGCGCGAGGGTGTCGCACAACCGGGAAGACAAAAGCCGACAACATGGTTTCCACACGAAGAGCTAGTTTTGGTCAAAGCTTGGGTTGATATTTCTGAAGATTCGATTCAGGGAAACGCACAACCGGGAGAACATTTTTGGTTTCACATTTTAGAACGATTTCGAGAGGAGCTAGGAAAATGTGACGACTATCGTACGAAACATCAACTTAATTCGAAGTTTCGAGAAATAGCAAAGTGGATTTCAAAAATTAACAGGTTGTACAACAACCTAAAAACCCAACGAAAAAGCGGCCAAGGCGATGAAGAAAATACTTCAAGAAGCGTTGCAGTTTTACCTTGAGGAAGTCGGAAAACCATTCAAGTGGCACGATTGTTGGAAATTATTGGTCCGAAGTCCTAGGTGGAAAAAATATGAGCGGGATTTTATTTTTGGAGTCCAACAATCAAAGCGAACGAAAACGGGCTCTAATGGTTACACAACCTCCTCCGATGTTCGGGTCGGTCTAGATTTAAATCAGGACGACAAACTCAAGCTAGAAGAAACTGTCCGCCCAATGGGTAGGGACAAAGCGAAGAGAAAGGGAAAAGGGACTTCTTCGAGTGCATCTGATTTTAGCGTGGACATTGACGAAATGCGGAAGATAACATCGTCGTTTGATCGATATAATCTAAATTTCTCCGAACGTTTGGCTTTCGACAAAGAAAAAGAAGAAACAGGGAAAAAGGAGCGGGCGGAGAGACAAGAAATGGAATACATAAAGTTTTTGATAGAAAACGTCGATCATCTCTCGGGACCGGCTCTCGAGCTCGTGATGAAGTAGAGGGAAAAAATTCTGAAAAAATATTTTCCGTAGGTCGTTGTTGTTTTTTTGATTTTTAGTTTGTGTGTGTGTGTGTGTGTGTGTTTTTTTTAATTTTCTACTTTTTTAAATTTTAGGTTTAATGTAAGTTTTATTTTAATTAATGAAATGCTTTTTATTTTTAATTAAATTTTGTGTTTAGTATTAATTTAAAAATTATAATTCATAACAAAAAAATTAATTTTATTTAATAAAAAAAATGAGGGAAGGGCTTCCCACCCATTCCTTGGGTTTTAGGTGATGGAAAGAAAAGTGTGGGAAAGGAGGGTATGGCCCACAAAAAGTTAGGGAAGCTTCCCTCCCACTCCTTCTGGTCTAAGGGATCAAATAGTCCAATTTCATAACTACCAATAAATTGCAAAACAACCATGCACTTTTAATTAATTCCTTTAATCCCAAAATTAATTCCAAATTAATTTCTGATTAAATATTAATTAAACAACATGATTTCTAATTAATATATCATTCTCATAATACATTAATAAATCAATTATATCAATTTATTATTTCAAATAACAAATTCAACCTCTCTCTCTCTCTAAGTCATTATGTCAAGTTACGAGAGTGAAGGCAACCCAAAAGGACTGTGCTACTTTCAATTCAAGTATATACCAATTGTATTTACGGGCTTAGACACCTAATCCAACATAGCATGTCGACTTACTAGGTAAGTAACGCTGCTCTAATATTCATAGTTGTGATAATTGTGATGATTATTATATAATTGATTGTTATTTAGAATATTAATTGTTGACTGGGAGATTGAAGAAATATTGAGATATATTATGATATATTAATAGATTAATATTTGATCCGTAGATATATTATGATTGGAAGATATAACACATTTGATATATTGGTCATTGAGCATGAGATTTAATATGAGTGTGATATTGATTATTGATTGGACAGGTATTTGATAGATAGATTATTACCGAAGAAATGAGTCCTTTGATGAAATGATTACGTATGTGACAATTATGTGGAATATACATGATTTACATTATTTGTATGATTTATGATTTATTTGATTATGTTTTAGTAGTTGTTATTTACTAAGCCATGAGGCTTACATTTTTGTGATGATCTATTTTGCAGGTAGATTTATTGTGACGCCTGGCTCGATCATGTGCTTGCTGCCAGCACGATCCTTGTGATAACTTCTTGTATACCAAAGTGCCATTGTACACTAAGATTATTTGTAAAACTTTTAAATGATTTTTGATAAATTTAGGTGTACCTTGGTAGAAAAAAATCTGGGCGTTACACGCCCGTGTTTTTGGCCTTAATTTTTGGGATGTTACACTATAAGCCATCAGAAACAACCATACAACACCACCACTTACCCTCATCACCAAATTCATCAATGATGAAGTGGCCATCTAAACAAAACTTAGTTGATTATGGTTCGTATTAACTGAAATATCTTGTGTAACTGAAGAATCAACCATGTGTTGGGTTATGAGGGATCTAAAATGACACAAAGGCGCAAAGTGAAAGCAACATGTTTGTAACACCCATAAAATTCGAGCAAATTTAAAACTTTTTTAAATCATTTGAAACCATTCAATTATTACAATTTGATTTCAAAATAGTTTATACATCAGAGTTCCCAGGAATCATAATCGTTAATCGAGGAAGTGTACGGTTACGCGTTCGCCTACCCGCGGCCATCCGCTGAACCTGAAACAACAAACTGAAACTGTAAGCTCAAAAGCTTATTGAGTTACCCCCAAAATACCAACCTCATATAACCATAATCATATCATATCAACAAATACAGAACAACCATGCATCTCGATTCTACAGTGTGACTGGTACACCCGCACTGAGCCTTCAGTCCACCTGGTCCACTCTTTGAGTCTACAGTATGACTGGACCGCCCGCACCGGGCCTTCAGTCTATCTGGCCCACTCTCCGAGCCTTGGCATGTCTGGACCGCACTCTTGGGGCCTTCAGCCTATCCGGACCACTCGTCGGGCCTTCGGCCTAACTAGGTGCCCTCCTAGGCCTATAGTCTATCCGGTATGCCCTGGGTACACTACTAGAAAAACAGCCTTTAATGACGCGCAAACAATGACACGCGGTGATTTACGATACGCAAAAGCGTGCGCTCTAAAAATAATGTCATCTCTTCAAACTTTTGAAGGATAGAGGTCACGCTTTTGTGCGTGCCCTAAAATTAATGTCCAAGAAAAAAAAATTAAAAACACGGAGGGCACTTATTTAAAAATGGGCGTCGTCTAGAAATGTCGCTTTATATTTTTTGAATGAAAGGCGCGTTCTCTTTTTTTGCAGCTGGGGGGAAACGAAAATCCCAAAAGTTTGAAATGCCGCCATTGTTATCCTGAAACGACCCAAAAATACGACCCAAAAATTTCGTTTTTAATACCATCAAAACTATAATCAGAGTATCATATAGATAAACCATGCGTGATATGTCCCAAAAGATAATAAAGTACTGTGCGGATAATGTAACATGCTATATCCAAAACAACAACTAAATCAAATCCAAACTAAAGCTGAAACGGTGGTGTGTGCGATGCCGTCATCCAGAGCTCTTCCCTTTGCTTGCGGAAGTACCTGAAACCAAAACTGAAACTGTAAGCACGAAGCTTAGTGAGCTCCCCCAACTTACCACATACCATACAACAACATATAAACACATATTGGGCCTTGCCCACTGCATCGGGTCGGGACCCGGAAAACTGCATCGGACCGAAGTCCGGAACTAACTGCATCGGACCGAAGTCCGGAACTGACTGCATCGGACCGAAGTCCGGAACTAACTGCATCGGACCGAAGTCCGGAACTGACTGCATCGGACCGAAGTCCGGAACTAACTGGGACCGTGTCCCCTGCATCGGACCGAGGTCCGGGACTGACTGCACATAGCATAGCATATCATAACAATTTATACTGCATACTGCATCGGGCCGTGGCCCGGAACATAAACACATACACATAGCACATAAAACATGTCTGAACCACGAAGGCATCAAACATACTAACTACTACATCGGACCGAAGTCCGGAAACTACTATTAACTGGACGGGCCGGCATTGTGGCCTTAGACCCGCCCCTACGGGAAGGAAACTCACCTCGTAAGCTAGCGGATGAGAGTGCGGCTCGGAAAGCTAACGGCTGCTGCTCCTGAATCTCCTCGGCTACAAATCCATAAACACACTCAATCAATCACTAGCACTACACTCAGGGTAAAATGACTCTTTTACCCTTGGTCAAAGTTGACTTACTCAGGGCTGACTCGCCGAGTCGGGATACCCGACTCGCCGAGTCCTAGACTCTCCGTTCAACTCTTACCTGCTGTTACTCGTCGAGTGTGGCATCGACTCGACGAGTACCCTCTGGATCCAAGAACTCAGATGATCTTCATCCGACTCGCCGAGTCAGATGAACAGACTCGACGAGTTGTTCTTAATCCTCAAGGAGATTGCCTTGGACTCGCCGAGTTGTATGAACAAACTCGCCGAGTCCCTCCATTACTGAGTCTACTCTTAACTCGCTGAGTCCACTCCCTAACTCACCTCGTACACTCGACACTGAAGAAACTGAAGAACTCGGGACTCGCGACCTGACTCGTCGAGTCGTTCCTCCGACTCGCCGAGTCGCCGCCATGCAACATATTTTTACTCGATTTCTCTTGAATCCAACACATGCAAATGATAGATCTAGGTCCATTAAGCTGTTTTACCACGTAAAGTTTCCAACTTTACGTGCACAACCACATGAATGAGGGAAATAAGACTAAAATATGCACAATAAGGGTAGATCCATGGCTAATAAGCAATGTAACTCCAAAAAGACAGTGGATCTGGACTCTTCAACACCCCAACACTCAGATCCAAAGGTATTTTGGCTCAATAACACAATCAAGCAAGCATAAAGCTTGGAACAAGCATCAAATAGCCCTTAAAAGAGCTCTAATGGAAGTTTAAGCATGAAACCAGAAGAGAACTCCAAAAATACCTCAATAAGTTCACACTTGATCTTGGATCTTGGCACTAGAACTCGTTTCCTTGCTTCCTTCTTCTTCTCCTTCTTCACCCCTTCACAAAATGGAACAAGATCACTTATAAGCTCACAAGAGGAAGGTTTAGGGTTTCTCACAGTGCTCTCAGGGGGAAAGTGACGAGATGGAGGCTATAATGGGGTTTAAATAGTGAGCAACCCGGGGAGTTAGGGTTTCACCCAGACGGACGGACTCGCCGAGTCGCCGGCTCCCGCGTGCACAAGATGCGCGACCCGACTCGGCGAGTCAGGCTAGAACTCGCCGAGTCCCTCTTGAAAACTTAGCCCAAATCAAATTAATTAACATACCGGAAACGGGTCGTTACAATTCTCCCCCACTTGTTTCAGACTTCGTCCTCGAAGTCTGCTACGGCTGGATCTGCGAATAACTCCGGGTAGTGCGTTCTCATTTCTTCTTCAGCCTCCCATGTCCACTCAGACCCCTTCCGATGCTGCCACTGCACCTTTACCAGCTGAATTACCTTGTTCCTCAAGGTCTTGGTCTTCCGTTCCAAAATTGCTATCGGCTTCTCGATATAATTCAAGCCGCTATCGACCTGGATATCCTCCAAGGGAACGACCGTTGTCTCGTCCACTAGACACTTCCTCAACTGCGACACGTGGAAGGTGTTGTGTATCAAACTGAGCTCCTCAGGAAGATCTAACCGGTAAGCAACCCGACCCACCCGGGCCAAAACCCTGAAAGGACCAATAAATCTGGGGCCCAATTTGCCCCTCTTCCGGAACCTGATGACACCTTTCCAAGGTGAGACTTTCAGAAGAACCATGTCTCCTACCTGGAACTCCAAGTCTGAACGCCTCTTGTCGGCGTAGCTCTTCTGCCGACTCTGCGTAGTCTGCAGTCTACTACGGACCTGCTGGATCAGTTCCGTCGTCTTGAGCACCACTTCAGTGCTCCCCATAACCCGCTGACCGACCTCACCCCAACAAATCGGGGTCCTGCACTTCCTGCCATATAACATCTCAAAAGGAGGTCGATCAATGCTCGCATGATAGCTGTTGTTATACGAGAATTCCGCTAAGGGAAGATACGTATCCCAACAGCCCCCAAAATCCAGAACGCATGCCCTAAGCATGTCCTCGAGAGTCTGAATCGTCCTCTCGCTCTGCCCGTCAGTCTGAGGATGAAAAGCGGTGCTGAAATGGAGACGAGTACCCATCTCGTCGTGAAACCGCTTCCAGAATCTGGACGTGAAGCGAACATCTCGGTCCGACACTACCGATACCGGCACTCCATGACGTGCCACAATCTCTCGCACATAGATATCGGCTAACCTTTCCGCCGATATACTCTCCTGGATCGGAATAAAATGGGCACTCTTCGTCAACCGATCCACCACTACCCATATCGAATCTACTCCACGTGCGGTCCTGGGAAGTTTGGTGATAAAATCCATGGTGATGTCCTCCCATTTCCACACGGGAATATCCAACGGCTGCATCTTGCCGTGAGGTCTCTGGTGCTCCGCCTTGACCTTTCGGCAGGTCAGGCACCTCTCAACGTACCAAGCGACGTCCCGCTTCATGCAGGGCCACCAATAATCAGGTCGAAGATCTCGATACATCTTCGTCGCCCCTGGATGGATAGAAAATCGAGACTTATGAGCCTCGTCCATCAATACCTGCCGTACCCCACCCCAGTACGGTACCCACACCCTACCATGAAGCGTCATCAAACCCCGACTGTCGTAGTCGAACGAAGCTACTCGACCCACTATCCTCTCGCACTTCTGCCTCTCCTCCTTGAGACCCTCCATCTGAGCCTCCTTGATCCGCTCCAACAAAGGAGTGATTACCGTCATCCTCATACACAAATCCCTGATAGGGGCCGCCGACACCTTGCGGCTCAGGGCATCGGCCACCACGTTGGCCTTCCCTGGATGATACAGGATCTCACAGTCATAGTCCTTCAGCACGTCCAACCACCTCCTTTGTCTCATATTCAAACTCGGCTGATCCATAAGGTATCGTAAACTCTTGTGGTCCGTGTAGATAGTACAGCGGACCCCATACAGGTAATGCCTCCAAATCTTGAGGGCAAATACAACTGCCCCCAGCTCCAAGTCGTGGGTAGGATAATTAGCCTCGTGAGGCTTCAACTGTCTCGAAGCATAAGCCACCACATGGCCTCGCTGCATCAACACTGCTCCCATACCTGTGATCGAAGCATCACAATAGACCACGAAATCCTCAACACCCTCTGGCAAGGTAAGGATCGGAGCCTCGCACAATCTCTGCCTGAGAGTCTCGAACGCCGCCTGCTGCTCAGGCCCCCAACGAAAAACTACCGACTTCTTGGTTAGTCGGGTGAGCGGCACTGCTATCTTGGAGAAATCCTGAATAAACCTCCGATAATACCCTGCCAATCCTAGGAAGCTCCGAATCTCAGATGGAGACCTCGGGACCTCCCATTGCATCACGGCCTCAATCTTGGCCGGGTCAACCAAAATACCCTTCTGATTAACGAGATGCCCAAGAAACTGCACCTCGCGTAACCAGAACTCGCACTTGGAGAACTTAGCAAACAGTCTCTCCCTCCTCAAAGTCTCCAATACCTCCCGCAGGTGCTCCTCGTGCTGTCCCTGCGTCTTGGAATACACCAAGATGTCATCGATGAACACTATCACTGACCGATCCAGCATCGGTCTACACACGCGGTTCATGAGATCCATGAACGCGGCTGGGGCATTGGTGAGCCCAAATGGCATCACCACAAACTCATAATGACCATACCGGGTCCTGAAAGCAGTCTTTTGTACATCCTCATCCCTGACCCTCATCTGGTGGTAACCGGAGCGTAGGTCGATCTTGGAGAACCAAGACGCTCCCTGGAGCTGATCAAACAAGTCATCTATCCTCGGAAGTGGGTAACGGTTCTTCACCGTTACCTTGTTCAACTCCCGGTAATCAATACACATCCGATGCGACCCGTCTTTCTTCCTCACAAATAAGATCGGCGCTCCCCAAGGCGAACTGCTCGGTCGAATGAAACCCTTGTCTAACAGCTCCTGAAGCTGTGTAGACAACTCCTGCATCTCAGAGGGAGCAAGTCGATATGGTGCTTTGGCTATCGGAGCCGCACCAGGAACCAGATCGATCCTGAACTCAACCTGCCTCTCAGGAGGTATCCCCGGCAAATCCTCGGGAAACACATCCGGGTAATCTCGAACAATAGGAACATCATCGATCGTCGTCTTGCCCTTATCCCGGGCATCCAAGACGTAGGCTACATAACCGGCGCAACCCTGCTGAACGTAGCGCCTCGCCCTAGCGGCAGAGCAGAAGGTCAATCCTCGTTGGGGCCTCTCGCCCTGAACCACTATCTCTCCCCCACTGGGAGTGCGAACCCTCACTAGCTGAAGCTCACAATCAATCACCGCCCCATTGGGGCTTAGCCAATCCATTCCCACAATAACTTTATTCCCGCGCAGGGGAATCGGAACCAAATCCACTGAAAACTGCTCCTCAAATATCTGAAGGGAACACCCTCTATATACTTTGTCGACCCTCACGGTCCTATCATCTGCTATCTCAACCTCTAACGGACAATCCAGTTCCCCCGGAGCTCTGCTAAATCTCTTGCTAAGCGCAAGCGATACAAATGATCGGGTGGCCCCCGAGTCAAACAATACCAAAGCAGGGATGCCGTTCACCGAGAACGACCCTAAATAAAGCGTACCATCAAATAATATTCAAACGATATATTAATAATTAAGAGATGAAAGAAATATACATACCCGTCACCACATCAGGAGTCGCTCGCGCCTCCTCTGCTGTCATCTGAAATGCCCTGCTCTTCGCCACCGGCGCATCAGCTCGGCCCTGACGGCCATCTGTGATCCTCAAAGTAGCAGGGGCGGGTGCATGCACCTTCCCTGCTGCAGCTAAACTGGGACACTGGGACCTTTTGTGTCCCCTCTGATTGCACTGAAAGCAAATCAGATCCGATGCTGTAACCGTAGTGGCAGGGGCCGCACAATCCCTACTCATATGCCCGGTCCGACCGCACTTGTAGCAGCCGGAACTCCCTGCCTTGCATGCCCCCTCGTGCAACCTCCCACACTTGCCACATCGACCGTGGCTCTGCTGACCCCTGGACCTGTGATCTGAAACCTTGGGCTTTTTGCCCACACTGCCTGCACCCGAAACCGCCTCCGGTTTCCTCTTCCTCTCCATCTCGAGATCAATCTCCCTCTCTCTGGCTCTAGCAATCATGTCGTCCAGTGTTTTGCAACTGGACCGGCTCACAAACATACGAATGTCGCTCCGCAACATCTCGTGATAACGGGCCTTCTTCATCTCCTCGTCTGCTGCATACTGAGGAACAAGAAGGGCCCGCTCCCTGAACTTGGCGGTGATCTCCGCCACTGTCTCGGTAGTCTGGGTAAGATCCTGGAACTCCCTGGCTAACTGTTGCACCTCAATGACCGGTGCGAACTCCGCTCTGAACCTGGTAGAGAAATCAGCCCAGGTCATGGCATCCAATGCCGCATCATCCCCGATGGTATGTCCTACCTCCTCCCACCAGTCACGTGCCCTGTCCTTCAGGAGACAGGACGCCAATCTGACCTTGTCCCCCTCGGGACATCTGCTAGTGCGGAATGCGTTGGCCACATCCGCCAACCACCTGGTACTCGCTATGGGGTCCCGTGCCCCGTGATAGTCAGGAGCCCCGCATGCCCTGAACTCCCTGAAAGTGAGTGTGCGCGACCCCATCACGGCCGCCATCTCAGTACGGAAGGTACTCAGTCTCTCATCCATCATCTCCAAAATGCCCTCCTTGATCGAACCGAAGATCACAGGAGTCTGCTCAAGTATGATGCGAGTAATCTCAGAAGAAAGGAACTCTCTGGTCTGCTCATCGATCTGTCCGACCTCCGGGTCGGATCCCGATCCTGATCCTCCTCCGGCATCTGAACTGCCGGCTGCTGGCCTCGGACGCAAAACTACCATTCTGAAACATATCATAACAACATCAGAACATTGAAATATTTCAAGGGATCATGATACGACTACTAGCTTCCTGGTCTAATCTTGGCCTTCCTTGATTCGAATACGGATCCTCTGCTTCCAGTAGTATGGGCCCCTACTACCTTCCACATCTATCCATACTTTCCTCAAGAACTGCCTCGACTTCCCCAAGTCACTTCTACCGCTGCTATTCCCTGCTACTCTCACCCTAGGCTTGCCCTAGAGAAAACTCGAGCTCAATACGACTGGTCCTCAGCTGCTGTAGGTCTCCTTGCACTGCCAGTTAGCCATCACCTGAACACCATCACATGTGATGAGGATCGGATAATCCTTCAAGTAAAAGATCCGTCCCTACAACGGTTGGACTCAAACAAGAGCTGCGCAGTAGGGCCAGTTCCAGCACTCTGGGATTATTCAAACCTGATTACATGTGGTGTGACGTGTCCACTTAATGGCTAACTCCCATTACTCGGAATCCCACTAAGCACAAAGCAAGCAGCATTCGGACAAGGGAAACAGACTCACGCAAGCTATTCTTATAACAAGAAACTGCACTAGCATAGGATGCTAAGCTCATACGATCAGGCGTAACCTAAACAGGCTATCCTACTGCTGTCTACTCAATTCTAGCATGCAATATTCATAGAGCTGTAACACATAAGCAGGCACATAAGGCGTTCTCCTACACCCTTAGTCCTATTCTAGCATGCTGTTCTACTAAACTGAAATTGAACAAATAACTTGTATGGGTAATTTGGGAGTACTTACTTGAGCTCGGTTGACCGCATGCACACACCTTTTTCTTAAAACAATTCTTTTCCTTCTAAGTGTTTTCAAAATTCTTTTGTAAAAACATTTTATTAAAAATCTTTTATTTCCCTTTAGTTTGAGTTCAGATACACCCGAGAGTGTATCCGAATCCCTCAAACCAGGGCTCTGATACCAACTTGAAACGACCCAAAAATACGACCCAAAAATTTCGTTTTTAATACCATCAAAACTATAATCAGAGTATCATATAGATAAACCATGCGTGATATGTCCCAAAAGATAATAAAGTACTGTGCGGAAAATGTAACATGCTATATCCAAAACAACAACTAAATCAAATCCAAACTAAAGCTGAAACGGTGGTGTGTGCGATGCCGTCATCCAGAGCTCTTCCCTTTGCTTGCGGAAGTACCTGAAACCAAAACTGAAACTGTAAGCACGAAGCTTAGTGAGCTCCCCCAACTTACCACATACCATACAACAACATATAAACACATATTGGGCCTTGCCCACTGCATCGGGTCGGGACCCGGAAAACTGCATCGGACCGAAGTCCGGAACTGACTGGGACCTTGTCCCCTGCATCAGACCGAAGTCCGGAACTAACTGCATCGGACCGAAGTCCGGAACTGACTGCATCGGACCGAAGTCCGGAACTGACTGCATCGGACCGAAGTCCGGAACTAACTGGGACCGTGTCCCCTGCATCGGACCGAGGTCCGGGACTGACTGCACATAGCATAGCATATCATAACAATTTATACTGCATACTGCATCGGGCCGTGGCCCGGAACATAAACACATACACATAGCACATAAAACATGTCTGAACCACGAAGGCATCAAACATACTAACTACTACATCGGACCGAAGTCCGGAAACTACTATTAACTGGACGGGCCGGCATTGTGGCCTTAGACCCGCCCCTACGGGAAGGAAACTCACCTCGTAAGCTAGCGGATGAGAGTGCGGCTCGGAAAGCTAACGGCTGCTGCTCCTGAATCTCCTCGGCTACAAATCCATAAACACACTCAATCAATCACTAGCACTACACTCAGGGTAAAATGACTCTTTTACCCTTGGTCAAAGTTGACTTACTCAGGGCTGACTCGCCGAGTCGGGATACCCGACTCGCCGAGTCCTAGACTCTCCGTTCAACTCTTACCTGCTGTTACTCGTCGAGTGTGGCATCGACTCGACGAGTACCCTCTGGATCCAAGAACTCAGATGATCTTCATCCGACTCGCCGAGTCAGATGAACAGACTCGACGAGTTGTTCTTAATCCTCAAGGAGATTGTCTTGGACTCGCCGAGTTGTATGAACAAACTCGCCGAGTCCCTCCATTACTGAGTCTACTCTTAACTCGCTGAGTCCACTCCCTAACTCACCTCGTACACTCGACACTGAAGAAACTGAAGAACTCGGGACTTGCGACCTGACTCGTCGAGTCGTTCCTCCGACTCGCCGAGTCGCCGCCATGCAACATATTTTTACTCGATTTCTCTTGAATCCAACACATGCAAATGATAGATCTAGGTCCATTAAGCTGTTTTACCACGTAAAGTTTCCAACTTTACATGCACAACCACATGAATGAGGGAAATAAGACTAAAATATGCACAATAAGGGTAGATCCATGGCTAATAAGCAATGTAACTCCAAAAAGACAGTGGATCTGGACTCTTCAACACCCCAACACTCAGATCCAAAGGTATTTCGGCTCAATAACACAATCAAGCAAGCATAAAGCTTGGAACAAGCATCAAATAGCCCTTAAAAGAGCTCTAATGGAAGTTTAAGCATGAAACCAGAAGAGAACTCCGAAAATACCTCAATAAGTTCACACTTGATCTTGGATCTTGGCACTAGAACTCGTTTCCTTGCTTCCTTCTTCTTCTCCTTCTTCACCCCTTCACAAAATGGAACAAGATCACTTATAAGCTCACAAGAGGAAGGTTTAGGGTTTCTCACAGTGCTCTCAGGGGGAAAGTGACGAGATGGAGGCTATAATGGGGTTTAAATAGTGAGCAACCCGGGGAGTTAGGGTTTCACCCAGACGGACGGACTCGCCGAGTCGCCGGCTCCCGCGTGCACAAGATGCGCGACCCGACTCGGCGAGTCAGGCTAGAACTCGCCGAGTCCCTCTTGAAAACTTAGCCCAAATCAAATTAATTAACATACCGGAAACGGGTCGTTACATATCCTCTATCTTATTTCCATCTTTCTTCTCTCTCTCTCTCTCTCTCACTCACTCACTCTCTCTCTTTCTCTATCTCTCTTACTCTAATACCCAAAAAAAACCTAATATCATCACAAATCCTCTTTTCTCCCACAACAAAATCGCAATATCACCAAATCTTTGATCCCGTCTTCTGAACAGATCAAACCTGCAGGGGTTCTCGATTTCTCTATGTTGATGTGTGGTGACACGAACAAAAAAAGGAGTGTAGCGCCTCTACCTTTCAATTTCATTTGTCTCGCAAGTAATCTGAGTTCACCGGTGGCGTTCCTGACTGTATCAATGGAAGCGCTGCTCAAGTCGCTGACCAATTTCTTCACCTGCGTTTCGAGTTCCGTGAGATCAGGTCTCGCTTCAGTAGCAGAAGAAACAACTCTCGGCCCAAAAGATGATCTCCACCATATTTGGTTTCGTGCTCTGTTTCCAAATCGAGGTGAAACTGCATGCTGGGAAGCAGCAATGGCAGCCTGAGGCTCTGCCGCCAGCTCCCCTGAAGCATCACTGTTGTAAGCGGTTGCCGGAGCTAAAGAAGACGACTCAATTGCAGGTGCCTCCGGTGGTGATCCTTCATCCACTCCAGATGGTCCAGGTCCAGGTCCACCGGAATCCAAACTTTTCTCACCGGATTCAACCGTATTAAACTCATTCCCCTTTCCAGAATCTTCTGAAGATGAATGAACATGACGATGCACTGGAGAAGAAGCTTCTTCCTGATGGATTCCATTCGATCTAGGTGAAGTAGGTTGATTCAAGGTTAACCTTAATGGCTGCTTTATAGGATCTGGGAGTTTAACATTGTGGGATTCACACCAATTAGCAATCAATGCTTTCACAGTGTAATTAGGAATCAAATTATTATGAACAAGAGTTTGCATTGTTTTAGGGCAAACATTGAGTCCAAGATCGATCCAATTACGAATATACCCCCGCTCATATGTCTGCCCAGAAGCTACAATCACAGGGTCTGTCATCAATTCAAGTGACAGTGGACAACAGAAGTCTGGAGGAATTGGAACAGGGTTAGAGCTTTCTGATTGTTTCATTTCCACAAAGCAATCATGCATGTGTGTAACAAGAGCAATCATTTCTTCAATATACTCCAAATCCCCAATCTTTTCTGCTTGTTCAGCATTCTCCTTCAAGTTTTCAAGTGCAACAGCTTCGATTAGAAGTTCTTGATTTGTTCTTAAGCTTAACAAATCAGCAATTTTTGACCTAGTTTCTGAGCTGGGATCAGATCCTTCCACTTGTTTCCTTATAGCTTTTAAGACAATAGCCGATGGCTTTTCATATCCCATATGTTTCATTTGGTTTATTGGTTTGGCCTTCGATGGTGAAGAGGTTTGGCTGAATTCTACTAGTTTTGAATCTTTTAACACTATGGTTCTGTATCCAAATCAGGTGTCCATGATTCTGTTCCTTGTGAAAATTAGATTTGTTTTTTTGGCCATGTACCTATATATAATTTGGTTTATTGGTTTGTTTTTGGGTGTGCAGACTGAGCTGATATCTGATGATCAAAATGGAAATATTCTTGTATGGGACTTGATTGCAAACTCTCATTTCAAGATGGAAGATGGAGTTATACATGTTTATGCAAGTGAAAAGGGTAAGTCTGTAAATTAAATTATGATTTTACACTTATACTAATCATTTGTTTTCAACTCTCAGATTCTGTTGATCTCTTTCCTGTTGCAAGCAGTGCAAAAACTTTTTTCATTGACATGCATCACATTCTCAAAATAATCTCTGTTGGAAATGTTCGTTTTGCATGCTATCATCGATTTAGATTTCTTGAAGTGTGTAATACCTGAACAGGGAAATCCATTTGTGGTCTCCTGGTAGACTAATCCATGTTGTCCCAATTTACTATTGGTGGAAACATTTTATAGTCTCTCTGCTGAAAGAATCCATGGAAAGTAATGATTGATACACACATACACTATCTTCTTAGAAACATTTTACAAGTTTTTATAGTAGTAAAAGTAAATATAAATCTGAGCAGAGAGAGAATCTTGAATTTTGAATCAACCCTATATGTGAAAACAACCATTATGTTTTGAAAATATTAACTTTTTCACCTTAGAATGTAAGATCAACCCCATTCCTTGAATCTTGAATATTGAATCAACCCCATTTAAGATGTAAAATCTCTTTATTTCTAATGTGAAATTTAATTTTAAAATTAAAGTTACTGTTTACTAAAGACTGTTACTGTTGACAAAAACCAAGTAATTGTTTCTTGTATACAGCTCGAAAGAGAGTTCTTCACCGAATATGGAGAGGCAGGAAGATATGAAGTTCAAGACGTGGTTGGAAAAGGCAGTTATGGTGTTGTAGGGTCTGCCACTGATTAGGCTTATTGATAAGTTTCAACTGGTGCCAGGTTTATTTACTTAATTACCCCTCCCTCCTTTTATCCCTCTTTAATGATAATGATTATGCTTATTGATAAGTTTCTGATTGATATTTATTAGGATAAGTGTTCAGGTGGTATCCAGTTTGCCACAGCCCAATTGCCACTTTTGGAACTAATGAATCACAACTGCCCGATCTATCTGCCCGAGTATTAACCAACACAGATACACATGCCCCAATAGTGAACCTGACACCCGAGACTAAAACACCCATAGTTGAAGTAATTGCATTGGAATTATAAGTTACATGGGCATAGTTGAAGGAATTTCACTGGAATTATCTCTTTTTTAGCATGGACAAGAGATGGTCTGATGGAGGAGATTGTATGTCTCAGGGTACCCTTCAAAACTTATACAAACTCATGACAGCAGAAATTGCAGCTTCTGACAAGAGCAAACTTAGTTTGTGCTTCATGTTTATCTTTAGGGGGAACGACAATGCAAGGGCGTTCTCATCAAAAAGGTACCCTTCAAAACTTGCTACACCACACTCTACACCTAAAATTGGTCCAAGGGCAAGTAATGTTGAATCGTCAAATCAAGCAAATGTTGATCTTCTAATGTTCTTTTACAATGTTGTTCTTTTACAGGTGGTTAGAATTGGACCTAAAGTTGGTTGCTGATATAGGAATTGTGGATGCTCCAAATGCAGGAAAAAACATGTTTTTAAGTGTTATTAGTGTTGACATGTAGTGTTGTTTGACATGTAATGCTTAGGTAACTTGTTTGACATGTGATATTTTTTTGAAATGAATTATCGTTCTTATGATAATTTCAATATGTTGTTAAAAAATATTATTTATAGATTTACTAATTTTCAAATTAAATTTGCATTTAATATTAAATGCAAATTTAATTTGAAAATTAGTAAATCTATAAATAATATTTTTTTTAACATTTAAAATTACGATACGCAAAAATGAGTGTCATCTTTATTTATGACATGGCCTTTCTTGACAGGGGCTTCCTTGATACGCATTGCGTATCATAAACACGCGCGTCGTAAGGTTACGACACGCAAATGCGTGTCATCTTCCTTTATGACAGGGCCTTCCTTGATACGCATTGCGTGTCATAACCGCGCATCGTAAATGCGCGTCGTCTCTCTTTATGACAGGGCCTTCCTTGACACGCATTTGCGCGTCGTCTGAGCGTTTTACGACGCGCAATGAGCATCGTAAAAGGCCTTTTTTCTAGTAGTGGTATGTTGGCCTACAACACAAAGCAAGACCCGCCTCAACCCAACCCCCAAACAAATAACCATGTGCACATATAATAGATAATCACATAACAGTCCGTAGACAAATAAACTGATCTAGCAGATCATATAGTATAGCAACATCCTAACCAGGATACCGACCTAACCGGTCACTAACATAGCATCATCCTATATACCAGGATAACGACCTAAACCAAGTCACTAAACATAATACCGTCCTAATTACCAGGATGCCGATCTAACAAATCAATAAGCATATCAAACAAATACAAGTATACAATCTGAGAAAGGGTCGACCTTGGTGCCTTAGACCTTGTTGATATAGTGAGGATAACTCACCTTCCAATGTCGGACCGAACCACGAAATCACGCTCCCGAAACATTGCCCCAAACTCCAATACCTATAACCATCAATGATCCAATTCATAAATATCCGCGTACCAATCATCCTCAAAAGTCAAAACGGTCAACCCTTGGTCAAAGTCAAAGTCAACTATCAAGGTCAACAGTCCATGTTGACCTCAACTCGTCGAGTACCCTCATCTACTCGCCTAGTTCCTTGCATAACTTGCCAACTCGCCGAGTCACCATGCCACTCGCCGAGCCCAAGGCAATCTTCATCGGACTCGCCGAGTTGTTCATCCAACCCGTCAAGTTCAAGACCATCTTCATATGACTCGCCGAGTCTACCCTACGACTCACCGAGTCCCTTCAATCCTTCATCCATACATATGCTTTTTAAGTCATGCTAAGGCTCCATACTGCAGATTCAACTTCCCAAAGGCATGCTTATCACGTAAAGTTGCAAACTTTACGTGCATGCAAGGCTCTAATGACCCAAAATGCCAAAACCAAGCTTGAGATGGGGTTTTACACTTAAGAAGGGGTTCATACTTGCCAATGATGATAGCTTTATGGACTTACAAATCAAAGAGAGTTCAGATCTGAAGTTACAACTTCAGATCTGAGCTCATAACCAAGAATAGCTTCATAACCAAGCCAAGAAGCCCTAACTTCATCCAAAGAGATCTAGAAAGGAATAAGGCCAAGATCATGAATTGATACCTCAATTGAAGCTAGCTGAGATAGACTTCAGACCCACAAACGTTCTTGCCTCAAACCTTTTGATCTTCAAGCTTCTTGCATCAAGGTCTTCTTTCCAAGCTTTAAATTTACACTAATATGGAGCACACACACGAATTAGGGTTTCTGGACTTTCAAGAGGATACGAAGGAACTAAGTGAGGCTAATGGTCCCTTAAATAGGGTGCCAAACCCCGGAAATTAGGGTTTCACCCTCCAGCTCCAACTCGTCGAGTCACTCTTCCGACTCGGCGAGTTTGTCACTTAAACACGAGGCCTAAACCCGCTGCTACTCGACGATTCAGACAACCAACTCGTGGAGTAGATCTTGAATTCATAAGAATTTATAACCATAAATTGGTATTCGAGAGTCGGGGCGTTACAATGTTTGTGTGTGGGCATATTAATGTATTTTAATTGTTTTGTCTATTTCAAAGAAACGAAAGTACGATGCTAAGATTTCAAAGAAATAAAAGTACAATGTTATTTCATGTTATTTACGTGTGTGCTGATGTTTGTGTGGGAATGTTAATGTAGTTTCATTTTATATGTGTGTAGTGTATCTAGATTGTTATGCACCTTTACTGTTGTTTTAAAAAAAAATGAAAGTAGGACGCTAATAATGTCAAAGAAACAAAAGTACAATGCTATTTCATGTTGTGTCTGTATTGCTAGGAATTATTTTTATGAGATGAAAGTTAGATTTATAGTCTGCTCATGCAGATTCTCCTCTTTCTTCCTTTCTACTTCTGCTAGGATTATAGTGTGCAAAAATGGGTGGAAAATGTAATTGTAACAGCCCGAAATTCCAGGTATTGTTATATTTATGATTTTGAGTGTTTTAAGAGGGGACTCGGCGAGTTGGAGCCTAGACTCGCCGAGTAGGATCGCGGATCTGGTCGCGGGTTCGCGACTGGACTCGACGAGTCCGGATATGGACTCGGCGAGTCTGCGCTGTTAAGCGAAAACCCTAACCGTTCAGGGTTGGGACGTATATGAGGGACCTTATGGCCGTCATTGTTCACCCTAGTCCTCTGAGAGAAACCCTAATTCGATTGTGAGCATCTGGAGCAAGGTAGAAGACCATTGTTGATTTTGGAAGTGTTGTTTTGCAAGGAAGAGGAGGCTTGGTTAAGGGAACAACAAGAGAAGTCACGTTCTGTGGATTGGGGACACAGAGAGCACATTATTCAGGTAATATTTCGAGTTACATTCTTCTATGTTGATGTGTATATGGATTTAGGGTTTATTGAACCCTTTTGTGGCTAGATTGAGTGTTACCTTAGTCCCCCAAGCGATTGGAACCATGTATTGGGACCTTTGGAAGTCCAGAATGTCCCATGCCTGAGTATTTCGGAAATCAATGGAGGTTTTGGATTGGAATCCTTATACCTTAGGTCAAAATGTAATTATGAGTCATGGGGTGTATTATGAGCACCGAAATGAGGACCTTACGTGATGAATCAGTCTAGGAAGGCCAGACCTATGAATGGTCGGAGCGGTTCTGACCTTAGAAAGCAGTTTGAGCGGTTGCATGGCATGGACTCGCCGAGTCCGATGAACAGGCTCGGCGAGTAGCTTGAAGATTAACTGGGACTCGTCGAGTTGTTCTTCAGACTCGGCGAGTTGAGTCGAGGTGGCCCCGCGATTCGTCCAGGAGGAACTCGTCGAGCCAAGGGGGATACTCGACGTGTAGAAAGGGAATCTTAGAGAATCGGTGAGTCAAGGGCGAGTGGACTCAGAGTTGTTGAACTCGGCGAGTCTTAGGGTGACTCGGCGAGTTAGATCGCGGGTTGAGTGAAGTTCTGAGTATGGGGACTCGGCGAGTCATAGGGTTGACTCGGCGAGTAGGGTCAGTCAGGGGTTGACTTTGACCTTGTCTTTGACCAAGGATTGACCAGTGGTTCCAGGGGTATTTTGGTAATTGTTGTTTATTGTTTGAGTTCAGTGCATTGGTGGCTGTCCAGAGGTGGAGATCGTATCAGTGATCGGAGCAGCTTGAGCTATCTGTTCAGTCGGCAGTTTCGAGGTGAGTTATCCTCACTATATCGCTAGGGTTCATGGCACCAAGGCCGACCCTTTTATCGGATGGAAATCCGGGTAGTTGTCATTACATGATATGGGCCGGAAGGCATTGCTATGTGGACCGGAAGGTCATGGCCTGGAAAGGTGTATGTATGCATTTAGTATGTTGACTGATTTGTAGGGTAATGTTATGCTAGTGACCGGCTAGACCGGTATCTTGTTTAGAGTAATGCTATGATATGTGATCTGTTGATCGATTGTTGTCTGTGAACTGCTATATGATTATGTGTTATGATTGCTAGATCTGGGGTGTGACCCGATATGTAGGGTCGATCTATGATTTGTTATGTTATGTATGCATTTTATGCTATGGGCCGGAAGGCAATATGTTATGGGCCGGAAGGCAATATGTTGTGTTGTGGACCGGAAGGTCGGCGTGGGTAGGACCGGAAGGTTTACCCAGCAGGGACGGAAGTCCCCTGAGACACATGGACCGGAAGGTCGTGGCCTGGAAGGGCGTATATGTGGTTGGTATTTTGGGGGTATCTCACTAAGCTTTCGGGCTTACAGTTGTGGTTTTATGTTTCAGGTTCTCAAGAGTCTGTGGCAAGGCAAATGCGTGATCGTACCGTTCCTCGCGTTGATGTTTATGATATGAACCTGGGAAAATACTCTATTAAATAATGTATTGAAAACCTTTTGTAACAACGTTATTAAAATGAGTGGTTTTTGAAAAGTTTTAATTGTTTTGAAATTTTGGACGTTACAGTAATAAGGACCAAAATTGGAAATATTTTTTAAAAACGGCCAATGTTTCATTTTAGACCTACACTTTGGACACTTGCTTAAACTTAACCAAAATCCAATTTTCATTATTTTTAGTATTTTCAGCAATCATAAAACACATGTTATTAAATGTATAAAATGATCTATGTAAACATTTTTTTCTACATTTATGTTTGTCTTTATGACATGTAAAAATGCCATTTCACCATTTAAAAAAAAATATTAAGTAAACCTTATAATATTAGTTAAACTTTTATAATTTTTATTAAATAAACAATTTCACAGTATAACGATAACAAATGAAAATAGAATCCTCTCAAATAAATGAGGGTTTTTTTTGTCATTTGTCATATTCTCATTCAATTTGTCAAATGTCATTTGTTGTTATTTTGAAATAATTTTTTTTCCACATATTATTTTATAAGTTTTTTTATTTTATTAAATTTTATATAATATTTTAATATAATAATTGCAACAAATATAGTAATAAGTGAAAATCAATTTCGTTAATAAACTTATCTTTTAAATTCAAAATTTTCAAAAGACTAAACTGTACAAATAGTCATTATGGTTTACTTAAAATTGACACTTTGGTCCAAAAATATTTGGACTAGCACCACAGGTCCAAAATTTTTATTTTGTTGTCACTTTGGTCCAATTTGTTTTAAAAATATTTAAAATGAAAAATTTACCTTGATATTTTCTTTTTCAAAATTTTAGTTTATTTAAATGTTTTTTTATTAAAAGAAAAAAAATTCTCTCCCTCTCTCTCAACGATCTCTCTCTGTCTCTCTCTCCCCTTCTCTCTCTCTCTCTACGATTTTATGTGTGTTCCTCAACCAAATAATCAAAGATATGAGGAGATTTTTGTAGAAATATATTTTCATGTCTGAGTTTATGTTATATATTTTTAGAAAGCCCATCATTCCAAAAATCAAAAATGAAAACCCAATTTCAAGAATATATACATTTCCAGAAATCATTAAAAAATAAGAGAAATCAAATGTGTGTTCTTCAGGAAATGATTTTTCTTTTTAATCTTCAAACCAAGAATAGAATCGAATATCTAAGGAGATTTTTACAGAAATATGTGTTCATCTCTGAGTTCATGTTCTTGATTTTTGAGAAATCCACCATTACGAAAATGAATAAAAAAAACCCAAATTCAAAAAAAACCTACCACCGAACAACCCAAGATTTCAAGAACCTAGATAAAGATGAAAAAACAAGAACAATCAGGTGAAGATGAACACATACGTATCTTCGAATCTGGACACCATTAAAAACGTTGATCTAGGGTTCTGTGTGTTTTTTTTTTTTTTTTTTTTTCCAGATCATCGGTTCTTGAGTTTCAATGTTTTTTTTTCGACTCTAATCTGCTACACCACCATCTAATGACTGAATGATCGTCGAGAAGTGCAACTTTTGAGCCGATTAACTAATAGAAGCTTTGAACGCAAATTATAGGGTTGGAGACTCAACTGGAGCAAGCTCAAGGTGAGCTCAAGATTCTTAAAGATGTGATGGAAATCGAAAACTCAAAGTAACAGCCGATGAAGGTCATCAGACAGATTTTCAGATATCTTTCCTTTCTTTTCCCGTCGTTACATTATTGAAGAATCCACATCTAGATCAAGATCCGCATGTATGGATTTTAGGTTGATTTCTGAATCTGCACCTAGATCGATTTCTTGGGGTTTTTTTTTTATATTGCTTTATGGGTTTTTGAGAGACGATGATGGAATCATGGAGAATAGATCCAGAAACTCCAGAATCTGGTTTGCACAAACCCATATCGATTTAAGAAGGAAGAGACGAAGAAGATGAAGTGTTCTTCTTGGGTAAAAAGAAAAAAGATGTGGGGAGAGAGAGATAATTTTTTTATTTTATTAATAAAAAATATTGAAAAAGAATATATCAATGGTAAATCTGTCATTTTAAATACTTCTAAAACAAATTGGACCAAAGTAGCAATAAAAATGAAAATTTTGGACCTGCGGTGCTAATACAAATATTTTTGGATCAAGGTGATAATTTTGAGTAAACCACACGAACCATTTGTACAGTTTAGTCTTCTCAAAATTAAAGTTTATTAGTTTCTTTTATTTATTTAAATTATTTTTTTTTAATTTAAAAGATAAAAATATTTTTATTATAATAATTCATTATTTTTTTTTATTTTTAAAAAAATTTAAATTCCTCAAATATTTTGACATTTATATATAATATTATAAAAAAAACAATTTATAGTCTATCAACGTTAACCCAACAACCGCACACATATAACACTAGTCACTAGGTCGGTTTTGTAGTAAAAATGCATTTTTACCCATTTCTATTTTAAGAAAAACAAAAAGGGGATAGACTTTCTCCCATAACCAAACACCACCATATCTTTTCACCCTATATAAATCACCTCATACAAATTCATCTGCCATTGCCAAAACACAAAATCAACCAAATTCCATCTCAGTTCAGAGGTTTTGTGATGAGTTTTATCGTCGGAAGATTGGCGGCAGGCAAAGAAGGCGCTTACTTCTTACAAGAATCCAAGCACGCCGTCGGTCGACTCGTTGAAAAAACCAATAAGTCCACCACTGCCGCCACTAATCGTCCTCCGGCGCCCACAATTCATGAAGTCCCTGACAACCAAAGCGATATCCTTCCGGAGATTTTGAAGCATAATTTACCGTCAAGGATTTTCCGACCACCTTCCGATTCGACGCTGTCGAATGGATCCAAGTGGCTTCTCAACTCCGATGAAAGCAACGGCGTCTCTTCTGTATCGCGTGATGCTATAAACCCTCTTAGGGCTTACGTATCCCTTCCCCAAGTTACTTTTGGACCCAAAAGGTACTTCAGTTTTGCGTACTCTGTTAGCCTTACATATAACTCGCTCGATTTTTGGACAAACGTATGTAATTTCGAGCTTAATGTTAAATGAAGCATTTGATTTATTTTCTCAAGCTCTAAATCATATGGTTTTGCTTTCTGGAATGCAAGAACATTATGAAATCTCATTAAAGAAGATAATTAACTTTGTGTTTCAGTAAATCCCGATAAGCCTTGTTGTTTTAGGAACCATGGTTTTCAGTTTTCAAATCGATCTCTGAGGTTTTTATCTTACTTGCAGATGGCAGTTTCCTAACACAGAGCATTCATTTTCTCCTTCAACAGCAAATGAGCTGCGTAATGACAAGTACACCCCGATTAATCCTGAGAAGTTGAAGGCTGCAGCTGTTGGATTATCACAAAGTAGGTTTCGCTTCATGTTTTCATAACTTGTTCATCTTTCACTCACTCACTAGATGACTTCATACTGATGCATAATCATTACAAGTTCTGAAACTGAGATTTGCTGTTTGTAGTATTTGTTATTATATTGATTGAAGAACCTTATCTTTTTTGAACCCTAGTTGCAAAAGCATTTGCTGCTGCCACTGTTATTATCTTTGGTGGAGCCACATTGACTATTGGACTTGCAGTTTCACAGCTTGAGCTACATACAGTAAGTGATATTTTTGCAGTTTCTTGATCTTTAAAGTTATTGATTATCTGTGAAGATTACATTGTTGACATTTCAATGAACTTTTCATGTGTTTTTCAGACTGATGATATTCGAACCAAAGGAAAAGATATCATTCAACCAAAATTCGAATCAATCAAGGAACAAATGGGCCCTTTAAGAACTTGGGTATGTTAAAATATCAAATAACTTTTCGCTAAGATTTTTAATTAGTTTACTAAAGTTCAAATCAGTTTAATGTGGTTTACAAAATTTTCAGGCAGAAGGAGTAGCTAAGGAATGGCATATGGAGAAGAAGGAAGACATTAAAGAGAAGCCTCTGATTAAAGAGCTTTCAAGAATGTTGGGTGCCAAAAGATCTACCTAATAAGTCAAAAGTCAGTAGATTTCTTCTACTTTGTTATACATGCCTATGATCATTTTTGTAAATAAGTTCAATGAATAACTAATTTAGTCAATCTTGTTGTATACTTGTATCATATGTTTACACTATGCTAGAAAAGCATTTATTAATATATAAACTCATGTTTTACACTTTAAATAACCACAAATTTGATACTATTGCCTTTGGTTCTATGTACTCTTGGTTACTTCTTCACTTTCAAATTTGTAGTCTAAACCAGCTCCATATTTCCATGCTTCAAGTTTCCTATTCCATTTGTACTTTGTCTCGGTTGAAAACGTATCAATCACAGGCCTATCAGAAAGTTAAAAATTTGGTATAATCATCTTACAATGTAAAAGACATATTATATAATAATTAATAAATTATAATTATATGAAAGATAATACCTTAATAATGGGTCAATGAATATGGAAAGAAATGTATAAGAACCCAAAAGCGAAAAATGTCCTAGCCAGTCTATGAGTACAGGTAACCCAACCTGTTAAACCAAACCATGGTTAAGTTAGTTTATAAATCTGATGTTCTTTTAGTGAATATAAATATATAAAATTATTACCTGTTTAAATATTGAAGGAAGGATTTGAGGTTTGGTTAGCATAACTAGGCCTAGTGTCTTCACGAGAGGACCAAATTGTATAACATCTTGAAGAAACGGTCTTAACACTGGTTCCCCTAGTCTCTGAGGAAATGCTATGAATAATTAACCATGGTTAATATGGCGAGTTAAAAGCTAGAAAAGGTTCATACCTGCATGCTGATGAAATTGGCATGGAGAAGGTCGTTGATGAAATCTGGTGGGACCCCGGCTTGTTTTCTTGCTGACATGGCTCTTTGGAATAACCAAGATGCACTTAAGTTTGGCTGAAAAAAAAAAATATATATATATATATATATATATATATATATATATATATATATATATATTTTATTATATTAAACTAAAACAGTAATATTAATTTAATTAGGGTTTATTGGGGAGGAAATGGGGACCATGTATGGATTTAATAACGATAGATTGTCAGAATCCAGGAGATTGGAACTGATAGCTTCATGTATTCCTGACAAAAAAAAGATGAAATGAATGATAATCATGGAGGCTGGTTTGACTTTGACTTTTGACTTTTGACTTTTTAATTACCATTTGATATTCTTCCAAGGTGTCTAGTCAAACTCCCGAAACCACCAAAGGAAACTGGAGACTGTATTCCACTTGCATCACCAAACTGTAGAACACGATTGAAAGCTGCTGGCAGTGGACTGCAGATTCATTTCTCCACAATGAATTAAAATGAGAAAAATTAGATTTTTATACTATATGGGAAAAAGACAAAAAGAAAAAGATTTTATCAGATTGCATTTTTTTTACTTACCTGTCACGATAAGTTGGGAAAATTCCATATATAACCCTCAGAATCTCTAGATCATCCAACGAGACTTCCTGGGTGGAAGTGGAAGAAGATCAAAATCTTGGGTATCAATCAGTAAATATTAGCATGAAATCAAGAGACGTCTATTTTTTTTTTTTTAATTAATAAATGTTACCTGGTATTTTGGCATTAAATCCCAATAATCTTCTAGTAAATCTTCAAGTTTAGGGCTAGTAGGTTGTGGATCAATGTAAGTGAACATGTAAGTAGTTCGATCCAACGGTCCAGAACCAGCAGGGAATGCCTGTTGTTGGTTTACCAAAAAACATTAATTCAATTAGTATTTTAATCCAATTCCAAATGATAATTAGTGAATTACCTCCCAAAAGTATTGTGCTTGAGAGTTTCCAACTGGCTTTGCTTCTGCACTGCTATAAATGACATCGCTTCTAGAATTTTCCTTGAAACCACGACAACAAGAACCAACAACAAGGCAAACACCATCCGGCTTCCTGCCACCTCTGATCTGTTGTTTATTTATTATATTACTATTATGCTTCTACTAAAATCAGCTTCTTATATTATGTTTAATTATAATCGGAAGAAAAAAGAAAAGAATTGTTTTAGTTTTGTCATAACCTGTTTTAGCACAGGCGAAAAATTCCCCATTGCATCAATTATGAGACTAGCTGACAAAATCTTTCCCTCCATTAGTTCCAATACCTTCAAAACAGAGTCAGTTATCAATATTCATCAACCAAAGCTTTTTATTTAAGCAAATAGGTAATAAAGATCTTACTGCTGTATCTTGATAAACATTTATGCTAGACACACTGCAGCCCTCAAGGACTACTCCACCAAGTGAATCAAATCGCTTCCTCATAATATCTATAAGTTTTGCAGGCCTACAATATATATAAACCACTAAATCATGAATTAATTAATTATTTATTATAGAAGAAAAAACTCAAATGAAAAACTTACGAAACACCAAGATTAAGAATGTTTTCAACCCATATCTCCCCTTTCCTCTCAAATCCACATCTGTTCTGCAAATTAGAAATAACAAGAATGAATGATCTTTTGAGTTTAAAATAAATAAACCAATTAAAATTTTGTTAACTGAAAGCTGGATGCTATTGTAATAAAGTATTATTTTACGGGATTAAAAACTGAAGTTGTGGCCTCTTCAATGTCATCTTCTGTTAAGATGCCAACTTCAACAAGTTCCAGGAGCTCTTTCTTTGATATATTCCACTCTTGTTCCCTCTGATATTAATCCAACCAAAATGTCAATAGCTTAATTCACTTAAAATTAAAAAAAAAATAGCACACAAGAAAGCACATAGTACATACATACCCCTTTTAGTAAGTTCCTTTCCACCACTCCAACACGGAGGCCTTTCAAACTTAATGCAGTGGCAATGAAGATCCCTAAAGTACCTCCACAAACCAACACATCAAATTTATCCACTTCATTCATGTCATTATCAAACAATCCAAGGGTATTTGTCACAATTTTTTTGGGTTCTTGAATAGCTGCTGCAATGCAATTCACATGTAAATTTCATATTAAATTTTGCCAAATTGTGGGAAAGCATAACATTGAATTGATGATGGTATTGAAATTAACTATCGACCTGTTTCAGCAGAGCAGATAGTAGACCACAAATTATCCAATCTCTTTAAAGCATCATAAGAGTATGCCCCACCAGCTCCTCCAACTTCCCCACCTACTGAAATGCTCTCCATTATCCTCTAAAAGGCAAGGGAACCGAATTTTAGACACATGGTTCAGCTAGGACGAATATCAAACACCTTGTGTGCAATATATTATACAAACGGAACTGAGGATTCAGAAGCAAGAAATGTGTACCTGAGTTCTTGAAGAGGCCGCTCTTAGTTGCAGAGATAGCTTCTTTGATCTCTGGATATTATTGTAAACAGAAGGGTGTAGAGAAAAGCCATTGCCATTGAGGTTGGAGCTGGATGGGTGTGGTCGAAGCTGAACTTGAATCACAACCATCATACGGTGTTGGTGTTACTTTCTTCTACGGGAGATGTATTTGAAATCCGAGTTTATTATTCGAGTACATGACATTTGTTCGGGATCATTCAATTGGATGTGCCAATTGGATATGCGTAGGAGCATGGTACACGTTAAAGTTAAAAGCAAGCCAATCCATATTATGAGATTTCACACCCTCAAGTTTAAAGATAAGGCTTCATATGCCCAATGGTTATAATATATGTCTAGAGTACCCTCTCCAGGTGGTTTACTTATCAATTTACACCCTCAGTTTGTTTTGTGGTGAATATTATTGCAAACATATGAAGATCGAATTGACAAAAAGTAAACCACTTGGAGGTGTTATTCTAAACACTTTCAAATAAGTTATTAACAATTGAGGGGAGCAAAATAAGCAGCTCCACATGGCCTAATTTTTTTATTATATATCTTTATTTAAAAATAAAAACTTAGAATAATAATAAGGACCCGTTTTTCTTGTTCGTCCTAAGCTTTTAAGGATACTTAATTTTTCAGGACCGACCTTGGTTATAAACCACCTTCAAATAAGTTATAAGAGGAAATAACTTATCTAAATTATTTATATAAGTCAATAATCACTTTTTATTTATTCTATCTAAACACTAAAAAAATGATTGTTAATAGTACCAAACTATAATAAACATCTTAAATAAACAATCTCAAAACACCTTCTCAAATTAAATGAATTGATTTTTCAAAATGTCTTTTATATATATATATATATATATATATATATATATATATATATATATATATATATATATATATATATATATATATATATATATATAAAGTGGTTCAAATGAGAAGCACAGAAGATTAAAAACCCTAGGAACCTTTAGTTCATAAGTAAATATGTACAGTGAATATTACTAAAAATGTTAAAATCCTGATTTTTGTCTTTTTGGTAAAAAAAAAATGGCAAGATCATAATTTTTATAGTCTACTATTTATATTCATACATTCATTTATATTCTAACATAAAATTTATATAAAATACAACTTTATACAACCTATTTACAATTTAATACACAATTCATAACTTAATACAATTCATTTTACAATAATTCACATATTTAAAGAAGTCAAACTCAAACTCTACTTCCACCACCACCACATGCCGCCACTAACCAGCCGTGCCACCATCACAACCATTATTCCTTCAAAATCATATATGTATATAAATTCATGTATTGACAGCTTAAATACTACATTCACAGTTTAATAAACCTATTAATTCATTCATTTTGAATTTAATGCAAAACAAATATAAAGAGTAATGCATTATTACATACTTATACAACAACAAAAAATATTCATCAGAAAAATAAAACATAAATATTTCATATTTTAACAAAAGGTTCATGAAAAACTCAAAGCAAAAAACAATCAATTGAAAACTTAATACAATTTGATACATAGAGTTCACAGCTTAATATAACAAATTAATAATTTAATATACAAAATTGTCATATTCTTAACTTAAAACTTACATTTACACCTTTAGATCTAAAGGCAGTGCTTCTTTCATATTTTAATTTACACCATATTCACAGTTTAAGTTTTACATAATGTATTTAAAATTACAGAAAACAAGATCTATATATAATGATTCTTGCTCCTCTCATTTCAGAATTAAACACATAATTTATAAAAAGAAAAAAAAATCACAGCTTAATACAGTTAATTTACAGATTAACACAGTTGTTTCACAGCTTAATACAGTCAATTTACAATTTAATATACAAAAGTCACAGCTTAATAGTTAATACAACAAATTTTACAATTTAATACACAAAAAATATATATATTCATAAAATTCATAGCTTACTACAACAAATCATAGTTTAATACACAAAAACTATATACTTACATCCATATTCTCAACTTAAATTTTATATTTATGCATTCATATCTGCAGACATTTCTATGTATTAAATTGTGAATTTATTATATTAAGTTATGAATAAAACTCACAACTTAATACAAAAAAAATCACAATTTAATACAATACATTCACAACTCATTTATGAGTATAATCTCATATTTCAGTGTATTAGACAGCTTATTCATAGTTTAGTATATATATATATATATATATATATATATATATATATATATATATATATATATATATAAAGACTAAACTGCACAAATGGTCCCTGTGGTTAGCTCAAAATTGTCATTTGGTCCAAAAAGGTTTGGATTAGCATAAGAGGTCCAAACTTTTCATTTTGCTGTGAGTTTGATCCAAATCATTTTAAAAATTCTTCAAATGGCGGATTTGCTCTTTTCTATTTATTTTTTCCTTTTCTTTTCTTTGGTATTATTTAATTACAACTCCTCTCTCTCTCTCTCTCTCTCTCTCTCTCTCTCTCTCTCTCTCTTTCTCACACACAAGAAACCCTCATCCAATTACCCCACCTCGTCTGCTGCTTCTTCTTGTTCCCTACGACTCCAATTCAACCGGCGAAACCATAAAGCTCTCATTTACATAGGATTCGTGCTCCGTCGATGGAACATGTCGGTAATCGCCCGCCTAACGTCGTCACAGGTGTGCTTCCATTAAACCCTAGCTTTCGTCCAATAAATTTCTTAACCAATCAACGACAGCATCAATAGCCTTTTTCCCAGCGTACCTGCGTTACTTTCAAATGAGGGTTCTCTGTTGAAATTCTTGTCGCCGGTGATTCCTTTTTGTTTCTCCGCTATTTCTTGAACCATGGCAGAACAGGGAGGAGGGAGAGACATGTGTTTGTGTGTGTTTATGTGATTGGGTCGATATTTGAGTCTTTGTGTATGTTCATCTTCACCTGTTTGTTCATCTGCATCTGGGTTTCTTCAGCATGATCTATAAGGAGATTATACACATGTATGAGTTCTCCAAATCTTAGATTTTTTATTGTGGGTTTCTTAAAAACATTTCTATAATGTTGTTTTGGAAATTGGGTTTTGATTTCTAATTTTTGGAATGATGGGTTTCTTCGATTCTTAGGTTGAAAAAGGCAAACAAAAATCGTTTGCTAAAGAACACATAAAAGGGGTAAAGTAGTATTGTTTTTGTTGTAAACCATCATTAATGTCATAAATCATGATGGAATTTTAATTCCTGCGACCTGATTCGAAACTCATGAATAAGAAGTCGGGGTAAGTCCTGATTTCTTGAACAGTTGAACTTGTTGATGTTGATGGTGGGTCATCGGAGATGAGTATGGGATCTGTAGGGGATGAATGAGTTTAAGTGTGTGTGTGAGAGAGAGAGACCATTTGTAAGTAAATAATACCAAATAAAAGAAAAGAAAAGAAAAGGAAAAAATAAATAAAAAAGGTCAAATCCGTCATTTGAAGAATTTTTAAAATGCTTTGGACTAAACTCGCAACAAAATGAAAAGTTTGGACCACTGGTGCTAGTCCAAATATTTTTGGACCAAAGTGACAATTTTGAGCTAACCACAGGGACCATTTGTGCATATATAAATTATCTCATATTTTTCAGAGGCAAACATCAGAAGAAAAACATATACATGAATCATAAAAGATGATAACTTATCTGAAATCAACGAAAAAGAAGAATGAGAGATAGAACATATCCATACTATACCACCATCAACACCGCCAACTACCATATGTCGCCATCAACCATCGGTGCCAACACCACTAACATCATTCCCTCCAAAAATCATATCTAAAAAAAAATATAATTCACAGTTTAATACAATATTGCAAACAATAATTCACAACTTAATTCATACACTAATTCACAAGTTAGTGCGTCAAAAAAGTACACATTCACAACTTAATAACTTACACATTCACAAATTAATACATAAAAACATATATTCATAGCTTAACAACTTACCGAATTTCGTTTTAAGACATTTCATCAAACACTTTGTGTGCAACACATACATTAGAACTCCCATTCACATTTTAATAAAACAGTTTAGGACTATCATTCACAATTTAATAAAGCAATTCAAGATTCTTATTGACAATTTAATAATTTAATACAATACATTCACATCTCATTTATAAGTATAATCTCATATTTCAGTGTATTAGACAACTTATTCACAGTTTAGGACATATATAAATTATCTCATATTTCAGAGGCAAACATCGAAAGAAAAACATATACATGAATCATAAAAGAGGATAACTTATCTGAAATCAACAAAGACGGAGAATGATAAATAAAACATATACATACTATACCACCACCATCAACACTGCCAACTACCATATGTCGCCATCAACCACATGTGCCAATACCACCAACATCATTCCCTCCAAAATTCAGATATGGATAAAAAAACCGAATTCACAGTTTAATATAATATTTAAATCACTAATTCACAGCTTAATTCAATATTTCAAACACTAATTCACAACTTAGTGCATCAAAAAATACACATTCACAACTTTAACTTACATATTCACAAATTTATACATAAAAACATATATTCAAAGCTTAATAACTTACTGAATTTTGTTAAGGCATTTCATCAAACACTTTGTGTGAAACACATACATCAGAACTCCCATTCATTGTTTAATAAACCGGTTTACGACTATCATTCATAATTTAATAAAGCAATTTAAGATTCTTATTGACAATTTAATAATGCATTAATCAATGTGAAAACCAATCAAATAATGGAGCTTTATCCATCCTAAGTGATATGTAGATTCATTTTTATCTATTATATTTTGTATGCTTTAACATTAAATTTTTAATAATATCAATACTTTATGCCTGCATATAATATCATAATTTTATCGCATTCCTTAGCAACACGATTTTTATACCTTCAAATCAATATTCATGGTGCAAATTAGACTAAGGGGCTGTTTGTTACCACTTAATACCTCTTAAAAATAAGCATGTATGAATCCATCCAATTAAGTGTGTTTGTTTATCTCTTACTTTTGCATCTTAATCTTAAAATAACCTCTTATTCGGTCAGACTCTAGGCCACATCTGAAAGAAAAAAAAAAAGACGTGTTTCCCTTTATGCCCCAACCCTACCATACTGCCTCTGTTCATTCTCTTCTCGCTACCGAAGAATTCCTCCCTCTTCTTTCCTCTGCCCTCTTCAACGTCTCCATGCCAATCCTCTCGGTCGAACTCATTGTACACCGCCGACACGAGATGTAACATCCGGATTTCCAGGGATAATATTTTTGAGTATTCATTTCGAGATACGAGGAATGACTCGACGAGTTGATGCCTTAACTCGTCAAGTAGGGTCGCGTTTTGGTGACGTGTTAATGAATGGACTCGACGAGTCAGGTATCTGACTCGCCGAGTCAGCGCTGCTGAGAAAAACCCTAATTGTCCGGGTTTGTGACCTATTTAAAGGCCCTTATGGCCTTCATTTGCGGCCACACTTCCCTTGAGAGACCCTAATTGATCCAGAGAGCATAGAGAGAAAGAGGGAGCTATTTTTCATCATTTTGGGTGCATTCTTGCAAGGAAGAAAGAGAATGTTCAAGCTAAATTGTTGGAAGGGCTCAGATGTACTACTATTCCATTCAAAGTTGTTGTTTAAGGTATAAATCTCCACCTGTTTTCGTATGGTTAGTAGATCTCATGAATTTAGGGTTTCTTTACCCTCTTTTAAGCTGAGTTATGATGAAAGTGAAGACCCCTTGAGGCATAGACATCAGATCTGGACCTTGAGAGGTCCATAGAGTCCCATGATCCCAGCTTTATGCAGTCACATAAGAGTATTGAGCCTAAAACACCATTATGAGGGTTATTTTGTCAGTTAGAGCTAGATGTGCAATGCATGATCATAAAGATTGAACCTTTACGTGATTAATGAGCCTTGTGAGCATAGATCTGAAGTTTGGGAAAATATCTTGCACTAAAATGGTCTGAATGCAAAAGAGTCTGAATAGACTCGCCGAGTTGAGCCGCTGACTCGACGAGTAGCCAGGGTTTTGTCCCGATGATCTGAGTCAGGTGGTGATCCGACGAGTTAGGGGTTAGCTCGCCGAGTTGGAGCTTGGTGGAGTTGTCATGAATCGAATGGACTCGACGAGTCTCCCGAGTGCACTCGACGAGTCTGGTCAAAACTAGAGTTGACTTTTGTTGACCTTAGGGTTTGGTCAAAATGAGTGAAAGAGGTCAGGAAGGGTAGAATGGTCTTTTACCCATCTGAGAGAGAGAGAGAGAGAGAGCATGGGAAGGGAATAGTCTAACCTTTGAGAGCCATTGTTAATTAGAGGTAATTTCTGTATGTGATTAGGTGGAGGCTAGATCAGTGTTTCGGGTTCGAGATCATCCGAGTTTACCCGAGGTGAGTCTTCTCAGTATACATTACCTAGAGTGGTATCTATGTGCAGACCGGAGGGTCTTATGTGTATGTGTATGTTTGAGATTTATGTGCATTGTGTTATATGTATGTTATGTGTTATATAGACCGGACCATAGGGTCCAACGACTCATGAGGCCAGAGGATCCTCGATCAGACCGAACCAGAGGGTCCAACGAGCTAGACCGGACCTGAGGGTCCAACGAGCTAGACCGGACTTGAGGGTCCAACGAGCTACGGGACTGGAGGGTCCCGCTGAGACACATTGACCGGAGGGTCATACCGAGTTATAGCCTCCAGTGGCTTATGTGTTGTATGTGGTATTTTGGGGAACTCACTAAGCTTTGTGCTTACCGTGTAATGTGTTATGTGTTTCAGGTTTCTCAGGATCGCGGGAGGGCATCGGCTTGATTGTACACACCAGAGAAAGAGTTATGAGGATCATGGATTATTAATGGAGTTATGTTTTGTAATTTGAATAAACGAGATTTTTATACAATATGTTATGAAAAGTATGCGATTTTTAAATGAAAATTTTGTTTGAAAATTTATGTTGTTACACGAGACCTCCGATGCCACCGTCCTAGACCCTCGGTCCGACAGCAAGGCATCAAGTATGGCTTTCGTTCTTCTCCAATCGCTGAAATTCTATCACTCCCAAATTTTATGAAATTGAGTTCATGTAATGGATTTCCCCAACAACCACCACCGATCATTGCCTTCCTCCGGTCTTTCTCTGTTGGTGTGTTTTTCATTCTCCAATTTTGAAATCGATTTTCTCATAATCGAGTTTTGAAATTGGTTTTCTCATAATCTAGTTATTGAAATCGAAATCGAAACCTGAAAATTGTTTGAAATCGAGATTTTAAAGAATCTATGCTGAAAATTATGTCTAAAAATCGACTTTTGAAATTCATTCCCGTTTTTATGTTTTTCTGCATTTTTTTTTTCTTTTCATAGGTATTAATTTTGCTTTTATCATATAGGAAATCAATGAACAGTAGATGTAATTAGGTATAATTATTTTGATGCATACTTGATTGGTGCTTCCTTCCTCATGTTTCCATTGATTTGTGGTGCAGCTCATGGTTAGGCAATGAAGAATATACATGACAGGACTGGTTCTTCAGAAATTTTTTATAGAAGTTCAACTGATTCTTCAGATAGAATTTTTATAGAAAATGTGTTCCTAACTGCTATTATAAGTTGCTGATTTTTTTCATTTGTTGAAATCTGTTGCTGATCTTGTTATTATGTGCTGATATGTTGAAATTTATTGTTGATAGTGTTATGTTTGATTTGGATTAATATTAATTTTCAATTATGTTTAATCTGGATTTTATATAGTGTTTATAAAAAAAGTTGATTTGGTTATTTTATAAAAAAAATCATTACATTAAGCGCAAAATAAAATAGAAGGGTAAAATAATCATTTTTATAATTCAGCACTGTAATTCAGAGGTTCCAACCAAACAACATTTGAAAATTCAGATCTTAAAAATTTACCCTCTTAGAAATTCAGACCTCTTAAAAATTCAGATCCTGCCAAACAGCCCCTAAGAGTGAAGATAACTGAAACATAATACTCAGGACATGAAATAAGGAAATGACGTTTAAAAAGCAACTCTGGAACAATTAACTCAAAAATTGATGTATTAGTTTCATAAAAAAAACATAATACATGCATTAGAAAAACGATAAAGATGAACGATGATCTAAAACACCTATACTAATTAGGTCAAACGATTTTGGGGAATTACCATGATTAACGAAGAGGACACTGTAGATCTAACAGATCTATTGACGGTGAAGGTGAAAGCATTTGGAAATCACAAAATCTGAAACATCGTATTGTTGTTGAGTTTATTGAATCACATGTACCGATCACAAATAACTTTTTTGAGATCCAATTTCCTGCCTCGATCATTATCAAAACTTGATATCGGAGGAACAAATCAATCCGGAAGCATAATTGAATTAGGAATTTTGTTCATAATCGATTATAGATTGAACAAAATATTTCGGATTCAGAATCTCTTCTCCAATTTAGAATTGGTTATAGGTGAGCCCATTGATGGTGAGAGCGTGAAGGATGGAAGTGTAAGAGATCATTAGATTATTCGTAGAGAGAAAGAGAGGCGGCAGTGTCGGTCGATCGTCCAATTAGTTGTAGAGAGAAAGAGAGGTGGTGGTGAGGACTTGAGGGAGACGTTATTTTTGTTACTATTGTCTTTATCACACATTCTCACTAATTAAACTATCTACAAGGTTATTATATTTCTTTTTATTATTCTCTTTCTGTCAGACTGTTGTCGGATTGTTTATTGAGTCGTATTCTGTAAGAATGAAAATGAGTGAAAAACGATGCGTGAGAACAAAAATGAATAAAAATAGTGAGAATGTATGAAAATGACAATAGTTTTGTGAGATTGGACGCATTTACATTACTAAACAACCTATTCTATTAGTAAATCTTATAGAATAACACTGTCCATACATCCGCGCAATAGTTCTCCATCCACATTATAACCTAACCCTATATATATATATATATATATATATATATATATATATATATATATATATATATATATTGCCTGAAATAAAATAGATTATATTTAAATTAAAGTTCAACACATCATCATCTGTAACCAATTTTAAACTTTTTTTTATTCTCGTTTGTAGTTTTATATCCATAGATATTGTGGGCCATGTGAATCCTTTAGAAAAACACACGAGTCATGTACCTTATTATTTCCCACCCATAATAAACTTTATATGTTGATATTTAGGCATTGTTGCCCTCAACCTCCACTGTGATACCAATGAACCTACAACACTCCACCGTGATACCAATCTACCCACACCCTCATAATTAAATAACATAAAACTTGTGGTGAAACTCACATGGTTGTGTATAGATAATGAAGCATATCACAAAATTACAAAATATAAAAATGTAGCCATGACCCAAAAAGAATCAGGAACTTAAAGTAACCTAAAAGTCAAATAAGTGATGTTTAAAACGTAATAACATAAATGTCACCCTAAGCTTTGACAAGGCCATCACCCAAAATACACTCGCACTATGTCCCGTAATGGTCGAATAAGCGTATGTTCTAGCTAAATAAATGCTTTAGATGGACCTGAGATGTGTTGGACAGATGTTCTATGAATGTACATATGTGAACCGGGAGATGGTAGTTTCCCCTTAACTTGATGATTATTGGGAATGATTGATTTGACAGCTCTTGTTGGATTTATTGTGAACCGAAAGATGTACTCTTGTGTTTGTTTTAGGCAAAGTATTTAATATATGAACATTTGGAGTAATTAGAGTTTCATAATCGTAAGGATGAACAAAAAGTAAATCACGATCAATCATAAATCTAGTAACATAAATAGGTTAAGTGGGATTTTGAGAAAAGATGCAGAAGTGAAATAGTAGACTAAGAAGACCCATCTTTCTGATTTACATTCAAACTTTCCTAAGTTATCTTTATTATTCTTTATGAAGCATCAACAACCGAAGGCATGTGTATTGAAGGTGGGTCCTAGGACCCACCTAACATTTTACTAACATTTTAAAATCTATTATATATTATATATAAAAAAATTGGAGACCTACCTTACAAATTATAAGGACCTACCTAATAATGTCTAGAAAACAAATGTGTCAAACCATTTGAAGTCATATCTTATATCTCAATCCATTTAAAATAGTCTAATGTCACATTCCACTTAAATCTTAATCAATTGGTAATAGCCTCGTCTATTTAAACTTAAATGAAGAAAAAAAATTAACATAACTATATTTTGTGAAACGTCGCCTATCAACAACATCTCCGACTTCGAGATATGTAGGTAACAAGATCGCCTTTGATTTAGATAAAATAATGAAAATGACTATAATTGTGGGAACTTTAATATAAAATTTGAGTTTATGTTTAAATATTTTAAGATATATGACCTGACCCGATCCTATTTTGTTTAATCTTTCATTTCTTCGGTTTCACTTAAATAAGGAACCACGTGAATTTTGGTTCTAGATTCGCCACTGACCAAGAATATGAAATAATTTAACATTTGGTTTTCATTTGTTCATGGCTTCATAAATAGTAACATTTAATTTACAATCGATCAAAGACCAATTATGTGTAAAGCATGTACTTGTATTTGCTTCATCCCAAAAATACTATAAGACATGTGAGCAAATATAAGCATTAATTAGGCAACTTCATTGTTGGATTTTGTTTTTTCTTTCAACAACAAAATTTACATAGTAGCATAGCACTATCTTCTTGGTCGTGGGTTTGAAATAACACTCAGGTTCGGAAGACGACATTTAATAGCTGAAATTCAAACATTTACTTGTGAAATTGGTTCCTCAAGAAGAAAAGACAAAACTAGCCTCATATGAGGGGCACATGTTGAAGAAAACAGATAATTCCATAATGAAAAACTCATAAATAAGGACAATTTTTGCAATTTGAAACTATTTTGGACCTTAGTAAAAAAAATTACAAATAAGATGAACAATTTTGCAGTTTTTTTTAAAAAAAAGAGCTATAATAAAAAATAATGATTATTGGTAAAAGAACATTTTAAACAATTAATTTGAACGACCAATATGATTATGAGAAATTAAAAATCTTCATATTTTTTTTTCCTATCTATTTAAGATGATGAGATGTGTACAAATTTAACATCCTAATCAAATTTAAACACTTGTCACCATCTAAAATAGATAGGAAAATATTAGGAACAAAAAGTAAAAGATATTGTGACAATCTAAAATAGATAGGAAGATATAGGAACAAAATAAGAAAATATTTAATTTCTCAATCATGATTATATTAGATACTAAAAGATACTCTCGGTACTCGTAAGAGCAATTTGGCTGGTTAATAATAGGGAATTTGACTTATTAAGGTAATTAAGTATTTCAAATGTTCACATATGGGTAATATTGTTTTTTTTGTACTCATTTACCCAACTAACTTGTTTCATCCGTTTAAAAATAACCAACATTACCGGCTATTACCTGTTTTAGCCGGTAACATTGATTTAGCTCGGTTTAAAAGCTTACGTGGAATGTTACGTGTCTATTACACCCCTTTCTCATTTAATTAGGGTTCGTCATCGTCAGCTAACACACCTCGATTACATTCTTCTGTGAGAAATCAATCGATACATCAAATCGACGATTAGGGCTTGGAATTGAAGTTGGAATTGTAGTCGACTGCTAGCATGGCATCCTCATCTACAGGTATGTATATATCTGTAGATTTTCATTACAATGGATTCTTTTCGCCAAACCCATTGGTGTACTTAGACCCCGTAAAAACAAATGTACGTGATGTGGATTTTGGGGGATTTACGTATAAAGAGTTTCTTTTGTGGCTTACGAAATTAACAAATGGAGCATGTGATAATGTCTACTACTGTGTGAGAAAGGAAAGCTTGTGTGAGGGTATTAGAAGAATCGACAGTGATGCTGATTATTGGGAGTTTGTGGAAACTGTTTATAGTCTGGAGAGTGATAGTCTTGAGAGTAAGTTAGATGTGTACATTGACCACCGAAATGAACCAATTCTTGATTGGGCTGATAACGAGTTCTTAGCAGATGGTAAAGGGTATGAGTCAGATTATATGGATGAAGAGGATGACAAGGATTCTGAAGTTTCAATGACAATGGAATATGAACATGAATGGGATGATGAAGAGGAACATACTTTTGATAAAACTGTTGGAGACCCATTCTTGGACAAACTTTCAGGGCATATTAGTGATGATGATGAAGAGGAAGCAAACAATGGGAAACTTAAGGATGTTGTGTTCCCTGTCCATAATGAGAATCAAGAATGGGAGCAAATGGTGCCAGTTTTGGGTATGAAGTTTTCTAATCCATTGGAATTGAAGTTGTGTATCACCAACTATGCAGTAAAAAATGGATATGATTTATGGTATGAGAAAAGTGATCATGAAAGGTTATTGGTAAAATGTTGTAAAGGTAAGACAAATAAACAGGGTAAAGGTTGTCCTTTTAGGTTATGGGCAACCTGGATGAGCAGTGAAAAATCATTCCAGATTAAATCTCTGAATGGTATGCATAATTGTGCAAGAGTGTTCAAATTTGGGTCCATTGTTACCTATAAATGGATAGCAAAGCATTTCATGAATCATATACTTCAGAAACCAAAGATGAGTATAAGGAAGTTGAAAGCTAAAGTCAGCAAGAAATTTAATTTGATTGCAAGTGTTGGTCAATGCAGAAATGCAAGGAAGTATGCATTTCAGGAGATAGAGGGTACTTTGAAAGAGCATTATGCAAAAACATGGAGCTATGGAGAAGAGATAAGAAGGACTAACCCTGGATCAACAGTGAAGATGGATGTAGATGTCATGCTTGATGGAACCACATATTTCTCAAAGTTTTATGTATGTTTCAAGGGACTGAAGGATGGATGGATTGAAGGTTGTAGGAGGGTAATTGGACTAGATGGTTGCTTCCTAAAGGGCATATGCAGAGGTCAGTTGCTCTCTGCTATAGGTAGAGATGCAAATAACCATATATATATCCCATTGCTTGGGCTGTCGTATCAGTGGAAAGTAAAGAAACATGGAAGTGGTTTATTGACCTTCTAATTCAGGACCTTGGAATGGGAGTTGGGCATGGACTAACCTTGATATCAGACCAACACAAAGTAATAAATTTCTATTATTTTCATCTTTATTTTAGCTTATGTTATGTTTTTGTTGTTTAAATTTTGTGTCTATTGCTAATAGGGATTACTTGAGGCTGTGAAGGAAAGGGTCCCAGCAGCAGAGCATAGGCAATGTGCTAGGCACATATGTGCTAACTTCCTGAAAAGGTTTAAGGGCCAAGTGTTTAGAAAGCTTTTCTGGTATGCTGCTGCAGCTACTACCCCTGCAAAATTTGAACAACACATGAATGAAATCAAGAAATTAGAGCCACTAGCTTATGACCATTTGATGGAAAGGGACCCTAAAACTTGGAGTAAAGCATTTTTTCAGACTGATAGGGCTTGTGATGCATATGAAAATGGTATATCTGAGAGTTTCAACTCTGTGATTGAAGTTGCTAGGAAGAGACCACTAATCACCATGTTAGAAGAAATTCGAATTTATGTGATGGAGAGGCTTTATAGACAGAAGATTAAGGGGCAATCTTGGGATTTAACCATATGTCCTACCATTAGGCTGAAGTTGTCCAAGCTTAAGGATCTTCAAAGGTAAGTGCTTAAAACTGTTTGTCCTTATATATGTTTGTCTTTAAACATGTTTGTCCTTATATATGTTTGTTTGTCTTTAAACATGTGTATATACACAGGTTTTGGAAAGTAATACCATCTAGTTATCAACAGTATGAAGTCAGACTTGGGTATGATGCATATGTTGTGGATATTGGTAGCAGGACATGTGCTTGCAGAACTTGGCAGTTAACAGGTTACCCTTGTGTGCATGGGTATGCTTGCATTGCAAGCCTCAACAGGGATGTAGAGGAGTATGTGTCACCATGGTTTACCACATCAATGTACCTAAACTGTTACAGGTATACCATTAACCCACTAAATGGTAGTGACATGTGGCCTCATGTAGACTACATCAACCCATTGCCCCCCAAAAGGAGAAGGCTACCAGGAAGACCATCAACAAAAAGGAAAAGGGATCAGATTGAGAGGGAAAACCAAGGAAAAAAGCATTCAATCACAAAAAGAGGTAGTGTGATGAAATGCAGCATATGTAGGGAAAGTGGGCATAATAAAACAACTTGTCCTCAAAAACCAATTGGGGAATCATCAAATGCAAGTTCAAAGAAAAAGAAATCCAAGAAAGCTGGTATGTTTGATATATTTATTTATATATAACTTGTATAAATTAACATATTTGGCATAACTTAACTTTTCAAGTAATACAAAACAGATAAAGTGAAGGTTGTATTGGCACATGAAGTTGATATTGACAGTGAAAGTGAAGTTGAAATAGAACCTGAAAGTGATGTTGACTCTTTTGATATTGAATTTGAAGATGATGTGCAACCTGAAGTTGAAGATGGAGTAGAACCTGAAGTCCAAGATGGAGTGCAACATGAAGTTCAAGATGAAGTGCAAGCTGAAGTTGAACCTGAAAATCATCCTGAAGTTCATGATGCTAACCAAGTTGAAGTTCACCTTGCAGTTCAAGCTGAAGTTGAACCTGAAGTGCAAGTTCAAGTTGAAGATGCTAACCAAATTGTAGTTCAAGATCAAGTGGAAATACCAGCTTTTCAAGTTGTAGTGGGAAAGAGGGCAAGGAAACCTTCAGAAAGAATTACAAAACTAAAGATAAGAAAGATGTGGGAGGGAAAACAGGGCAGTAGTGATGACAATCCGTATGAGTTGGATTAACTTTTGGCTTATTGTACTGTTGTTAATATTTTTGGCATCTTTGACTGACATCTTTTAACTTTAGAATCTTTTGGCACATCTTTTGAAAACTAGTTGGAATAGCTTAACTTTTTGCACATCTTTTGGGTGTAATGAATGTTTAACTATGTTATGTAAAACTTTTGTCACATCTTTTGAAGTCAATGTTCCCTGGAATGTCTATAATACATTACCATCTTTTGCACATCTTTCTAATACCATTTGTATTATTTATAATTTATTACCAACTTTTAGAATATCAACTGTAATCACAATTCCTTTACAGTGTAATCATAATTCCATTACATTGTTTGAACAATTCAATTCCAGTGATTAACAATAACATTACAAGTTTTGTACACTACCATTCCAATGATTCAATTACAATGATTCAATTCCATAACAATGTTTATTACTATCTTTTATACTACCAAGTTTAATACCCATTCCATTACAATCATAACAATGTTTATTACTATCTTTTATACTACCAAGTTTAATACCCATTCCATTACAATATACTATTCCATTCCAATGATAGAATATAAGCTTTTTCATTGAAAACATCACAAAAGCATACATAATTTAGTCATACTACATCATAATACATAATTTAAAACAGCATTTTGACATACAAGAGAAACAAGAAAATTAATGCAAGTCTATGGGTAAACAATTTCCAGTTGACTTTGTCAAGTTCTTGTTTATTCCTGTTCTTCTCTTCTTCAATCTTCATCCTGCATATGCTGATTTCATTCTCCAATGTACAAATTTTCAAGGTAAGATTGCAGCTTTCTTCTGCTTTCATCCTGTAATGCCCTCTTCCATCTTTCCTCCCTTCATCCTCATCCAACCATTGCCAAAATTTACAGCTTGGAGTTTTTCCATTCTTCAAGAAATTTATAAAACATGTTAAATTGAAGGATGAAGAAGAAATAAAAAGTATGAATTACCAGTGAGTTTTGACAAACTCTGAATTTCCTTCCAGGATTGTCTGGGGTTCTTGATGTCTTCACACGAGATGGCAAATCGCAATCACATGGATGATCCGATTGCAATTCGTCTTGTCGTTTGGAAGAAAAGGATGAGGAAGAAGATGCCATCGATCGATCTAGGGTTTTAATTAATAAGCTGTCGTATCTCACCCTTCTTATAATGTAAACAATTCTCAATGCCACGTAGGTGATGACTATTGTAGCGTACAAGCCACGTAGATGCCACATCACCCAAAACCTACAATAGCCGGTAATGTTGGTTATTTTTGAACGGCTGAAATAAGTTAGTTGGGTAAATGAGTACAAAAAAAAACAATATTACCCATATGTGAACATTTGAAATACTTAATTACCTTAATAAGTCAAATTCCCTTAATAATATGAAGGAACCCTAATACGAAATAGATGCAAAATTTGGAATGTCGGTTTAACTAAACTTTCCATATTTTCAAGTTATTTAATGCCAATTCTTAATTAAAATCATGATCTTCCATAAACGGTTCGTTTGACTACAAAAGAGCGCCAGGCTCTTGTACTCTTCGGTCTTCATATTTCTTCTTCCTGATCTCTCGTATCCACCTTTGTTTTCATCAAATTACGAGGTTAATCGTTTTCCTCGTTCTTGGTATGCTCTTAGTCGTTTTCTTTCTCTTCATCGAAAATACATATGCGTTTTTGTAGGGTTTTAAACACACTATATGTAGATTCTTGGGTTCTGAAAGGAACACTTAGATTTTAGTCGTTTTCTCCGGTTCCAGTAAATAATGCCACTTCCAAAACAGAACTAATCTCTAGAAATTGGCGACAGTGGAACAGACGATGATGTCGGAGAGCAAGCGTTCTTAGCTGTTCTTCTTTCATGCTCTGCATTTTTTCTTCAGGTATTTTTATCCGTTCTCTAAACAAGTTAATAGAAACGAAATAATCCTCTAACGGAATTCTTCTGGTTTTGGTTTAGGAGATGTGTGATCCACACTACGACCCCGACGCGTTTTTGCCTTTGTGTCTTCCCCAAAACCTATTTCTATCCAACTCCAACCACAATTTCTCTTTTCCACAAACCTTTCCGCTCTCCAAATCTCCTGCAACAATTCGAATCATTCACACTTGCTTACTCGGTAACATTGTTTCTCCCTTCTTTGATTTATTTATTTATATATTATTTTTGTAATTAATCATATGATATTAAGGTGTGCGTAATCTTGGATTCTGAATGGAATTACTCCGATTTCAGCTATGCACTTTGATTTAGTGTGAAAAATCGATCACCAAATATAACTAACCCTCTTGTTGTTTCCTGGTTATGTTTACTTTTTGGTGTTCTGTTTGCATTCTTGAGCTTTGATGTTAAACAAAGAGTAACTAATACTAATAAGGCTATACTACTCGACTACAATCCCAAATTTAAGCCTTCATTCCCTCCTATTTGCAACCCTAAATTGAAGAATGATACGAAACAAAAAATGTGACAGATTACAATTCTGATTTCCTGAATTTCTTATTTTCATTGACAGCTTTCATTCCTAAAAAAGACATTCTACGGACCAAAATGCCCCTAATATTTTCCTGTTTTCAATGCAGATTAGAGACAACACTTTGGATTGTTGTTAGGATCATTGTGGGATATAACAACAAGAAATACTACATTGATATCATTGAATCAAAGCCTTCAAATCCAATAACCATCATTGAAACCGATTGTGGTCTTGATTACAAGGAACCAAAGAGGCCCCACCCCTATCATCCTTGCCACCTGACCAAGGTATTACTTGCATGTTTTCAAGCAGTTTTATAAATTTGATCTTATGTTATCTGATGATTTTAGGGAAAAATGTAGGAAGTAACATGCTATACTTTTTTATTTTATCAATATAGGCATTGTACTTCATTTTTTATGCATATAAGCAATGTACTTATGTACTTTTTCTCATAATGGCAACATGCTTAGGTTTCTTTATCCATAAAAAGCAATCCTTTCATATATTTTTACCTATAGTAGCATCCTACTTTCACTTTGATAACAATATTGACAATGCACTTTTGTTACATATATTGCGATTATCAGTAAATAAAAATGTAAGTAGATTGCTATTTTGGGCCACATTTTGGTAAAAGTATGTAAGTAGGTTGGCTGTTATAGGTAAAGTGCTGTTAAGTATATTGCTATCTCGTGGGTAAAGAGAAATAGAGTAGATTGTCTATATTAATTTTTAAAACAGTAAAGTAAATTGATATTTAACTGCAATTCATCCATAATTTTATATGTGAGTAATTACCATTCCTTTTGTTTTCCCTTTTATCCTTTTGCAAGCAGAGGAAGCAAAATTCAACCTGTTTAAAATACCAACCACCTCCTGTTTCCACCACTTCCGCCTCCAATGGAAAACAACTGGCGGAGGTGTGCCACTGCCGCCTCCTACCGGTTCTAGCTCCCACCAAACTCAGGGAAAACTCGTGTTCAGTTCTAATGCCGCCTCTCAAAAGCAAAAGGTATATTTTATTAATAGGAATGTACTTGCACTTTGCTTACTAATATATTTTGCTATTATTGGTTAAAAATATCTTGGAAGTTGCTATTGTGGATAACAAATTGAACTAAAAGTAAATGATTAGTTAACTTTACCATTTAATATTAGGGTATTTGTGTGTTGAAGTGTCCTGTTTTTATAGGGTTAAGTTAATCTTTTGTTAGTTTTTTTTCTTTATAACAGGCACCAATTATTTGAAGATGAAACTGAAGGCATTTGACACTTAAGTTGAGATGTAGGAATTCTCTTTCAGTGTTGGGTATGTTCTGCTGTTTTCAATCTTTTACAATTTGAATAAACTCAATATTGACAATGTAAGATACAATTGAGAGTGATACTAAACTTCTATATATTTTGTTGTGTGTTTTTAGTTCTTGTCACTTATAGTGGAGAAACTGATACTTCAAGTTTACTGAGAGATAGCAAAATACTTTCAGCTCTTATTCCAGGCATGCTCTGTTCTACTAAACATCTTTATATTTTCTTGTGTCTTCTTCATTCTTGTTTTTGTATGATACTTTACATTGATTAGCATTTCATATCTACGCATTTTAGATTCTGTTTTTTATAAAAAACATTTTCTCTTTAAAAATCAACCCAATTATGACATTGCATTTTTTTAGATCTTTTCTGTAACAACAATGTTACTTTCAAATTTCTTATTAAAAACCACATTTCCCTTTGAAAATCATCGCAATTTTTTTTAGTTTTTTTTTCTTTTACAACATTGTTACTTTCAAATATTTTCATATCAAGACATTTTGTTAAAAAGTCCTTTCATTATTTTCTTCTTTGGGCATTTTACTATGAAATTTTTAACAATTATAGCATTGTATTAAGTTTTATTATTAAAAGCACATTTTCCTTAGAATAAATATCTCAATTAAAGCTTTGCAGTTTTTTAGAATAAATATTTTTTTTTCAAGACATATCTTATGAAAAATCATCTCAATTAAAGCATTGCATTTTTAAATTTTCTTTTACTATTACAACATTTTTAGTTTCAAATATTCTTTTATCAAGACATTTTTTACAAAATTATCCACATTTTGTACTCATCTAGGCATTTTACTTTGAAAATTACTGTTTATAGCATTGTACTTTCAATTTTCTTATTAAAAGACATTTTCTTTTAAAAAAATCATCCCGTTTAAAGCATTGTTTTTTTTCCTGTTACAACATTTTTAAATCAAAATATTCTTTTATCAAAATATCTTTAAATTATCTAGGCATTTTACTTTGAAAGGGTTACCAATTATAGCATTGTACTTTTAGTTTTTTTTTTATTAAAAGCACATATTTTTTTGAAAAATCATCCCATCTAAAGCATTGTATTTGTTTAATTTTTGTTTACCAATACAACATTTTTACTTTCAAATATTCTTTTATCAAAGACATTTTATACAAAATCTTTACATTTCTTACTTATCTATTCTAGGCATTTTACTTTGAAAAATTTATCAATTATAGCATTGTAATTTCAGTTTTCTTATTAAAAGAACATTTCTTTTGAAAAATCATCCCAATTAAAGCCTTACGTTTTTTAATTTTTCTTCCTTTTACAACATTTTTACTTTCAAATATCATTTATCAAGAAATTGTTTTCAAAAATATTTTCATTTTTAGTTATCTAGGCATTTTACTTTGAAAAAAATTACCAAATATAGCACTGTACTTTCATTGTTCTTATTAAAAGCAGATTTCTTTTGAAAAATATTCCAATTAAAGCATTGCATTTTTTTAGTTTTTTTTTACTATTTCAACATTTAAACTTTCAAATATTCTTTTATCAAGACATTTCTTTACAAAAATCTTTACATTTTTCACTTATGTAGGCTGTTTACTTTGAAAATTTTACCAATTGCAGCATTGTACTTTAAGTTTTCTTATTAAAAGTACAGTTACTTTGAAAAATCATCCCAATCAAAGCTTTGCACCTTTTTAGATACATAGTTACTTTCAAACATTTTGATCAAGACATTTTATTAAAATTTAATTTATAAATGTTTTACAAGTATGCATTTTAATTTGAAAAATTTACCAGTTATAGCATTGTACTTTCAGTTTTCTTTTTAAAAGCACATTTTTTTTGAAAAATAATACCAAATATAGCATTGAATTTTTAAGTTTTTTTTCCTATTAAAACAATTTTAATTTCAAATTATTATTTTATCAAGACATTTTATTAAAAAGTCTTTACATCTTTTACTTATCTAGGCATTTTACTTTGAAAATTTTACCAATTACAGCGTTGTACAGTTTTCTTATTGCATTTTTTTTACTTTTTTTCTAATTAATATTACATCATTTTTACTTGCAAATATTCTTTTTTCAAGACATTTTTTACAAAATTTTTTGCATTTTTTTACTTATATAGGCATTTTAGTTTGAAAAATTTACCAATTATATCTTTGTACTTTTATTCATTTATTAAAAGAACATATCTTTTATAAAATCATCCTACTTAAAGCATTGCATTTTTTTTTAGTTTTTTTTACTTTTACATCATTTTTACTTGCAAATATTCTTTTATCAGAACATTTTTTTAGGCATTTTACTTTGAAAAAATTACCAATAATAGCTTTGTACTTTTAGTTTTTTTTTATTAAAAACACATATCTTTTATTAAATCATCCTACTTAAAGCATTGCATTTTTTTAGTTTTTTTTACTATTACAACATTTTTGTATTTTTTTGTCAAGACATTTTTTTTACAAAAATCATACAATTTTCACTTATATAGGCATTTTTTAGTTTTTTTGTTTACTATTAAAACATTTTTACTTTCAAGTATTCGTTTATCAAGACATTGTTTGCAAAAATCTTTACATTTTTTTACTTGTGTAGGCATTTTATTTTGAAAATTTTACCAGTTATTAGCATTGTACTTTCTCTTTTCTTTTTAAAGCACATATATGTTGAAAATTCATTCTATCTAAAGCACAAAAATCTTTACATTTTTTTACTTATATAGGCGTATTACTTTGATAATTTTACCAATTATAGCATTGTACTTTTAGTTTTCTTGTTAAAAGAACATTTCTTTTGAAAAGTCATCCCAATTAAAGCATTGCTTTTTTTTTTTAGTTTATTTTCTTTTCAGTTACACCATATCTACTTTCAAATATTCTTTTATCAAGACATTTTATCAAAAAATCGATAATTTTTTTTATATATTTCCAGACATTTTACTTTACCAATTATAGCACTGTACCTTCAGTTTCCTTATTAAAAACATTTCCTTTTAAGAAAAGTCATCCAAATTAAAACATTGCAATGTTTAGTTTTTTTCCTGTTATATCATTTTTACTTTATAAACATTCTTTTATCAAGAAATTTTTTACAAAAATCTTTACATTTTTTACTTATCTAGTCATTTTACTTGGAAAAGTTACCAATTATAGCATTGTACTTTCATTTTTCTTGATAAAAACACATTTCTTTTGAAAAATCATTCCAATTAAAGCATTGCATTTTTAAAATTTTTTTTACTACTACAACATTTTTACTTTTAAATACTCTTTTATCAAGACATTTTTTTTATATAAATCTCTACATTTTTTACTTATCTAAGCATTTTACTTTGAAAAATTTACCAATTATAACATTGTATTTTCAATTTTCTTATTAAAAGCACATTTCGTTTGAAAAATTCATCTTAATTAAAGTATTGCATTTTTTTAGTTTTTTTTTTCTATTACAACATTTTTACTTTCAAATATTCTTTTATCAAGACATTTTTATATAAATCTTTACATTTTTTACTTATCTAGGCATTTTTTAGAAAAATCTTTTTTTTTTTTACAAAAATCTTTGCATTTATTATTACAACATTTCTACTATCAAATATTCTTTTATCAAGAATTTTTTTACAAAAATGTTCGCATTTTTAACTTCATAAGGTATTTTACTTTGAAAACTTTAACAAGTAAAGCATTGTAGTTTTAGTTTTGTAATTAAAAGCACATTTTGTTTGAAAAAACATCCCAATTAAAGCATTGGATTTTGTTTTTGTTTTTTTTTTTATTATTATATCACTTTTACTTGCAAATATTTTTTTATCAAGAGATTTTTTTACAAAAATCTTTACATTTTTTTACTTATATGGGCATTTTACTTTGAAAAATTACCAATTATAGCATTGTATTTTCATTTTTCTTATTAAAAGTACATTTCGTTTGAAAAAATCATCCCAATTAAAGCATTGCATTTTTTAGTTTTTTTTTCTTATTACAACAATTTTACTTTCAAATTATCTTTTAGCAAAGACATTTTTTATATAAATTTTTAAATTGTTTTCTTATCCAGGCATTTTTTTACAAAAATCTTTACATTTAATATAACAACATCTTTACTATCAAATATTTTTTATCAAGATTTTTTTTACAAAAATCTTGACATTTTTAACTTCTTAAGGTATTTTACTTAAAATTTAGCAAATATAGAATTGTACTTTCGAGTTTCGTTTTAAAAAGCATTTTTCTTTTGAAAACTTATCCCAATTTAAGCAATCCGTTTTTTCTTTTTTTACTTTTTTTACTTTTTTTACTATTACATCATTTTACTTGTAAATATTTGTTTTTCAAAACATTTTTTATAAAAATCTTTACATATATTTATTTATCTAGGTATCTTTCTTTTGAGAAAGATACATTTCTTTTGAGAAAGATACATTTCTTTTTAAAAATCATCTCATTTAAAGCATTGTATTTTTTTATTTATTTATTTATTTATTATTACAACATTTTTACTTTCAAATATTATTTTATCTAGACTTTTTTGACAAAAATCTTCACATTCTTAACTTATTTAGGCATTTTACTTTAATTTTTTTTAGCAATTATAGCATTGCAAATAATCTTTTTTCAAAACATTTTTTACAAAAATCTTTACAATTTTTTACTTATCTAGGCATTTTACTTTGAAAAATTTAGTAATTATAGCATTATACTTTCGGGTTTCTTATTAAAAGCACTTTTCTTTTGAAAAATCATAAAATTAAATCTTTGCGCTATATAGAATTGTAACTTTAAAAAAAACTTTATTAGTGCATTTTATTTCAAAAAATTTCCATTTATAGCATTGCACTTTTTTGCTATCAAGGCATTTAACCGTATCAAGTCACTTTACTTTGAAAAAGTAGTATTTCTTTTCTTATGAAAGCATTTTACTTTGAAAAATTTATAATTTTTTATATAAAACCATTTTACATTGGAAAACATTTTACCAAATACTTTTTTACAAAATCTCTACTTTTTTTACTTATCATTGCATTTTGCTTATCTAGGCATTTTACTTTGAAAACTTACCAATTACAGCATTGCATTTTTTTAGTTTTTTTTTTTACTATTACAACATTTTTATACTCGGTTATTCTTTTATCAAGACATTTGTTACAAAAATCTTTACATTTTTTTTTTACTTTTTAAGGCATTTACTTTGAAAACATACAAATTATAGCATGGTAATTTCAGTTTTCTTATTAAAAGCATATTTCCATAGAAAAAGCAATTAAAGCATCTCATTTTGTAGCTTTTTTTTACTATTACAACATTTTTACTTTCAAATATTCATTTATCAAGACATTTTTTACAAAAATTCTCAAACTTCTTACTTCAAATTTTTTACCATATATAGCGTTGTACTTTCAATTTTCTTTTAAAGCACAATTCTTTTGAAAAAAATCATCTCAATTAAAGCATTAAATGTTTTTCTTGTTTTTCTTACTATTGCATCATTTTTACTTGCAAATATTCTTTTTCAAGGCATTTTTTTACAAAAATCTTTATATTTTTTTTTACTTATCTAAGCGTTTTACTTTGAAAAATTTACTAAGTATAGCACTGTTTTTTTCAATTTTGTTATTAAAAGCACATTTTCTTTAGTAAAATCATCCCAATAAAGTTTTGCACTTTTTATTAAAAAATCTTTAAATTTATACATATCAGGCTTTTTACTTTTAAACTTTTACAAATTATAGCTTTGTACTTTCAGTTTTTTTTACTAAATGCACATTTTCTTTTTGAAAATCATCCCAATTATAACTTTACAGTTTTCTAGTTTATTTTATTTTATTGCTTTTTTATAACATTTTTTATTTCAAATATTATTTTATGACAAATTTAGAAAAAAAAACTTTACATCTTTTACATATCTAAGCCTACTACTTTTAGCATTATAGCTTTAGTTTTATTATTAAAAAACATTTTCCTTTGTACCAATTTTAGCATTGTACTTTAAAAAATCATCGCAATTAAAGCATTGCACTTTTTAAGATTTTTTTTCTATTATAACATTTTTACTTTCCAATAATTTTTTATCAAGACATTTTATTAAAAATCTTTACATTTTTTTTACTTATCTTGTCATTTTACTTTGAAAATTTTACCAGTTATAGCATTATACTTTCTGTTTTCTTATTAAATGCACATTTCCCTTTGAAAAATCATACAGTATAAATCTTTACAGTTTATAGCATTGTAACTTTCAAAAAAATCTTATTAGCACATTTTGTTTCAAAAAAATTCCATTTATAGAATTGCAGTTTTTTGTTATCAATGTATTTTATCATATCAAGTCACTTTACTTTGAAATATCTATCATTTTTTTTTTACTTTGAAAAAATAATAATAGTTTTCTCATCAAGGCATGTTATTTTGAAAAATCCATCAAATTTTTTCTTATCTAGTGATTTTATTTTGAAAAATCTATTTCATTTTCTTTCAAAGCATTTTACTTTGAAAAATTTATCATTTTTTTATATCAAAGCTTTTTACTTTAGAAAACCTACCCACTATAGCATTGTACTTTCAGTTTTCTTCAAATAAGCACATTTTTCTTTCAAAAGTTAACACATTTATAGCATTGCATTTTGCTGTTTGTTCATCATTATTACTTTCATATTTTATTTTATCAAGTCTAAAAAGTCTATCAACTTTTTTTTTATTAAGGTATTTTACTTTAGAAAATTTATCCTGGTTTTTTGCTCATCAAAACACTTTATTTTTTGAATAATCCATCATTACAACTTTTTAATTTGAAAAATCTAATAATCTTAAGTCTAAAAAGTCTTATGAAATCATTTTATTTGAAAATTTTATCATTTTTTTTTTATAAAGGCATTTTACTTTGAAAAATCAACCCATTTGTTTTCTTATAGTTGCAACATTACAACTTTTTTTTGTTTAAATCTTATCAACTCTTTTTATTTTAATCTATCAAAATTTTTCATTATAAAAAATCTATTGAGTTATTTTGAGCACATATCTTGTTGAAAAATCAACCCCATTTTAGCATTGCACTTTCAGTATGTTTCTTTTCTACTACAACATTGAAAAATCTATAAAATATTGCATTGCATTTTCAGTTTTATTATTATAAGCATATTTACCTTTGAAAAATCAACCCGTTTATAGCATTGCACTTTTCAATTTTCTTTCTGTTATTGCATTGTAACTTTCATGTTTTTTTTTTCTTGTAATGTCATGTTACTTTGAAAAATCTATCAGTTTTTTCTAATGAAGGCATGTTACTTGAAAAATCTATGATTTATAGCATTGCATTTTTCTTTTTTCTTTTTTCTACATCATTTTATTTCGAAAAATCTTTTAATTATAGCACTATGCTTTTCGGTTTTCTTTCTGTTACAACATTGTAAATGTCAATTATAGCATTTTAGCTTGAAAATCTATCAAATTGTCCTTTTAATTTTTTTATTATAAGCTACAATTTAAAGCATTGCGCTTTTAGTTTTCTTAAAACAAACACATTTTCTTCGAAATTTAATCCAATTATAGCATTTCATTTTTAAGTATTCTTTCTGCTTCAAAATTTTCTTACCAAGGTCTTTACTTTGAAAATCAACCCATTATAACATTGTCATTTCCAATCATAGCACATTTTTCTTATATAATCAACCAATTAAAGCATTGCAGTGTCCTGTTTTCTTTCTGTTACAACATTCAATAAGAAAATATGTTGTACTAATTATCAGCATGTGTATCCTTATGAGAGGTTTTGAAATGTATTTTATTCCTTACATTTTTGTATGCTCTTTTGCTGGTTATTTGTTTTCAGTAGTTGATAATAATTGTTTTAGAAAAATCTGCTTCAGAAGTCACTTTATCAAATATTTGCATATGGGCAGGTTTGTGTTTCCTGTTTCTTACTTTTAATTTGTAAATTGTTTACTTGTTTTGATTGATGTATTTACCTGTTCTATTTTGTAAATAAATTATTTAATTGTTTACTCAAGTTAATGAAATATATTTATATATCTTTTATGAGTTAATTATCGGATTTGATTTTAAATAAGTTTTATGTTATGGTTTACTTTGTTTTGAAATTTTACTTTTGATGACGAGTTTTCTTTCCAACACTTGCATTTTTATTACTTACTTGTGTTATTGTTTACTTATGGATATTTAGTTTCTGTCTTTTGAGTTTGTCACATTTATGGCATTGTTACTTTTTTTTGTTATAAATTTCTAGTAGCGACATGATTATCTGTAGTATGTATCTATTTATTTGCCTCGTTTTATGCTGCTATGTAGTTAGAAATGTAAGTGTAATTCTTATTAAGAGTTTTAGAATATATGATCTTTAAGAGCAATCAACACATCATTTTAGTTCTTGTTTTGCAGTGTTTTCATCAAATCATTTGTATATGGTGTTTTATGCATGTTGTTTTGTAAAAGGTGGTAGGTAGTCTTGTAGTTTTTTATACAACTTTTTCTTAATATCTTGTTTACATCTTTATGTATTGTGTGGTTTCTGCCTTTGTCCATAAGCATTTATTAGTTACTAATGCTTTGATTTCAGATATATTATTATAGGCTAATACGTACAACTATTGTGTCTTGGTTATAAGCCTGATCATAATGTTATTTTTGTAGTTTTGCTTGTTTAATTTCATATATATATATATATATATATATATATATATATATATATATATATATATATATATATATATGACTTTTTTTCCTAGTGTACGTAGTTTTACTTTAAAATATCCCTCACCCACTTGGGCTAGCTACTTTTATATATTCCATTTAATAATACTAAATAGTTATTGTTCTAAATTTATCATACATATGAAATGCAAAAAGCTGTCAATTCAAAACTTACACCATTTCTGGCTTTCTTTATTGGTCAAATTACTCACTTTTAATTTATTGATTATTGGTATTTATCAAGACTCACTTTTGATTTTTTTTTCCCTCTCAATTTATTACCAAGTCTAGTGGCAGATTCAAATAGCCACCTGATCAAAATTTGCAGCATCTATGGCAGGTTAGCTTCATCATTATGCTAAGTTTATTTACAAATTTTTTGATGATGTAGGTGGTGTTTTTTAACTTTGCAGATATGGGAGAGATCTAATTTTTTTTTGTTATAAGAAGAGCTCTTAATTGGTAAGTCATTAATCATTTTATGTACCATCAATTTTTTTGTTTGTTATAAAAAGAGCCCTTAATTGGTTTATTTTTGTTACAAAAAAGCCCTTAATTGGTTCAATTGGTGCGCATATGTTCCATTTTTTAAAATCCTTTCTACGTGTTGCTCTACTTATTAATTTCGTTTTTCACTTAGGTTGCAGGATTGGTCTCTCCGGAAGAGTAAAATGGTAAGTTTTCGTGTTCTTGTTGTTACCTGGTTATGTTTACTTGTTGGTGTTCTGTTTACATTCTGGAGTTTTGATGTCAAACAAACGAACAATGGACTTTGTCAAATAATCTTGAGTTTGAGAAATATCAGGATTGGGTTCAAAAGCTACCATAATTCTTTTTCTTTTGGAGCACTTCATTTTTTTTGGAATGGAATGACAGAGTAAAAAGTGGGATAAATGAGTAGATATGTACTGAACTTAGAATATCAAAAAGAAAAACTAAGTAACTAATACCTATACTACATTACTACTCCACTGCAATCCCAATTTTAAAGCCTCCATTCCCTCCTATTTGGAACCCTAAATTGAAGAATAATAAACATGCGACAGATTACAATTCCGATTCCCTGAATTTCTTTTTTTCATTGACAGATTCCATTCCTGTTTTCAATGCAGATTAAAGAACTTGTCTTGTTTAACAACAGGACAGGAGATAGAATTATAGTGGGATATAACAACAATAAATTCTACATTGATATAATTGAATCAAAGCCTTCAAATGCAATAAGCAACGTTGAAATCGATTGTGAGGTAAACAATATGATATACTCATTTTTTTCATCAATTTAGGCATTGCACTTAATTTTTTTATGCATAATAGAAATGTACATATGTACTTTTTCCCATAATTGCAACAAACTTATATATATTTTTATCTATAGTAGCAACCTTCCTTCACTTTGATAACAATATTGACATTGCACTTTTGTTACATATTATTTTTCAAAACAGTAAAATACATTGCTATTTAATTTTATATGCGAGTAATTATTATTCTTTTTTGTTTTTCATTTTATCCTTTTGCAACCAGAGGAACCAAAATTCAACCTGTTTATAGGATCAGGAAGAAGATTGTATGCTCTTTTAAGGTCAAGTAAATCTTTTGTTGTTTTCTTTTTTGATTCTTTATAACAGACACCAATTTGAAGGTGAAACTGAAGGCTTTTGACACTTAAGTTGAGATGTGGGAATTCTTTCTCAGTGCTAGGCATGTTTTGCTGTTTTCAATCTTTTCTAATTTGAATATTCTTAGTGACAATGTAAGAGTAAGATAGAATTGAGAATGATACTAAACTTTTGTATATTTTGTTGTGTGTTGTTAGTTGTTGTCAGTTATAGTGGAGATACTGAATCTTTCTTATGCTCCAAGTTTTCTGAGAGATACCAAATTACTTTCAGCTTTTATTCCAGGTTTGCTCTGTTCTACTTAACATCTTTATGTTTTTGTGTCTTCTTCATTCTTGTTTTCTATGGTAGTTTACAATGATTAGCATTTCATATCTATGCATTTTAGATTCTGTTTCTGTTTTTTTTTTCTTTAAAACATTCTCTTTAAAGATCAACCCAATAATGACATTGCACTTTTTTGGACTTTTCTGTAACAACAATGTTACTCCCAATTTTCTTATTAAAATCAGATTCCCCTTTGAAAAATCATTGCAATTAAAAGCTTTGTACTATTTTAGTTTTTTTTCTTTTACAACATTGTTTTTTTCAAATATTTTCATATCAAGACATTTTGTTAAAAAGTCCTTACATTATTTTCTTCTCTAGGCATTTTACTTTATAATTTATAACAGTTATAGCATTGCACTAAGATTTCTTGTTAAAAGCACACTTTTACTTAAAAAAATTATCCCAATTAAAGCTTTGCACCTTTTTAGTGTTTTTTTGTTTATTTTAATTTTACAATATTGTTACTTTCAATTTTTTTTATCAAGAGATATTTTTAAAAAGTCTGTACATGTTTTACTCATTAAGGCATTTTACTATGAATTTTTTATGAATTTCAACATCGTACTTTAAGTTTTCTTATTAAAAGCTCATTTCCGATTGAAAAATCAGCCCAATCAAAGCTTTGCACCATTTTAGTTTTCTTTCTTTTTTTTTCTTTTGTTTTTTTAAGAACATTGTTACTTTCAAATTTTTTATCAAGACGTTTTATTAAAAATTTTATACATGTTTTACAATTAGGCATTTTACTTTGAAAGTTTTACAAATTTTAGCATTCTACTTTCAGTTTCCTTATAAAAGTATTGTGTTTTTTTAGTTTTTTTTTCTTATGATAACAATTTTAATTTCAAATATTTATTTATCAAGACATTTTATTAAAAAATCTAAACATCTTTTATTGACATTTTACTTTGAAATTTTTACCAATTATAGCATTGTACTTTCAATTTTATTAATAAAAGCACATTTCTTTTGAAAAATCATCCTAATTAAAGCATTGCATTTTTTTAATTTTTTATTTTCTAATAAAACATGTTTACTTTCAGATGTTTTTTATCAAGACATTTTTTACAAAATTTTTTACATTTTTTTAGTTATTTAGGCATTTCACTTTGAAAAGTTTACCAATTACGGCATTGTACTTTCTATTTCTTATTAAAAGAACATTTTAATGAAAAATCATCCCAATTAAAGCGTTGCATTTTTTTTTTAGTTTTTTTCCTAATAAAACATATTTACTTTTAGATAGTTTTTTATCAAGACATTTTTTACAAAAATATTTACATTTTTTACTTATTTAGGACTTTTACTTTGAAAAGTTTACCAATTATAGTATTGTACTTTTAGATTATTTTTATCAAAGCAGATTTCTTTTGAAAATTCATCCCAATTAGAGCATTGCATTTTTTTAGTTTTTTTTTACTATTAAATCATGTTTACTTTCAGATATTTTTTTTATCAAGACAATTTTAAAAAAAATCTTACATTTTTTACTGATCTGGGCGTTTTACTTTGGAAAGTTTACCAATTACAGCATTGAACTTTCAATTTTCTTATTAAAATCACATTTCTTTTGAAAAATAATTCCGATTAAGGCATTGCATCTTTTAGTTTTTTTTTAATTATTACTACATTTTTACTTTCAAATATTTTTTATCAATGTTTTTTTTTTTTTTACTTATGTAGGCATTTTAATTTGAAAATTTTACAATTTAGAGCATTGTTCATTCAGTTTTCTTTTTAAAAACACATTTCTTCTAAAAATTCATCTCAATTAAAGCATCGTTTTTTTTTTCTGCAATGTAACATTTTTACTTTCAAATCTTCTTTTATCAAGGTATTATTTACAAGGAATATTTACATATTTTACTTATAAAAGTATTTTACTATGAAAAATTTACTAGATATAGCACGCTTCTTTTGAAAAAAACATCCCGTATAAAGCATTGCATTTTTTTAGTTTTTTTTTTTTTAGTTTTTTTTTTCTAGTAAAGCTATTTTACTTTAAAATAATTTTATATCAAGACATTTTTTACAAAATCTTTATATTTTTTACTTATCAAAGCATTTTACTTTGAAAAATTTATATATGATAGCATTTTACTTTCAATTTTCTTAATAAAATCATATTTCATTTGAAAAATCATCCCAATTAAAGCATTATATTTATTTATTTATTTATTTATTTTTTTTTTTTTTTCTAATAAAACATATTTTTTTTCAGATATTTTTCATCAAGACATTTTTTACAAAAATCTTTATATTTTTTACCAAATTCTTTACATTTTTTAGTTATTTAGGCATTTTACTTTGAAAAGTTTATCAATTACAACATTTGTACTTTTTTCTTAATAAAAGCACATTTTTTTTTGAAAAATCATCCCAATTATAGCATTGCATTTTTTTTAGTTTTTTTTCCTATTAAACCATTTTACTTTCAAATATCTTTTTAACAAGACATTTTTTGTAAAATTTTGTACATTTTTTACTTACCTAGGCACTTTAATTTGAAAAGTTTATCAATTACAACATTGTTCTTTCAAATATTCTTTTATCAAGACATATTTTACAAAAAATGTTTTTTTTTTACTTATGTAGGCATTTAACTTTGAAAATTTTACAATTTACAGCATTGTGCTTTCAGTTTTCTTATTAAAACTCATTTCTTCTAAAAATTCATCCCAATTAAAGGCTTGCTTTTTTTTTTTGTAATGCAACATTTTGACTTTCAAATCTTCATTTATCAAGGCATTTTTTTACAAGAAATATTTACATTTTTTACTTGTACAAGTATTTTACTCTGGAAATTTTACAAGATATAGCATTGTACTTTTTAGTTTTTTATTAAAAGCACACTTCTTTTGAAAAAAACATCCCATATAAAGCATTGCATTTTTTGTTTTTTGTTTTTTTTTTCTAGTAAAGCTATTTTATTTTCAAATAATTTTATATCAAGACATTTTTTACAAAGTCTTCACATTTTTTACTTATCAAAGCATTTTAGTTTGAAAAAGTTACCAATTACAGCATTGTACTTTCAATTTTTTTTAATAAAAGCACATTTCTTTTGAAAAATATCTGATTAAAGCATTGCATTTTTTTAGTTTTTTTTTTCTTATTAAAACATGTTTATTTTCAAATATTTTTTATCAAGACATTTTTTAAAAAAGCTTTACAATTTTTACTTATCTAGGCATTTGACTTTGAAATTTTTTCCAATGATAGCATTTTACTTTCAATTTTCTTAATAAAAGCACATTTTTTTTTTAAAAATCATCCCAATTAAAGCATTACATTTTTCTATTTTTTTTAATAAAACATATTTACTTTCAGATTATTTTTTATCAAGACATTTTTTACAAAAATCTTTTCATTTTTTTATTTAGTTAGGAATTTTACTTTGACAAATTTACCATTTATATTATTTACTTTCTGTTTTCTTAATAAGAGAACTTTTATTTTGAAAAATCATTCCAATAAAAGCATTGCATTTTTTGGTTTTTTCTCTCAGATATTTTTTTATCAAGACATTTTCTACAAAAATCTGTACATTTTTTACTTATCTAGGCAATTTACTTAGAAAATTTACCATTTATAGCATTATACATTATGCTTTCTTAATAAAAGCACATTTATTTTGAAAAATCATTCCAATTAAAGCATTGCATTTTTTTTAGTTTTTTGGGTAAATTACACCAATCGTCCCTCGTGCACATGCCAAAAAGCGTGTTTAGTCCCTATTTTCAAAAATTAACTCGGACCGTCCCTAATTTGTTTTTTTCTTGCATGCGTAGTCCCTATTGACATGAAATGACCATTTTACCCTTAATAATTTCTTTTTTTATTTCTTTTATTTATTTATCAGTTTTAAATTAAAAAAAAAACAAAATAATCTCTCAAGAAATCAAATTGATACATCCACAACCAAAATAATCTCTCAAAAAATTGATACATCGTCGGCGATCATTCGTATCTTAAACCAACCAAAAATTTCCACCGGTGAATCGTAGGAGCCAGTTTCCATCCCTGCAATATGTGATTTTATAAATGTCACATAAATTGTCTGATCTAGACTCTCCAATCGCCATCCATGGTCTAAACTCGCCGATTGCTAAAGAACGACGACCACCACCAACGTATAATTTAGATGTCGACTTCAATTTCTGGAACCATCCCACTCTTTCCTCCACACAGATCCGACGAGACCCCAAACCTACAAATCGGAAAAATCAAACCTCAAAGATCAAACCCTAAACCTACAAATCAAAACTAACTAAACCCTAAACCTGCAAATTGGAACTAACGAGTTGCAGGAGAAGAAATAGGATTTCGATCGACAGAATCATATCGACGAACGTGATGTCCACCGCCACCAAATCGAGGAGGATTCCATCCACCACTACTTCATCTTCCTCATAGATGGTGTAAGTCGACGATGGCTAATTTACCTCGTGATGTAGATTATAGCTTCATTGAGGATTCAGTTTGTAGTCTGATGGCTTCTTCAAGTCAGAGTGAAGTGATTTGAGGTTCTTCAAGTCAATGTGATGGCTTCTTGTGTGTGTGTGTGTGTGTGTTTGTTTTGTATTGAAGAAGAATGGAGATAGAGAGAGAGAGAGGGGGGGGGGAGAGAGACATTAGAGGTGGTGGTGGTATTTTCAATTTTTCATACGTGTGAGAGAGATAGATATTAGAGATTTGTTTTCTTAATTGTTATTAATAATAAATAATATTAAAATTAATTAAAAATAAAGATCCTAGGGCATAATGGTCATTTCAAATGTGGAGTGGACTAAATTCGCAACAAAAACACATATCAGGGACGAAGTTAGCAAGTTTTAAGCAAACGAGGGACGGTCGGAGTTAATTTTTGAAAATAGGGACTAAACATGCTTTCTGGTATGTGCACGAGGGACGATTGGTGTAATTTACCCTAGTTTTTTTTTGCTAATAAAACGTGCTTAATTTTAGATATTTTTATCAAGACATTTTTACTAAAGTCTTTACATTTTTAACTTATCTAGGCATTTTACTTTGAAAATTTTAACAATTATACCATTATACTTTCAGATTTTTTTTATCAAAGCGAATTTCTTTTGAAAACTCATCCCAATTAGAGCATTGAAAAATCCTACCAATTATAAGCGCCTGTCTCTTTGAAAAATCAACCCAATTGTTTTCTTTTAGTTGCAATATTACAACTTTTTTTTAATCTTATCTTATCAAGTCATTTTACCTCGAAAAATTTAACAATTTTAGCATTGTATTTACAGTTTAAATAAATTTTCATAATCAAATCATTTTACTTTGGAAAATCTATGAGTTATAGCATTGTACTTTCACTTTTTATATTTTAAGCACATATCCTGTTAAAAATTATAGCATTTGATTTTTCAGTTTTCTTTCTGCTTCAAAAATTTCTTACCAAGGTCTTTTATTATGAAAATCAACCCAATTTTAAACAATGCACCTATTAGTTTTTTTTTTCCACTACAACATTGTTACTTTCAAAAATTTTCTTATCAAGACATTTTACTTTAAAAAATCTTTGCATTTTTTTTTCTTATCTAGTATCTAGTCATTTTACTTTGAAAAATTTAGCAATCACAACACATTTCTCTTGTAAAATCAACCCATTGCAGTATTCCGTTTTCTTTGTGTTACAACATTCAGATATTTTTTTATCAAGACATTTTACATTGACAACCTACCATTAAAAGCATTGTACAGCATATCTATGTTTATGACAGGTTTTGAAATGTATTTTATTCCTTACATTTTTGTATGCTCTGTTGATGGTTATTTGTTTTTAGTAGTTGATAATATTTGTTTTAGAAAAATCAGTTTCAGAAGCCACTTGATCAAATATTTGCATATGGGCAGGTTTGCGTTTCTTGTTTCTTACTTTTAATTTGTAAAATGTTTACTTGTTTTGATTGATGTATTTACCTGTTCTATTTTGTAAATAAATTATTTAATTGTTTACTCAAGTTAATGAAATATATTCATATCTTTTAATAGTTATATATCTGATTTGATTTTAAATAAGTTTTATGTTCATAAACTCTCTTGTGTCAAGGACATAAGTTATGGTTTTCTTTGTTTTGAAATTTTACTTTTGGTGACAAGTTTTCTTGCCAACACTTGCTTTTTTATTACTTGTATGGATATTTAGTTTCTGTCTTTTGAAGTTATGTCACATTTATGGCATTGTTACTTTTTTTTATTAATTTCTTGTAGCCACACGATTATTTGTAGTATGTATCTATTTATTTGCCTCATTTTATACTGCTATGTATTTAGAAATGTAAAAAAAAAAAGTTTTAGAATGTATGATCTATAAGAGCAATCAACACATCATTTTAGTTTTTGTTTTGCTGTGTTTTCATCAAATCATTTGTATATTGTGTTTTGTAAAAGGTGGTAGGTAGTCTTGTAGTTTTTATATAAAAAGCCAATACAACTTTTTTTTTTGGTCAGAGTTGACATTTTTACCTCTGAAAATATATTGTTTACATTTTTATGCTCATTTGATTTCAGATATATTATTATTGTCTAATAGAACTATTGTGTCTTGTACTTTTGGTTGTTTAATTTTGCCTGTATATGATTCTCGTCTTACTTTTTTTTATCCTAATGTACGTAGTTTTACTTTATAATATCCCTCACCCACTTGGGCTAGCTACTTTTATATTTTCCATTTAATATTACTAATTAGTTTTTGTTCTAAATTTATCATACATGTGAAATGCAAAAAGCTGTCAATTCAAAACTTACACCATTTCTGGCTTTATTTATTTATATTTAATGGTCAAATTACTCACTTATTTATTTATTTATTATTGGTATATATCAAGACTCACTTTTGATTTATTTTTTTTCCCTCTCAGTTTCTTACCGAGTCTAGTGGCAGATTCAAAGAGCCACCTGATCAAAATTTGCGGCATCTATGGCAGGTTAGCTTCATTATTATATTAAGTTTATTTACAAGTTTTTTGATAACATAGGTGGTGTTTCTTAATATTGAGATTAATGAGAGTTCTCATTCTCTTTGTTATAAGAAGAGCCCTTAATTAGTAAGGCATTAATCATTTTATGCACCATTAATTTTTTTTTTTTTGTTATAAAAGAGCTCTTAATTGGTTTATTTTTGTATAGACTTGCTCTTAGTTAATTGTTTACGGTTCATATTATGTGCTTTAGAAAAATCTCTTAACAGATATTTGATTCCTACAAAAAGCCACTCAGACCAAAATTTGCATAGGCAATAGCAGGTTCGTGTTCCCTGATTCTTTCTTGCTATAGTTAAATGCACTTTCTTACTTTCTATCCATTTCTTTTATGTCAAAAAGATATTTGATTATTTTTGTTTTTGGTGATAGCAAGATTGGTGTTTTATAGTTTTTTGAGAGTTCCATAAATAGTTAACTTTTTTCAAAGCCTAGTTGCCCTCTGCCAATCATCAACCATTAGGGTGTCATTGGTCTTGCTAGGTTAGTAATAATATGTTAGACACTATGCTTCTTTTTCCATTTGCATTTTCTTGTGTAGCTTTGTTTCTAGGGTGGTTGCGCTTTGTTTGTGTTCTTATGTGGCTTTATTTGTAGGGATCTGCTTTGTTCGTATGTAGAGTTATTGTGTGGCTTTGTTTGCAAGGTTTTGCTTTATTTGTAGAGGTCTTGTGTAGATTTCTTTTGTAGGGTTTGTTTGTAGAGTTGTATGGTTTTGTTTTGGTTATGTGGCTTTGTTTCTAGGGTTCTACTTTGTTTGTTTCTTGTGTGGCTTTGTGTGAATGATTCTGCCTTGGGATTCATGTCTTGGTTTAGTTTGTAGGGTTTTACTTTTGAATTTGTGTCTCTTTTCTTGTTTGTAGTGTTCTTTTTTTTGGGTAGAGTAAATGTGTGGCTTTGTTTGTAGGGTTCTACTGTGTTACTAGAGTAGCTTTGCTTAAAAGGTTCTACTTTTTTTTTTTTTGTAGAGAGTTCTTGTGTGGCTTGTTTATAGGGTTACTTTATTTGTTTCTTGTGTGGATTACTTGTTTTGATTGATGTATTTATCTGTTATGTTTTGTAAATATATTTAGTTTAATTGTTTCAAATATCTTTTATGAGTTAATTATCTGATTCTGATTCGATTTTAATTAAGTTTTATGTTCATAAACTCTCCTGTGTCAAGGAAATAAGTTATGGTTTTCTTTGTTTTGAATTTTACTTTTGGTGACAAGTGTTCTTTCCAACACTTGATTTTTTATTACTTACTCGTGTTGTTGTTTATTACTTAGGGATATTTAGTTTCTGTCTTTGAATTTATGTAACATTTATTTATTTGCCTCATTTTAGTTGGAAATGTAAGTGTAATTCTTACTGGATCCTTAAAAGAGTTTTAGAATATATATGATCTTTAACAGCAATCAACACATCATTTTAGCTCTTGTTTTGCAGTGTTTTCATCAAATCATTTACTTGTATATGGTGTGTTTTATGCATGTTGTCTTGTAATTTTTATATTAAAACCCGATACAACTTTTTCTTGGTCAGACTTGACTTTTCACAACTGAAAATATCTTCTTGTTTACATTTTCATGTCCAATTGCAGTTTTATCTTTAGGTAGGGTTGCTAGGGTTTTTTTTATGTTGGCTATTTATTTAATCGACAATGCTGTGAAATATTTACTAATATGTCTTTAAGTTTTATTTATGTTTTAAGCTAAAGGTAAGAAGAAATTCCAGGAAGATTTCCAACCCCATATTCTTTGATGGATTCAATGTTTGTTCGTGTTTGAATTCCTCCAATGTGTATTGATAATCTGTCATAGTTCATAATTGGTGTTGTGTGTTTATGGTTCTCATATATTTGTTTGTAATGGATAGGATATACAATTCAATAACATTAATTATATCTGATTGGGATGGTTGATATGTTATTGCCGATAATTTTCTTTCTTGAATCTGTTGAAAGCTTTCCCAATTTAGTATTGTTATTTCTTATTTTTATGGTTTCTGCCTTTGTCCATGAGCATTTATTAGTTACTAATGCTTATTTGATTTCAGATATATTATTATTGGCTAATACAACTATTGTGTCTTGGTTATAAGCCTGATCATAGTGTTATTTTCTACTTTTGGTTGTTTAATTTCACATGTATATAGATTTTTTTTCCAAATGTAGTTTTACTTTAAAGTATCCCTTAATTGGTAAGTCATTAATCATTTTATGCACCATCAGTGTTTTTTGTAGAGACTTGCTTTTAGTTAATTGTTTACGGTTAATAATATTTGTTTTAGAAAAATCTAGTAATAGGTTCAAAAAGCCACCGACAAAAATTTGCATAAGCTATTGCAGTCATGTTCCCTGATTCTTTCTTGCTTTAGTTAAACACACTTTCTTACTTTCTATCCATTTCTTTAATGCCCTAAACATATTTTGTGTTGATTACAAGTTTTGTTTCTTTTTTTTTGGGCGATAGCAAGATTGGTTTTTTATAGTTTTGGTCATGCTTGAGAGTTCCATAAATAGTTACTTTTGTTCAAACCCTAGTTGCCCTCCGCCAATCATCAACCATTAAGGTGTCATTACTCTTCCTAGGTTATCAATATATTTTACATCTTAATTAAACACAATTTGTTTGTACGCTTCGGATTTGGAATTCTTTGTCCATTTGCATTTTCTTGTGTAGCTTTGTTTCTAGGGTTGTTGCGCTTTGTTTGTGTTCTTTTGTGGCTTTATTTGTAGGGATTTGTTTTGTTTGTAGAGTTTTTGTATGGTACTTGCTTTGTTTGCGAGGTTTTGCTTTATTTGTAGAGTTCTTGTGTGGCTTTTTTTGTAGGGTTCTGCTTTGGATATTGTTTGTCAACTTGCATTTTCTTGTGTAGCTTTATTAGTAGAGGCCTTGTGTAGATTTCTTTTGTAGGGTTTATTTGTGGAGTTCTATGGTTTTGTTTTTATGGTTATGTTTGTAGGGTTCTACTTTGGAATTCTTCTCATTTGTATTTTCTTGTATGGCTTTGTTTGTAGGGTTCTACTTTGTTTGGAGAGTTATTGTGGCTTTGTTTATAGGGTTTTGCTTTGTCTGCAAAGTTCTTATGTGGCTTTGTTTTTACAATTATCAATTTTTATTTTATTGTGAGGCTTTGTTTATAGGGTTCTACTTTGTTTGTTTCTTGTGTGGCTTTGTTTGTATGATTCTACTTTTGAATTTGTGTCCCTTTTCTTATGTGGCTTTGTTTGCAGGGTTCTACTTTGTTAGTAGAGTAGCTTTGCCTATAAGATTCTACTTTTTTTTTAATAGACTTCTTGTGTGGCTTTGTTTGTAGGGTTGTACTTTATTTGTTCCTTGTGTGGATTAATTTGTAGGATCCTGCTTTGGAATTCATGTCTTGGTTCAGTTTGGAGGGATCTATTTTTGTGTTCGTGTTCTTATGTGGCTTTGTTTGTAAGATTCTGCATTGGAATTCATGTCTTTGGTTCAATTTGTAGGGTTCTACTTTTGAATTTGTGTCCCTTTTTTGTGTGACTTTGTTTGTAGGGTTCTAGTGTGGTCTTGTTTGTAGGATTCTACTTTGGAATTCACGTCTTAGGTTTAGTTTATAGGTTTCTATGTTTGAAACTGTGTCTTTTTTTCTTGTATGGCTTGTTTTGCTTTGTTTGTAGAGTTTTTATTTATTTGCAAAGTTATTATATGCCTTGTTTATACATTTATTTGTTTGTATTTTGTTGTGTGGCTTTGTTTGTAGGGTTTTATATTGTTTGTAGGGTTCTACGTTGTTCGTGGAGTAACTTTGTTTATAAGGTTTTACTTTGTAGATAGTACTTTTGTGGCTTTATTTGTAGGGTTCTATTTTGTTTGGTTCTTGTGTGGCTTTGTTTGTAGGATTTTGCTTTAGTATTTGTGTCCTGATTCAGTTTGTAGGATTTTACTTTGAAGTTCTTGTGTGATTTTGCTTTCTTTGTTTCACGTGTGGCTTTGTTTGTAAGATTTTGCTTTGGAATTCATGTGTTGAGTTCAGTTTGTAGGGTTCTACTTGAATCCATGCCTCGTTTCTTGTGTGGCTTTGTTTAGTGGGATTGCCTTGTTTGTACGATTCTTGTGTCTTTTATTTGTAGGCTAGTGCTTGGTTTGTAGAGATGTTATGTGAGCTCTGTTTATAGGATTTTTCTTGGAGGTCTTGTCTAGAGTTATGTTTGAAGGAATCCACTTTGGGGGTTCTTATCCATTTGCATTGTCTTATGTGGCTTTGTTTGTAGGGATTTACTTTTTATGTAGAGTTATTGGGGTTCTTATCCATTTGCATTTTATTTATTTTGTAAAGTTCTTATTTGGCTTTATTTATAGGTTCTGTTTGTTTTTAGAGTTCTTGGTGGCTTTGTTTGTTGGATTTTTCTTTTGGATTGTTTTAATGGGTTCTCTTTGTTGTAGGGCTTTATTTTAGAAGTATTTCCCATTTTCATTTTCTTATATGGCTTCATTTTCTTATCTTGCGTTAGAATTCTTTTCTTGGGTTAAGTTTGTGGGGCTATGCTTTAGATTTCTTCTCTAACTGCATTTACTTGTGTGACTTTGTTTGTAGAGATCTTTTCCATTTATTTTCTTTCTACTCTTAAGGTTTTGCGTTGATCCTTTGTTCATTTTCATTTTCTTGTCCGACTTTGTTTGTGAATTCTTTGTCTTGGGTTCTATTTGTGAAGAATTTAAACATAACCCTACAAATAAAGTCAAACAAGAAAATGCAAATTAACAAGACCTAGTGTTAGTCTCGAGTCCGAGACATTTAATAAATGATGTGACATGTTAATCTTTGAGCTAATAAAAATTGTCATTTTTTTGAGATCCCTCCACCATACGTGTGAGGGAACAACAACCATCTGCTATTTTTGCAGATTATCGATCCCGGGCCTCCTCTTCCCGGGTCACTGATACTAGGTCTAGTCATCATGTTGCATCCGATCTCTCGATCTTTGATCACTCCGAGGCATACCATGGCCATGACAACTTATATGTTGGCAACGGTAAAGGTTTACCCATTCTCCATATTGGCTCCTCTAAACTCTATTCTCTTAATAAAACTTTTCATCTCTAACAAATTCTTCATGTTCCGATAATCAAACAAAACCTTCTTTCTGTTCAAAATTTATGCGATGATAATAATGTTTATTTTGAATTTCACCCTTCTTTTTTTGCTGTGAAGGACAAGAATACTCACACTATCCTCCTCATGGTCCAAATAGTGGCGGCCTTTACTCCTTTCACCTTCCGCAGTTGCAGTCTACCTCGTCTAAAGTTGCTTTCTCCGCTACCCGTGCTTCTTTCGTCACTTGGCATCAACGACTTGGACATCCCCATCCGCAACTGTTGAAGTCAATGATTTCATGATATAGTTTACCTTTATCAAACAATTTTGTCAGTTCACCTTGTGATTCTTGTTCTATTGGAAAATCTTCAAAACTTCATCTATCATCTTCTAATTATAAAAGTTCTCATATTTTAGATTCACTCTTTTGTGATGTTTGGGGACCAACCCCTGTTACTTCTTTTGAAGACCATTGATATTTCTTACTATGTGTTGATCATTTTTCTAGTTTTATGTGGATTTTTCTGTTAAAATCCAAATCTGATGTTTATGGTACTTTCCAACAGTTTCTTCTTACAGTAGAACGACAATTTCAAACCAAACTAAAATATGTTCAAGCTGATTGGGGAGGTGAATTTCGAAACCTCTCTAAGTTTTTCTCATCTCTCGACATTACTCATCGCTTGTCTTAGAATGACGTTGTTGAGCGTCGTCACCATCATGTGGTCGAAACCGACCTCACTCTTGCTCAATCTGGTGTTCCACAACGATTTTGGCATTATGATTTTGACCCAACCGTCTATCTCATAAATCGTATGCCTTCTAGCACCAACTCCAATATCTCACCTTTCGAACATGTTTTCAAACAGAAACCTGATTTTTCCTTTCTTCGTGTGTTTGGTTGTCGATGTTATCCACATCTCCGTCCGTATAACAAGCATACAATGGATTTTAGATCTTTCCATGCGTTTTTCTTGGATATAGCACCTCCTACCATGGTTATCCGTGCTTCGACCCTCTTTCCGAACGCCTTTATATCGCTCGTCATTCCGTTTTCATGAACAATTATTCCCTTACCAAATCAGCCCCCCATCTCCACCCACATCTTCCTTTGATCCTTATACATCCTCTTATCCTAATCCTGGACCTGACATATCCACTCCTTCCAATACATCACCTACACCATCTCCTTCCAATACATCTCTTACATCACCTACACCATCTCCTTCATCATCTTCTTCCCCTATATCTCCACACGAACCTCCTCTTCCGCCTCTCCTTTATACCTTTTGCACGACGCCCTAAAACTACCACCACCTCTCAACCAGAAATCACCACATCTCAACAAGCAACTTCTACCTCCCAACCCGAAACTTCCTCCTCTACCTCGTCCTCGTCCCTCTAATTTGCGTCATAATCCTAAACCCTCTCAACCATATAATCCTGCCTCCTATCATACTACTACTATTCCTACCGAACCAGCCACCTTTAACGTTGCTAAAAAATCGCCTCAATGGTGTCAGGTCATGGCCGACGAGTATTCTGCTCTTCAACGCAACATCCCCTACACCTCCTACATCACCTACACCATCTCCTTCCAATACATCTCTTACATCACCTACACCATCTCCTTCATCATCTTCTTCCCTTACATCTCCACACGAACCTCCTCTTCCGCCTCTCCTTTATACCTTTTGCATGACGCCCTAAAACTACCACCACCTCTCAACCAGAAAACACCACATCTCAACAAGCAACTTCTACCTCCCAACCCGAAACTTCCTCCTCTCTACCTCGTCCTCGTCCCTCTAATTTGCGTCATAATCCTAAACCCTCTCAACCATATAATCCTGCCTCCTATCATACTACTACTGGTCCTTAGTGCCTCCTCCATCGAATGCTAATGTTGTTGGTTGTAAATGAGTCTATAAGCTCAAAAGGGGTCCGAATGGGGCAATTACACGTTACAAAGCGTGTCTTGTTGCAAAGGGTTATCGTGAGCAACATGGTCTTGATTATCATGAGACTTTTAGTCCAGTTGTCAAAGCGACTACAATTCGGGTGGTTCTATCCTTGACAGTCTCACAGAATTGGCCCTTACGACAACTTGATGTTCAAAATGCCTTCTTACATGACGCTCTCACACAGACAGTCTACTTGCAACAACCACCGGGTTTTGTTGATCTGGACAAACCTGATCATGTTTGTCTTCTCCACAAGTCTCTCTATGGACTTAAGCAAGCTCCCTGAGCATGGTTTCATCGGTTGTTGACAGCACTTCATGCTCTTGGTTTTCGTGTATTTAAAACGGACCCTTCACTTTCTAAATACTCCTCTAACGATGTTCTCTTGTATATGCTTGTTTATGTTGATGACATTATTCTCACAGGAAACAGTACCGCTGATATCGACCGGGTTGTTCAGAATCTTAGTCGCACTTTTGCTCTACAAGATTTGGGGTCTTTATCTTATTTTTTAGGGGTTGAAATTGTTAAATAGGGGTCCGACATTGTTTTGTCTCAAAGAAAATACATACTCGAGCTACTTGAACGAGCGAATTTGTCTAATGCCAAATCTGTATCATTTCCGATTACTACCACCACCAATCTTGCCCTAGGCGACATTCCACCATTTGAAGACCCGATTAAATATCGCCAAACAGTTGGTGCACTTCAATATGTGACTCTTTCATGCCCGAATATTTCGTTTACGGTAAACAAAGTGTGTCAATTTATGCACTCTCCGAATCAGAATCATTGGTCTGCGGTTAAACGCATTTTGCGTTACTTACTTGGTACAGTAACAAGTGGACTTTTATTTCAACGCAATTCCGATAGTGTTCTTCATTCTTACACAGATTCCACTTTTAATGCCTTGAATGCTTTCTCTGATTCTGATTGGGCTGGTTGCCCGGATGACCGTCGATCCATCAGGGGATATGCTATATATCTCGGTTCTAATCTTGTCTCATGGTCTGCTAGGAAACAAAAGACTGTCTCGCGATTATCAACAGAATCTGAGTACAAAGCCTTAGCTGATATAGTTGCTGAACTCACATGGCTTCAAACTCTTCTACCGGAACTACGATTTTCTACTCGTATTGTTCCAGTTCTATGGTGTGATAATCTTGGTGATACATACCTATCTGCTAATCCTGTCTCTCATGCTCGTACCAAACATGTTGAGGTTGACTTTCATTTTGTTAGAGAAAAGGTTGCCCGAAAACAACTCCTGGTTCAGTTCATCAATACAGATAACCAGATTGCAGACGTGTTCACCAAACCGCTACCTTCTCACCGTTTTTAGTTCTTGCGGTCCAAGCTAAGAGTCGCTCCCCGACCTTAGCTTGCGGAGGAATATTAGACAAATGTTATAAATATTAGGCATTAATTTTATAATCTAGAGGGATCGTAGTCTAAATATATGTATTATTAATACTTATGTAATCGTGACATTCTGAGACATAATATACAATTCATGTTTTACCAAGTTATCCGATTTTAAATAAGTTTTATGCTCATAAACATTTATGGCACAATTACTTGGTTTTTTTTTTTTTTTTTTTTTTTTTTTTTTTTTTTTTGTGTGTGTGTGTGTAAATTTCTAGTAGCCACATGATTATTTGTAGCACATATCTATTTATTTGCCACATGATTATTTGTAGCACATAGCTTAGTGAGTTTCCCCCAAAATACCAATACACAAGCAAATAGCATAAATATAATAACAACATGCAATGAGTCCACAACTAACAGACTGGATTACCCCTGAGCCCACAGCACAAGTTTGGCTTGCCCCCTGGACCCACAACTTATGTCTGGCTTGCTCCCTGGCCTGATCAGTCCTCAGACTGAATACCACTAAGCCGTCAGTATGAGTCTGGCATGCACTTCCCGGTCCTCAGCTTGTATCTGGAATGCTCATGTGCCCTTAGTATGAGTTTGGCATGCCTTCCCTAACCCTCATCTCATATCTGGTTTGCTCCAGGGTTTGTTGGCTACAACACGGAGCAATACAACCTCAACCACCATACATAATATGTCAACATATAACAGATAATATCATATACATATAAACAGGCAGTTACATTAGTCTTACAGATCTACCAGACTAGCATATCAAGAGCAGTATGCATATTTATACCATACTCAACATATCAACAACATCGGGTTATGAAACCAATGTGCCGACCTTGGTGTCTTCGACCCGAAAGTATAGTGAGGAAAACTCACCTCACAAGCTGCAGAAAATTGATAAGGCTCGACTCCGAATCTCAGCTCTCAACTCGAATGCCTACAACCACCAATTGACCAATTCCATCAAAATCCCAAAAATACCCAAAATACCCTCAAAAGTCAAACTTGGTCAAACATCATAATTCCACTAAGTCAACCCAATCGAGTTAACTCAAATTGGCTAATCCATGCGAGTATGTGGTAATGTGGAGCGTACCCAGAGGTACGCTGAACGTACGTAAGCCTTGCATTGACTGATTACTTGAATACCTGATTTTCTTTCAAAATAAAATAAAAACAATATACTAGTTATAATAACTATTGAATTTGTATTTATTTATTAATTTACATAGTTATTGACTTCACTATTAACTTCTATAAAATGGTTTGTGATAGAAATAATAACCAAATTCAACCTGAAACAAATGTCAAATCTCAATTCAACCAAATTCATATATTGTTGTAATAATATATAATCCTATAGTAAATATGGCGTGAATATTGAGGAAAAAAATGGGATATATCTTGGCAAAGAATATAAGATTCTCTAGAGATCCTCTTTCCCCAACTTTCAAATTTGTTTATTTTGAAAAAAAAACTAATTTGCGTACAATTTTAGTTACATAGTTACAAATACTAAATGAGTTCCATATTTGGATAAGGTAATGTCCATAATTGCGTTGCTGCATCCATGATCTTGCAACCCTAACCCAAACTTCAATTATATAAATAACTAGTTTATAACCCGCAGAAACCGCGGTTACGAAATTAAATCAATTTTTATAGCAAAAATTCATAATTATTAATCAAGTATTTTAAATAAATTATTAATTAAAAGATATACCAAATTTTTAAAGTTAGTTATAACTTCAAATTTAACATATAATTAAAAAAGTAAATGTTTCTATAAAAAGTTTAAAATCTATTATTTAAAACCTTAACCTCGTTAATAATGATAGTGATTTGCCTAATATATCTCCTTGACACATGTCATATTATTAATGTTGAATTGTATTAGAGTTACACATGACAAAAGAAGATTGAAACTATTCTTTTATTAGTATAGAGATTTATAATTTATATGAATAAATGCCACATATATCATTTATCTATTAATAAATGAAACTTTTTAAACAAAAGGTCCATGTATTTTATCTTATGTCCAAGTAGAACTCTTGCTACAAGAAACAAAATAGAATTTTGTCATCGGTTATACCTACACAAATGAATTGTAATTCTTCTTGTTGTTATAGTTCAATGCAATAATCAATTATTTATGTATAAAATTAAGACACAAGTGTCATTTTGATATTTAATTAGCATAAATGATCAAAATAAAAGGAAAGTTTTTTTTTCCGGGTAATACCCAAAATACCTAAACCCGACCTAATACCCGACTTACTTGTAACCGATTACCTAAATTTTATTCAGTTCGGTTATCGACTATTCTTTTATTAGATAATACTCGATCTACCCTACGTGAACTACCCAAAACCCGAAAGTTATACCCGATCAAAACCCTACATATGTGAACTTGTAGATGGTAGTTTTCCATAAACTTGGTGATTAGTAGGAATGATTGAGTTGACAACTATTGTTGTTGTTGTTGTTCTGTTTGTGTTAGGCAAAGTAGTTCAAATATAAACATTTTGACTGATTAGAGTTTCATAATCTTAAGTGGTTTTCGGAGGAGCAAAAAGTAAATCACGGTCATTATTAAAGTTAGGAACATAAACAGGTGAAGCCGGATTTGAACAATATGACGAACCATTTGGGAACTAAATTGTTCACGATCTATCTTCCTACTATAAAATCTGTCAAACTAAACATCGATACTTTATTCGATTACTCAAGTGAGTTTTTTAAATGTAACATCCATAAATTTCAAGCCAATTTAAAACTTTTTAAATCATTCAAAAATCGATAATCATTACAAACATGTTTTCAAAATGGTTTAAAAGTATCCCATAATCAAATTATAAAAACGTAAGGAGGTGCACGATCACGCATTTGCCTTCCCGCAATCATCAGAAGTACTTTAAACAAAATCAACAACTGTAAGCCCGAAGCTTAGTGAGTTTCCCCAAAATACCAACACCATACAATCATAATCATATCATAAAATCAAACAACATGCATAATGAGCCATCAGCCTGACTGGACCGCGTCGCAGGCCTTTAGTCTATCTGGACCGCTCTCAGAGCCTTCGGCACGTTTGGACCGCCTCTCAGGGCCTTCAGCCTATTCGGACCGCTCGCCGGGCCTTCGGCCTGACTAAGATGCCCTCCCGGGTCTGTAGTCTATCCGGTCCACCCAGGTATGTTGGCCTTCAACACAAAGCAGGTTCGCCTCAACCCAACCCCAATCAAACAATCATGTCCACATAAATATCATACGATAGCATGTATATAACAGTCAAACTGATCTAACAGATCACTAATCATAGCAACATCCTATAACCAAGATACCGACCAACAAGCATAACATGCAAATAACCCAGATACAAATCCGAAAAGGGCCGACATTAGTGCCTTCGACCTTGTTAGTATAGTGAGGACAACTCACCTCAGAAGTAGCTCGGAATGATAATGTCAAATTCATCCAAATACTGTTCCAACTCCAAGACCTACATCCACCAATGATCCACTTCCATAAATTCCTAAATTACTCAAATACCCCCAGAGGTCAAACTGGTCAACCCTTGGTCAAAATCAAAGTCAATGGTCAAGGTCAACAGTCCATGTTGACCCAATGTGTCGAGTGCAGTTCACTGACTCGTCGAGTCCTTCCAGGACTCGAGAAATCATGAAAACGCTAGTTGACTCGCCGAGTTTCCAGACAACTCGTCGAGTCCATGCGTGTCCAAATGTCGGGAAAACCCTAACGGACTCGTCGAGTCGTCTCATTGACTCGCCGAGTCCTTGTAGAAACCCACCTCGTCCAATCTTCATTCGACTCGTCGAGTTAACTAGGCAACTCGTTGAGTCCCTTCAGTCAATTTCTCATTCAAACAATTTTAAGCTACCCTAAAGCTCCAAATGGCAGATCTAACCTCCTAGGGCATGGTTTCCACGTAAAGTTGCAAAATTTACGTACATGTATGGTCCTAAATGCCAAAACCAAGCTAAGGGAAAGGTTTAACCCAAAGAGAAGGGCCAAAGCTTGCTAAATCTAATAACTTTATGAGTATAGGGACTTAGAGGAGTCCACATCTGAAGTTACAACTTCAGATCTTGCCCAATACCCGAAATAACCCTCAATCAACTAGAAAATTGCCTTAAACCTTTACATGAAGAGAGCTAGCTAAAGATAAGTCAAGGTAACGACTTGTTACCTTCAAAATGATGTCAAGATGAAGTAGAGTTGGATCCACCAGCTTCTCTTTGCTCCAAGCTCCTTAGACTTCAAGCCTTCTTCACAAGATCCACCTTCCAAGCTTCTTTACACACAATAATGGAGAGTACGCGAGATTAGGGTTTTCTGAGCTCAAGAGGGACGGTAAGGGAGGCCGAGGGAGGCTAATGACCCTTTAAATAAGGTGCAAAACCCTGGAAATTAGGGTTTCATTTTCCAGCTCCTACTCGTTGAGTTGGGATCCTCCGACTCGTCGAGTAGTCCTCATAAATCACGCGGGCTGACTAAAACTCTACACTCTAACTCGTCGAGTAGACTTCCTTAATTGCATGATATCCGTAAATCTCATTCTTGAAAATTGGGATGTTACAACTCTCTCCCACTTGAACTAGGCTTCGTCCTCGAAGCCTACTACATTGGACACATTCGAACAATGCTCTTGCATTCCAACCTCTGACTCCCAAACCCAATCGTATCCCTTTCGACACTGCCACTTATACATATACCAAAAGTACCTCCTTGTTATGCAGAACCTTTACCTCTCGTTCCAAGACGACCACCGGCCTCTAGACGTAGTTCAGGCGTTCATCGTCGTGAAGATCACTTAATGATGCCACGACGTCCTCGCCTAACACGCACTTCCGCAACCGCAAGACATAAGAAGTGTTGTGAACCTGACCAAGCTCCTCCAGGAGACCCAGTCAATACGATGCCTTTCCAACCTTGGCAAAACCCGAAATGACCTGATATATCGGAAACCCAAATTCCCTTCTTCCTAAAGCAGACCGCACCATGAAAACCTGGAGTCCTTCCCAGAACACAATCATGGATCATACGCGGCTGCCGATAATTCTCTACTGGAGAAAAGATTATATATTCTTTCAAGGGAACTTATTCGATGACCGAATTTTCAGAGATAACACGGACTACGGGAGGCAAACTAGGAGATGAACCCTTGTTGTGCCGACAGGATAATGCTTCCTTCAGCTCCCGAATCTACATATAATAACAGTTAACTGCTAACGCATAACCACAAACACCTGTGACTGGACTGATCAGCCTCGGGCTGGAATATCAATATGTCGAATCCAATTAACCACCGGATTGAAATCCTCAGGGTTTGCCGACCTATCGCCTCAACCCTACCACCCCTCCTGGCCTTCGTTCCTACGACTTACAGTCGACCCACACCGGGTATCTTGGCCTACTGTCGCAACCCTACTGCTCCTCTTGAGTCTCCGTGCCTACGACTTACAGTCGGCCCGCACCAGGTATCTTGGTCTACTGCATCAAGAAGGACCGCCTCAACACTCCCAACACAATGTGTTGCCATAGATAATCAGGAGCAAGATCTAACCTGGTTCTCAGAACCTGACATATAGGGATGCTCTAATCCAACAACCCTCGATTCATGTAGATGATATCATACCTTTCGCCTGCTACTCGCGATCCACCCTACAAGCAAAAGTTTTCCCCCATTTACCTCACCAACCTCCAGAGTGCATGCCTCACACGGATGCACAACGTAAGTTTCCGCTATAAGACATCTTGAAATGGCCGTCCATAATCCACCTCAAGTTCCTGACTGAAACTACCACAAATCATGCAGAAAAGACCCTCAAACAGGTTAATAGTGAACCTTTCACATTCCAAATCCATATAATACACAAAGACCTTAGTATAACCTCTGACTCTTTACCATGCCATTACCAATCGCTGGAGCGACGAACGGAGATGATCAACCAATAACTTCCACATTACATCTGATCCCTAACAACAACTTACAAACAAGCACGGATACGGGGCAACCATTCCCCATATGCATTATGATACCCGACTGACACTCCCAACGGTCATTGACCATTTCCTATCCAAACCAACTAGTTAATGGGTCTTTCGATCTCCATCAACGCATCAATTCGGGCTATTTGGCCTGCAGCCCATGACTGGAATGCCCCTACCAGGTCCTCAGTCCATGGCTGAAATGCTCCTAATCTCATACCGACCTTGTCGATATTACATTGATTGTCCATCCTCATGAGTCCTAGAGATACTCTCCTCCTTTCACTGCCTTGAGGGGACCTAATCGCTGTCCCACACAACACCAAACAAGCATCACAATACAAAAGTCCTACCATACACGATTTCCTTTTAGAACAAATTGTTGCCCAAGAGTCTTCAGGCTCTCTTACATGACCGTCGACATTCCCTAAGGGCACCCCATAGGTGATAACCAACAAGCACAACTAACATATAGTTCCACGGGTTATTATCACAAAACAGTACGCTCATTGCCAAAACGTAGATCCAATAAAATACATACAGAGTCTTCAGCATGACTGGACTGCCTCACCGGACCTCCAGCCTATCTGGACCACTCTTAGAACCTTCAGCATGTCTGGACCGTCTCTCTGGGCCTCAGCCTGTCTGGACCATTCTCCGGGCCTTCGGCCTGATTGGTACGCCCTGCGGGCCTTCAGTCTATCCAAACCGCCCTAAGTCTGTTGAGCATAACCTTGGACTCATCCTGGTGCCCTCTCCCATATAGCCAACTCTCTCCCACTTGGGGTTTCAAACTCCTGATCCAATCCGCAGACTATAATCCCGACCTAACTCTAGAACTCATGTTGATCGCCCAACCTTCTCGGGAAACCGTGGTCTGATCCCTGACCCGCGTATCCACCACATAAGCTAAAGAACCCGCACACTCGTGTCGAAAGTACCATCGAACCCTGTTAGCTAAACATAACCCTCAGTGGCTGATGCTCCATCTGAGAATTCCCAATTCACCCCCACTTGGGACACTAACCACTACCTACTGGTTAGAAATCAGCTCGAGCATAGCAGAAAGTCACCCCGGGATATAACTTACCCAATACAACAACATTCGAACACAATACAATTTCATGATATTACCCCGAAGAATACAGGAGATGTCACACTCTTAAGAGCATTCGAAGAAATCTTGACTTCTTCCTCCTGGGTTACCCTGACCATCGTGAGGGTATGCAGGAAAACTCCCCCTTTCAATCCCAGGTGACATGAATTGATCCCTGTTTGCAATCCAACAGATAATCTGGCACCCGACCTATCTTGAGAATATGTTACCTACTTGCCTCACAAGATGTTCTCGCCACATTAACTCACCTGTGCTTACCAGTTCTGAAATACTGCTGCCAACTTCTGCGACCAACGGACCCCAGGCTGGAAATACCACCTGACCCTGGGTCACAAGCCTGCTCCCTCCTGTGAACTCGGAGGAACTGAAAGGGTACAACCCGTGCCATAGATGATAAAATTCCGATCCACCGATCAACCATTCTACTGCCCATCCTCTAATAAATCTCTGAACTCTAACTACCTACAATCTTTTGATAATAAAATTCTCCTGGCACCTCTAGTGACCTAACGACTTATGAGCTCCGCCACACATAGATTAAACAAAATAGGTAACTAACCCGAAGTTGTTGCTTACCCATACTCAACGAGATTCCAAGGCAAGACCAATACAGATCAAAGACGATTTGACCATAATATTATTACAGAATGAGGGGGGAGGGGGGAGGTTTCCAATTACATGCCTGAGATTTCTTGCGGCTCGACTTTGACCTCCTGAGGAACAACTACCTGAGATTTTCCGCCCCCAACGTAGGACAGTTGGACCTGAAATGACCTGGCTGGTGACAGTGAAAGCATATATGATCCTTCTTGCAATCCTGTTGCACATGCCCTCTTTCTCCGCACTTGTAGCACCGAATTTGTGACAAGCAAATCTGTGGGTTCCCCCACACTTTCCACACACCTCCTGACCTTCCTGACTTCCAGTACCCAGGTCAGCAACCTCCAACTCTTCGTCCTCTGCTGAAAATTCCCTCCTCCTATTTCCTAGTTATGACCCCCGAATGGTCATCCCAGCAGCAACGTCTCTCATAGTTTGTAGCACTGCAATTTGCTCCCCGAGCTTGGCGATCACCCTGGAGGTGACCCGGTTTACGACACCCAACAATTCTTCTTGAAAAATCTGAGATACCTCTACGGAAATCATCTCCTGCGTTTGATCAAAAGACAATACCGACCTATCCTGGCCGCTAGCTCTTCCCCCTGCCGTTGTTACAATTGTTGAAGTTGCTGCGTCAGCCGTCTCAGTAATGGCTGCATAGCGCTCTTCAAAGTACTTCACCATGGAGGTCTTAATAGACCCAAACATCTCCGACCCGTACAATCTCGACCACCTCCTCCCAAATAATCTCCCTGACGCGATCCTCTGTCACCGCTGGCCTATCCTGGCTGCCAGCTCCTGATCCTAACCCAGATCCGGCCTTAAATCGTCTCGTAACCACCATACTGAAAGTATACCAGGAAGATATCATATAATACGCATAAACAACGAGGAACCTACTCCCAACCAAACCCTAGGGGTTGTGACTTCCTTGCTACACATATGGGTCTTGTGCTTTTAGTAGTACGGGTCCATACTACCTTCCACACCTACCCATATTCGTCTCAAGTATCATCACAACGCCCTAACAATATATATAAACATGGCGAGCTCTCAATCCTCACTCCTAGAGGAATGCTAAATATCTCATAACTGGCCTCCCGGTCTCGCACTACCCACCCATCCATGAAACTTCCACCAACTCTGCAACACTCGTGGATGCTAGCCATACATAACGCTGGACCTTATAGACTTTCGAATACTTGATCCTAACCTAAGCCCTTAATCAGACAAGAACAAGAAATAAGGCCAAACCAAACATTCTCAGGCTATAAGATCTTAATTATGTACGGCCGTGATGTATACACTAAGCAACTACAATAATGATGTTAATTTCACATAAGGAAAAACCCTAGGCTAGCAGGCAACATATAATCAAGCAATTCTATCATGCAATTCCTGAAGATCCCTAGCCTAGTACTAGCATGTTGTTCTACTTCGCTGGCTCCGGCTGATCGTACACTTGCATCCTCCTTTAGTATTTTGAAAACCATTTGAAAAATCATTTTAAAATCTTGTCCTTAGTTTGAGACTAGAGACACACAAGTGTTTCCTCCAATGCACTCAAACCAAGGCTTTGATACCAACTTGTAACATCCATAAAATTAAAGCCAATTTAAAACTTTTTAAATCATTTAAAAACCAATAATTATTATAAACATGTTTTCAAAATGGTTTAATGTCAGAGTATCCCAGAATCAAACTATAAAAACATAAGGAGGTGTATGATCACACCTTCGCCTTCCCGCGATCATCAGTAGTATCTAAAACAAAATCAACAACCGTAAGCCCGAAGCTTAGTGAGTTTCCCCAAAATACCAACGTCATACAATTATAATCATATCATATAAACAAACAGCATGCATAATGAGCCATCAGCATGATTGGACCACCTTGTAGGCCTTCAGTCTATCTGGACCGCTCTCCGAGCCTTCGACACGTCTGTACCACCTCTCAGGGCCTTCAACATATCCAGACCCCTCAACCGACTAGAAAATGGCCCTTAACAATATTTCGGGTATTTCGGAGACATTTTAGCGTTTGTTATAATTAGGGATATATCCCTAATGAAAAACCCTCAAATAAAGACAATTTTTGCAATATGAAACTATTTTGGACCTTAGCAAAAAAAAAAAAAATAGAATCATTTTTATAGTTTTTTCAAAAAAAGAACTATAGTTAAAAAATTAATAATTAGACAAAATTGCAAAAATGGTCCCTATGGTATGCATTTTTTTGGGGTTTTGGTCCAAACCCCGACTTTTTTGGATTGATGGTCCTTTTGAGCTAGTTCCGTTGCGTATTTGGTCCCTCCGAAAATTAAAATGACTATAATACCCTTAGTGTATTTATTTTCTATTTTTCTTTCATTTTATTTTTAAATTTAATACTTGTTTAATTACTTTAATATTTAAAAGATAAGAGCTCTCTCTCTCTCTCTCTCTCTCTCATCGATCAAGGTTCAGACTCCAACTTTCACTCTTCCCTTTCTTGTTTATTGGAAACTCAGATGATGTTCTTCAAACCTCACACAATACTAAACACCAAAATTAGCCCATATCTTGAACTTAATATTCTAAGCGATGCTTACCAACCATTATCTCAATCATAGAACCTGTTTCGTATATGAAAGCTTTACAACAACACTTTGAATATTCAAAGTTACACACACATAGTTAATGGGCACAAGTTTATGATGTTTGTGCTTTAGCCATTGTAATATGTACAAGATAACCCAGATTCCCATCATCTTCATTATTAGTTCCTAACGAGACCATCATCAGCTACCGATTATCACTATCTTCGTCCCTTGTTCTTGCTTGTTTGTGACCCCATTTGCAGATCAGAGTGACAAGGAGGAATAAGGCATATCATCATCTTCGTGATCTCTTTCTGGTGATAGAATATCCCGTAACAGAAGTAGATGGAATGTGATGGGTTGTTTGCTGTCGAGATATGAGAGAATAGCGAAGTAGAGAGAAGGGTGGTTGGGAGAGAAGAAATCATCAAATTAGGGAAAGAGTGAGTACCATTTTCTTCCCCATCCCTTCTTGTTGGTTTTGTGATTTTAGGTATTTGAAAGTTCCTCAATCTTGAAAATGATTACCAGATTCATGTTGGTTTAGTGATTTTAGGTATTTGAGTTTGGGGAAGAAAGAGGGAGGGAAAGATGTATAAAATGAGGTCTGATTTAAAGTTAAAGCAGCTGTAACTGGGTTTGATTACCATAATTGTATCGAAGAATGAAAATGAAGAACTGGTTTATGAAGGAACGGTTGAATTTTAGGTCTGGTATACTATTGAAGAACAGATTGAAGAACTAGAGAGAGAGAGAGAGTGTGTGTGTGTGTGAGAGAGAGAGAGAGAGAGAGCCAAATTAATTAACTATTTTCTTTTTCCTTTAAATTAAAATGAAAAAACATAAAAATGATATTAGAAAGAGCATTTTAGTCTTTTCAGTTTTATGAGGGACCAAAATCACAAGCAAACATGGTCAAAAGGACCACGGAGCCAAAAAAATCAGGGTTTGGACTAAAACCCTAAAAAAATGCATACCACAGGGACCATTTTTGCAATTTTGTCTAATAATCTACCCTAATAAATGAAAATGACTTTGCCACATGTCATCTTCTCATTCATTTGGACACAGTTAAATTAAAATCCACATTTAATATATAAGGTAATATATATGTAAGGTATTTATTAGAAAATGGTTTATATATGTAATGTATCTAATGCATTAAAGTCTTATTAATTTTAATAATTCAAAAAATTTCTTATTTTTCTTATAAATTTAAAGTTTTCAAATTGTTAAAATTTTATATTTAATTTTTTTTAAATAAACCCATGTAATACATGGGTTTCACCTAGTTATTATTAAATAAAAAACATTTCAAACTATTATTTTCGAACGGCCGTATGATAATATTAGTATTAGATAAAAAAAAATAATAATAAAGTAGACCCGCAAGTTACTCGGTCATATGAGTAATTTGACTGGTTAATAATATGCAAAATTTGGAAAGTCGGTTCAACTAAAGTTTCCATATTTTCAAGTTATTTAATACTTTAAGATTAGTATGTACTTTAACAATAGTCATGATTCTTATGAACAGTAACCATGGTATTCTTTTGGCGGTTTCCTGTTTCTGCTTCTCGGATTGGTTTTTGTGATTTTCCATTGGATTTGAGTCGGTCGGCAGTATTTCTTGCATGTTTGCCGTGTGTGGGGTTATTTCCAGCTGAATAATGTCTATTCCATTGAACTTCCGCCAGCTGTGCTTCCCCTTTTTGCCACCTCTTGTCTCACCGCCGTTTCCTTCCAATAAGAAATCTCTTTTCAATACAGATTATCCATCGCCTTGACCTATTCCACAGGGGCTTTGCTTTCTTCTGCACACAAAAAACATAAATCGATGCACACAAAAATCGGATATATATATATATATATATCTTTTCCTTTATTCTTCTATTATCTCAGTTTGTTTGCACACAGGGCCTGGACCACCAACACCACTATACACATTCTCCATCCCTGCGACGACGTCGGAAAGGAAAGCCATCGCAGTAAACTAGGGTTGTTATTATCTGAATAGAGGGCGGTGGTGGTGATTTCTGTAAGATTTTAGCAAGAAGTGAAGCATACGACTGTTTTTATGTGCGTATTTCTGGAGATTTTTTTTTAATCTTGAATCAGGTAACTAATGATGTCTAGTTCTTTCATATTTTATTAAATTGTATTTCTTCTGCTGATTTGATTCGAAAATTTGGTCCTTCCACAAAGAAATTACATGTTGAGGTGGAGTTTCAAAGTTGGCACGCCAAGTGTTCGATGAAAGTACTGAGATACGTCCAGTGGTGTTCCATTTTCTGAGAGTTTCACCACATATTAGCCCACTATCTGCTGGTCCACGTGGACATTGGAATCATTGCAAAGTGAATCCAAAAGAATGCCTTCGTAATCAAATAAGAGTTTTGCAAGGTTGTTGATCTGTTTTTACAAAGAGTAAGACATGTAGTTGAATGTTTTTATTTGTTTAGCATTCAGATTCAGCACCAGGGTTGAGATGCTTACAGCTCTGAGGTTATCGTATTTGATGGTCCACGTAATCATCTGTTTTTTTTTTTTTTTTTAAATCCTTTCTGCGTGTTGCTCTACTTATTGATTTCGTTTTTCACATAGGTTGCAGGATTGGTGTCGCCAGAAGAGTAAATATGGTAAGCTCTTGTGTTCTTGTTGTTACCTGGTTATGTTTACTTTTTGGTCTTCTGTTTGCATTCTTGAGTTTTGATGTCAATCAAACAAATTGTGGACTTCGTAATTGCTTTGCAATTTTCATTTTTGTTGGAATGGAATGACAAAGTAAAAAAAGTGAAATAATTGAGTAGATAAATACTGAACTTAGAATCTCAAAAAGATAAACCAATAGGGCTATACTACTTCACTACAAGTCTACAATCCCTAATTTAAGCCTCCATTCCCTACTATCTGCAACCCTAAATTGAAGAATAAATGTGACAGATTGCAGTTCTGATTCCCTGAATTTCTTATTTTCATTGACAGGTTCCATTCTTTAAAAAACAGACCAAAACACCCCTAATATTTTCCTGTTTTCAATGCAGATTAGAGACAACACTTTGTCCTGTTGTTAGCATCCTTGTGGGATATAACAAGAAGAAAAAAAAAAATACTACATTGATATCATTGAATCAAAGCCTTGAAATGCAATAAGCATCATGGAAACCGATTGTGAGGAGGTAGACTTTGCTTCTCCTCTTGAATAAACTCAATATTGACATTGTAAGATAGAATAGAGAGTGATACTAAACTTTCTGTGTATTTTGTTGTGTGTTGTTAGTTGTTGTCAGTTATAGTGGAGATGCTGAATCTTCCTTATGCTCCAAGTTTTTTGAGAGATACCAAAATACTTTCAGGTCTTATTCCAGGTATTTTCTTAATTTCTACTAAACATCTTTATATTTTCTTTTGTCTTCTTAAGTCTTGTTTTTGTATGATAGCTTACATTCATCAGCATTCCAACTCAAGCATTGCATTTTTTTTTTCGTATTACAACATTTTTACTTTCAAATATTTTTTTATCAAGAAATTTTCTACAAAAATCTTTACATTTTTTTTACTTATCAAGGCATTTTACTTTGAGAATTTATCAATTATAGCATTATCTTTTCATCTTTTTTATTAAAACACATTTCTTTTGAAAAATCATCCCAATTAAAAGCACTGCATTTTTTTAGTATTTTTTTTACTATTGCAACATTTTTAATTTAAAATATTCTTTTATCAATACATTTTTTTTCAAAAATCTTTACTTTTTTTTAATTATCTAGGCATTTTCTTTGAAAAATTTACCAATTTTTGCATTGTACTTTTAGTATACTTATTAAAAGAGCATTTTTTTTTGAAAAATCATACCAGTTAAAAGCTTTGCATTTTTTTTAGTTTTTTCTACTATTACAACATTTTTACTTTCAAATATTCTTTTATCAAGACATTTTTTTACAAAAATCATTATATTTTTTTTACTTATCTAGTCATTTTACTTTTAAAATTTATCAATTATGGCATTCTACTTTCAATTTTCTTATTAAAAGCACATTTCTTTTGAAAATTCATCCCATTTAAAGAGATTGCACATTTTTAGTTTTTTTTTCTCTGTATTACAACAGTTTTACATTCAAATAGTCTTTTTTATAGACATTTTTACAAATATCATTCCAATTAAAGCATTACATTTTTTTTAGTTTTTTTACTATTCAAACATTATAGTTTCACATATTCTTTTGTCAATATATATTTTGTACAAAAATATCTCATTTTTAATTATCTAGGCATTTTACTTTGAAAAATTTACCAATTATAGCATTTTACTTTAAGTTGTTTTATTAAAAGCACATTTGTTTTTTTTGAAAAATCATCTCAATTAAAGCATTGCATTTTTTTAGTTTTGTTTTACTATTACAATATTTTTACATTCAAATATTCTTTTATCAAGAAATCTTTTACCAAAATTTTTACATATTTTACTTATCTAGGTATTTTACTTTGAAAAATTTACCAATTATAGAATTGTAATTTCAATTTTTCTTGTTAAAAGCAAATTTCTTTTGAAAAATCATCTCAATTAAAACATTACATACTTTTAGTTTGTTTTTATTTTTTTATTATTTATTTATTTATTTATTTTTGTTTTTACTATTGCAACCTTTTGGTTTTAAAATATTCTTTTATCATGACATTATATATAATTTTTTGTTACGTTTTTTTACTTATCTAGGCATTTTACTTTGAAAAATTTACCAATTAGAGCATTGTACTTTAAGTTTTCTTATTAAAAACACGTTTGTTTTGAAAAACTATCCCAGTTAAAGCATTGCACTTTTTTTATTATTACCACATTTTCACTTTCAAATATTCTTTTATAAAGACATCTTTTTACAGAAATCTTTACATTTTTTACTTATCTATGGATTTTCCTTTGAATAATTTACCAATTAGAGCATTATACTTTCAATTTTCATATTAAAAACACGGTTGTTATGAAAAACTATCCCAATTAAAGCATTGCATTTTTTTTTACTATTACCACATTTTCACTTTCAAATATTCTTTTATAAAGACATCTTTTTACAAAAATCTTCACATTTTTTACTTATCTATGCCTTTTCTTAGAGCATTGTACTTTAAAATTCATTATTAAAAGCACATTTCTTTTAAAAATTCATCTCAATTAAAGCATTGCAATTTTTTTTACAACATGGTTACATTTTTACATTCAAATATTCTTTTATCAAGACATGTTTTACAAAAATCTTTACATTTTATCTAGGCGTTTTACTTTGAAACTTTTACCAATTATAGAATTGTACATTCAATTTTCCTATTAAAAACACATTTCTTTTGAAAAATCATCCCATTTAAAACATTGCATTTTTTTTATGCTTTTTTTACTATTACAAAATTTTTACATTCAAATATTCTTTAATCAAAGACATTATTCATAAAAATCTTTTCATTTTTTGCATTTTCGAGTTTGAAAAATCATCCCATTTAAAACATTGCATTTTTTTATATGCTTTTTTTACTATTACAAAATTCTTACGTTCAAATATTCTTTAATCAAGACATTATTCATAAAAATCTTTTCACTTTTTTCATTTTCCAGGCATTTCACTTTGAAAAATCTCCCAATTATAGCATTGTACTTCCAGTTTTCTTATTAAAAGCATTTTTAATCTTCCTAATTAAAGGATTGCACTTTTTAATTTTTTTTTTGTCTATTATGACATTTTTACTTTCAAATATTCTTTTTTAGGACATTTAATTAAAAAAAGTATAATTTTTACATATCAAACATTTTACTTAGAAAATTTAACCAATTATAGCATTGACCTTTCTTATTTCTTATTAAAAGCAAATTCTCTTTGAAAAATCATGCCAATTGAAGCTTTGCACTACATAGTTTTTTTATGTTACAATATTTTTACTTTCAAATATTCTTTCATCAAGACATTTCATAAAAAATCTTTACATTTTTTTACATATCTAAGCCTTCTACTTTTTTTTTTTTTTTTTTTTTTGTTTTGTTTTTTTTTTTTCTTTTACAACATTTTTCCTTTATGTTATATTATTAAAAGCACTCTTCCATTTGAAAAATCATCCCAATTAAAGCATTGCATTTTTTTAAGATTTTGTTTTTCTATTACAACATTCTTACTTTAAAATATTTTTTTACCAACACATTATATTAAAAAATCTTTACATGTTTTACTTTAAAAATTTTACCAACCAAATTTAGCATTGTACTTTTAGTTTTCTTATTTAAAGCACAATTCCCTTTGAAAAACATCCCAATTTTTAGTTTTTTTGTTTGTTTATAACAGTTTTTCCTTTAAATATTCTTTTATCAAGACATTTTGTTAAAGTTTCTTCACATATTTATACTTATCTAGGCATCTACTCTAAAATATTTACCACTCATAGCATTGTACTTTGAGTTCTCTTTCTAAAAGCACATTTTCATTTGTAAAATCATACCAACTAGATGAAATTAATTGCGCCTTTAGCGTCGTTTTTATTTATTTATTTATTTTTATTTTTATTTGAAGGTGTAGTAAATAAGAAACCATACTATAGTTGTTGCAAAAGGATATTACATATAACATAGGAGTTACATACCAAATACCACATTATATTTGGAAAGCTAACATACTTGAAGGCAGCAAAAGATGACAATAAACATAGAAACATATTAGACGTAAGGATGGTTGTCGTCGGGGAGGTTTTTAATTTGTTTTTTGAGACTTTCTATAAGCTGGTTGTATATCTTTTGCATGCCGTGCATGGTCTTGATCAGTTTATTGGTCTCATAGTTGCTCTCTGCATCTTTAGGTAGTTGTTGTACGGCGGTTGGGGGTCCACGTGCTCCAGGATTTATTTATTTATTTATAGTTTTGATGTTCCTATGCTTCTTCCATGTTGGTCAATTGACAGTTTCTCTGATTGTTGGTGGGCGATGAGAGTAGTCAGGATGGTTTCCATTTGTTGTGGCTTCATTTTCCTTTGGAGGGGTATTTGTGGTGTGAATGGTAGTTAATGTAGGTGTTACTTTCCGAGATGTTGACGGTGTATGATTGGTTATTTGCAATAGATGTAACTTATAGCCGTTGTTTCAGATATTAGTATATACTATAAATAAATTCCTAAAAACCTTAGTTGTAGTGTATTTTTTTCTCTTTTCTCTTTTGCCACCGAAGATCTTCTCATTCAAACGCCCCAATACTTCTCGTTATTCTTTTCCTTCTTATCTGTTTTTGTTGCCACCTTGCCGGCCTCCTCGTCTAATACAATTTCCTTTGTTTTTCCTTGTATCCTCCTTTCTTCTTTACTTTTCCTTCTTCTTCCGCTTCTATATTTTTATTCTCTGTCCATGTCTTTGTTTCTTTTCTAAGTATATTGTGTACTGCTTGTTAATTTAACGTAGTTACAATCTCATGTCGGGATTCAAACGTCATTTCTCTCCTCATTTAGCTTCACTTCTCTTGAAAAACGATTATCTTCATCCCTTTCTAACAGTTGTTCGCCTTTGCCTTCTTATGATGATATTGGTGATTGCAGTTATATTTGTAAATCATGTGGTGCTTTTTTTTTAGTTTGATGAGAGGGTTTTGTATCTATCGCGGCCAGATTCCCCTGCCTTTATGCGTTGTTGTAGGTCTAGTTCTGTTGTATTGCTATATCCGCTACTGCCTCCTGAATTGTTACTTCCTAAATATGATTTTCCCCCTTTCATGAAGAACATAAGGGGTTATAATAATATGTTCAGTATGATATCGTTCGGAGGTAAGGTAGATGAGGATATTAATAAGACGGTTGGTCCGTATGTATTCAAAGTATCCGGTCAGGTTTGTCATTGGATAGGTGTTTTTGGTGTGGTTGACAAAAAGGGGTTGATACAGATCATAATATGGTAGGCTAAGTTCATTCTTCGATATATCTCACTCCGCTATGCTAGAAGACTGAGCTCTTTCCACGTTTCCGATGTTAGTTGATAGAGGAAAGGGCGGTAGCGTACTTGCTTTAACAACAGAAAGAGGTTCCTTCAGCGGTTCAGCTTTAGGTCTCGGTTCAGGTGCTTGTCATTAAAAGGGCAAATGAACCAAAGCTGCTACAGGCATAATCTAGAAGAAGTAAAAATGTAAATCTGGAATATGGCTAAAATCTATTAGAGAGAGAGAGAGGATGATTTCATTTATTAGTCGTCTAGACTTTTGATATTTTGATACAGTTTGTATTGGCTCTAAGCCTTGTGGCTGTGAGAGAGGGGTTACCCATGGAACAATCAATCGATTGTGTTTATCTTCTAAGTGTTATACATCTTCTTCCTTATCATTCTTCTGTGCTCAATTACTTTCATTACAATCATAATTTCTGTTCTTCATCATTGGTCCGACCTGTCGGGACCGAACAAAGAAGAATGATAAGGAAGAAGATGTTATAACACTTAGAAGATAAACACAATCGATTGATTGTTCTAGGGGTAACCCCTCTCTCACAGCCACAAGGCTTAAAGCGAATACAAACTGTATCAAAATATCAAAAGTCTAGACGACTAACAAATGAAATCATGTTCCCTATTTATTACTCTATCTCTCTTCATAACAGATTTTAGCCATATTCTTGATTTAGCCTTTTACTTCTTCTAGATTATGCATGTGGCAGCTTTGGTTCATTTGCCCTTCTAATGACCATATTATGATTTGTATCAGGGCCAAAGTTCTTGCAGTTGTATATGGCTGACACAGATAATGAGTTGCATAATACGCTTTCTGCCTTGCGAAATACTGATAGCCACTCTTTTGATCCAACAATAGTTAAATCTTTTATGGATATTTTACAGCTCATAATGAATGCGTTAGGACTTTTAAAACTGCAAATGATTTGGTGAAAGGAACTTACCTGAGTATGCAGTTTGTCTTTTTAATGATATTCCTGACCGTCTATATGGTCCTCCAGCGCGCCTAGTACTTTGGGTTGTATCGTTGTTAGTGAAGATGCAGTTGGTAGTACGTATGATATAATTGTACATTCCAAAACTGGAAGTCCACGTAAGGTCAGTAAACTTCATCCTAGCTACATGCCCTTGTAGTATCCTATTTTGTTCCCCTTATGGTGAGGACGGTTGGTCTCCGCGTTTGAAGCTAATAAATGAAATTGGTTCGAAGGCTAGGAATCTCACTATTAACATGTATTACAGTTACCACATACACACAAGAAATGGTGTATACTCTTTTCTCTTGAATTCATGTAGATTGTTCCAGCAATATTTAGTTGATGCGTATGTTGGTTTCGAACTTTCGCGTCTTGATTTTTATGAACATAATCAAAATCAATTTAGATCAGCGTATGTTAGTGGTATTTACGATGCCATATCACAGAGTGATACTGAAAGTCGATGTATTAGTAAGCGTGTACTTTTGTCTCCATCTTTTGTTGGTGGTCCACGATATATGTACAACCACTATCATGATGCTCTTTTTATTTGTCGCGAGTATGAGAATCCACAATATTTTATAATCTTTACATGTAATGTGCGCAGTAGGGTTGATATAATTTCACGTGGTTTCCGGATGAAAGTTTGACGCCTTTATTGCATACTTGAAGTGTTATAAAATTTTTGGCCCAACATCAGCATGTAAGTTGCTGTCTCTGCAAATTAAAAAACTTTAAGTAATTTTTTTTATATTTATTTGATCATACGTTTCTTAGGTTTCTTAATTTTTTTTTTCTTTTGGGTTTGTTGCAAATTTATATACCATTCAGTTCCAAAAAAGGAGTTTACCACATTGTCATGTATTGATATGGATAGTAGATTCTCATAAGATAAAGGACCTGTATGCCATTGATGCTTATATTACCGCTGAATTATACATAGACCATGTGGTTTGGTCAATACTAAGGCTCCATGTATGAATGATGGTAAATGTAAACCCAAAACCCTTTCGTACTGCTATAGTTTTTGACAAGGATGGTTATGCTCATTATATAAGAGATATAGTTGCGTTTCATACGTTACAAAATGGTGTGCAAATAGATAACAGGTACATAGTCCCGTATAACAAAAGGTTGGGTAGTCGTTTCAACGCACATATCGATGTTGAGTGTTGTGGGTGGAACATGATGATTAAGTATTTATTCAAATATATGTCAAAGGGAATGGAATGTGTTAGATTTGTTATTCAGAAGGATGTGCAACTTTCTGAAGCCTTTACTTATGTGGAAGGTGTTGTAGTTGATGAGATAAAATATTACATCGATGGTCGTCCTGTGTTCCTCATGAGGCTGCGTGGCGTATACTTGATTACCCTATTCATGAGCGAGATCCACCTGTTGTGATACTACCTATACATTTGATTACCCTGTTCATGAGTGAGATCTACCTGTTGTGATACTTCGTGTACATTTGCCAAATATGCAGTCTATCTTCTTCAAAGAGAACACTCATATTAAGCAGGTTGTTGAACATCCCACTTTTGGTAGTACTCTGTTGTTACTAGGTTGGTTTGACAATAATAAGTAGGATGTGTTACTAAGTTGGTTTGACAATAATAAGTAGGATGTGTTTGGTCATGGTCTTACGTATACTTCCTACCCTACTGGATATTGGTGGGACAAAGAGGTAAAAGCTTGGAAAAGAAGAAAACGTTCCACTTCCCATGCATTAGGCAAAATTATATTTTTGCATCCATTTGCTGGGGAATTATTTTACCCAAGGATGTTACTTTCTCATCAAAAAGGTTGTAAATCTTATGAAGAATTGCGTACCATTTCCGACACTGTATATCCTCATTTCCGTGGTGCCTGTGACGCGCTAGGTCTAATAGGGGATGACAGTGAATATATGGATGCTTTTATTATTCAGGCTTCTGAATTGACAACGTCGTCTCAGTTGCGCTCTTTGTTCTATTATTTGCTTCTTCTATGTGATGTTAACGATCCTATGTGTTTGTGGTATATAGGATGGAAGAAAATGAGTGACGATTTGGTGTTATACCATTAAGATGTCCAATAATATAATTAAATGAGGTAATTAGCTAAAACACAATAATATAACTAAATGTTGATATATATATATATATATATATATATATATATATATATATATATATATATATATATATATATATATATACTCTTACTTTTTCTGCTTAATATCTTCCTACCTATTTTAGATGGTGACAAGTGTTATTTAATTTAATTTAAATTTGAATTTGATGTTAAATTTGTACACTTGTCATCATCTTAAATAGGTAGGAAGAAAATTAGGAACAGAAAGTAGGAGGATATTTAATTTCTCATATATATATATATATATATATATATATATAGTTAGGTTATTTTGTTTTTACTAACTATTGTGTGTCAGAATGCACATATCTGGACCAACGGATGAAATTAATCAATGGACATTATTTGAGAGTGTATGATATTACAATGGGCTAACATGTATCATATAATCACACAAATTTTAGAAAACCCTCTGGACAATTAACTACATTTATAAAAAGAAATTTTCGGATTTTTAGGGATAATTAATTCTCCTAATTTTAAAAAATCTGATTTTTTTTTAATTAATTCAATTTCAATTCTAACGTAATTTGTAAACATAACTGATTTTATTCTGTCAGAATATTTTTTTGTTAGAATGATGTTTTTCTGAATTTTATTCTATTAGAATATTATTGAAGAATAACAAAATTCTTGAATCCGAGGTTGAAAAATAACAACATTCTAATATACTATTATACATCTGAAATTAAATACAAATTCATACATCCGAACTTATACATTTTAATATAATTATACATATTCTAATAGAATATCAACAAAAATGAATAAAATTCTTAAAAAATAACAACATTCTTAAATTGTGAGTATGATCAAACTTTATTCAATCTTCAAGTTATTCCTATTAGGTCTTCAACGCATTCTTCCATACATTCCTATCACAAATACAACAAAAACTAATAATGGTTAAAAACATGTTACTTGCAATTAACTAACACTTTATATATTCTGGTAGAATATATAGAATATGATAGAATACATAAAAATACATTCTGGCAGAATACATAGATTTTATTCTGGCAGAATACATTCTAATAGAATACATACAATACATTCAAAAGTATCGTATTTACTGCTAATATAATTTTAGATTCCAAATTAATTACCTTTTTAAACAATTACATAAAACATATGTTGCTAATAATTCTGACAGAATGCATACCACAAGGTTAAATTCTTTAGATTCTCTTTTAGGCATTTCAACAAACACTTGTTAGACATTATCATCAAACAAGCCAAAATTCATCTAAAACAATTAATGAAGTTAGAATAATAATTTGGGTGCTAGGTGTGATCAACAAAGACTATAACATAATTAAAGAATGTAATATAGAATTAAAGAATCAAAAGTAGACATAGTAATGATATCTTCAAAAAGTATTGTTTGAATCGTCATCCAAAACATAGCAATATCAACAATACCATAATCAACAATATTTATATTAATAGATAAAGGAACAAAACAATCATTAAATCAAGAATATAACAATAATTTAATACTCATATTTAATTACTATGATTTCAATCGTTGTTCTATAATACGCATACCATCATATAGCTTTAATTATGAGGCTTTCAATTGTTTTTCTATAATTCTCATTCCAAATTAATCTGTTTCATATAACTGTAATAGCAATATATGAATTCGTTTCTATAAAATTAATGTAACTAACAAGTTTCTTTCAATAATCGACACAGCTCTTACACATTTTGTAGTTAAAACATAGAAAGCTAATGATTTGACCATCAAAAGTCAAAATTCATATATAAGCACGTTACAAAACATGAAGATAAAGTAATTTAATTTATATGAATTAGGGTAAAAGATTGCAAAATTACCTCGAAGAACAACATCACAGCCTCGGCACCGGTAAATAGAGTATTCGAAGAACAACCTTCTTCTTCCATTTTTTTGTCTGATAAACATTAACAGACCCACGTCGATGGTTGATCGAGCCGACAGTAGAGGGGGAGGAAGAATAAGAGGTAGCGGCGAGATACTGAAAGGCGTCGATGGTTTATAGGTTTTAAAACTGATTTCACAAATTTAAATGGAAATCAAAGACGTAGATTTGAATAAATATATTAACATAAATATAGGTTCAAAATCAAACAAAGTTACCAAGTTTATAGGATTGTATATTAAATTCAATTAATTGATTTTATAAGCCATTTACCAAATTACCCTTATTGATTTAAAAAATGATTTAATATTTTGCTAATTTGTGATTGGTGCATACATGCACACAATAATTGTAGAAAACATTTGAACCTAACTATCTCTCTCTCTCTCTCTCTCTATATATATATATATATATATATATATATATATATATATATATATATATATATATATATATATGAGTTATATGGAAAATGAATGATTAGGGCAACACATATTTGAACCAATGAAAACATGAAAACACATCATTTCCACAATAACTTCCACAATACATTACTTGTGAAGAAAGAAATGGACACGTGTCATTTGATTATTGGTTCCGATAGATGTTGCCCTAGTTATTTGTTTTCCATAGAACTCATTCCTATATATATATATATATATATATATATATATATATATATATATATATATATATATATATATATATATATATATATATATATATTAAAATAGGTTACCAATTGTTTACTCTAAAAATTATAAACAAAAATAAAAAAACGAACTGTTTTTTTATATAGAATATACTTGCAACAAAATTAAGATAGTAATTAAATAAATTTCTATACAACTACATAACAATATGAGAGCTTTTTTTTCCGTTTTTTTTTTTTTTTTGGAAAACACTATGTTAGGTATACCGACAAAACTTATTTTGGTTTTACAATTACAAAAATCCAATGGACTCGTAAACAGTTTATAGATCATAATTAAATAAATATGTAGACGATTAATTAAAACGAAGAACATTGTAGTAAATAAAAATTGTCACTATTTAAAAAATATTGACACCAGAACTTAGTAATACTATTAACATACACATGTAACTCTACTGTCATGTCGTCGACTAGAACCTACTATAGCTTCCATTAGTAAGAGATACCATTATAAGCCACATCACATCGACAATTACTTTCTGGAAGGTGAATAAATAGACGTATGAAAAGAAAAACCTCACACATGGATGTCTACAACGATACACAAAATTATTTGTATGCGTAAACTTACATTAATTTGCGTACATAAAATGTCGTTCTCCAAACCAAAATACACACCACATGACATAAACGTATCCTACAAATCAAAATAAATAACACAGATTTCAACAAAAGCCTGATGATTATCATTGATTTCCTTAGAGAAATTGGAGATCTATTTGAAGTAGGTTAATCAAAGTTAGAAGAAAGTTTCACCCTTGATAAAGTTGTCCACCTGTACATGGAAAATCACGCAGATAATCCTAACGTTCAAACACTACAGAACATATTTGAAAAGGCAAAAATAGAAGACCTATCCATGCAGGACAACATTTCTTTTATGCTTGAATCCATCCATAAAAGAATCGGCAAATATAAACGCGCAATGAAGGACACATCCACAAACTGAAAATTAATCTTGGATCCACCTATGAGGTAGTTGTGCCGTCACTCGTGTAATCCTTCCAACGTCTATAATTAAATAAAGGAGACGTATGTAAAAAACAGTTATGTACCAAGTCATGTAATCCTTTGTATGGTTATAAATAAATAAATAATTAAATAAATAAAATGATGAACATTTAATGTAACTGTCATTCACAACAAACAAATTATAATATAATCGTAACAGATAACCCAAAAAACAATCAAGGGTTAATGCTTATGTACATAAATAAATAAACAAATGAATATAAACATAGGACCCCCCCCCCCCCCCCCCAATAAATACCCTACGTTACTGACAATTTCCGACTTTACCATTAATCTACGTTTAATAAGTTCATGACAACTTACTTCCAACTATGCATTAACGACAAACACTCAAAAAAATCTGTTACTGTAACACATCAAAGTTTCAGAACATCACCACACAATAAACATGCATACATCTGTACACAACGTGTTCCCTAACATCAGCTTTGGTGCCGGTTTCGTGCAAAAAAATTATTCCACGACCATTATGAATACCACCTTTAACAACATAAACATACCCCATACAACATTTTCACAAAACAACCATCAAATACATCATGAAAGGTAGCGATGTTTGAGACATGGTTAATACAATCCTCCGCCATAAGATACAAACAAGAAACATCATCCGGTCACTAAACATGATTGTAGCACCGAAGTAAGAAATGAATGAAAAACTATTACGATACTAAACAAAGTTCCAGACAACCTTCCTATCAAGTAAGTATATTGTCTTAGTTATTATCATATGACATAAAGATTGTGTGTTTGCATATCTGTTTGTTTTGTTATCTTTTTGTTTGATGCTTCAAATTTGTCAAAATTTGTATTTCAGTCTCACCGACTTCTATGTACAACTCAAATAACATCTTAACATATATGTTTCCTTGTCAACACATTAACTACATTATATATGTATTTTAATTTACTTAACACATTGACTACATTATATATGTATTTTAATTTACTTATATTGAAACGTTTGTTCAATATATGCACATAAAAAATTTCAAAATAAAATCATATGTAATAAAGGAAAGTTAATCTTCCATACAAACTAGATGAAATTAGCTACGCCTTTGGCGTCGGGTTTCATTTTTTTTTTTTGTTACCTAAAGGTGTAGTAAATAAGAAACCATACTATAGTTGTTGCAAAAGGATATTACATATAACATAGATGTTACATACCAAATACTACATTATATTTGGAAAGCCAACATACTTGAAGGCAGCTAAAGATGACAATAAGCATAGAAACATATTAGATGCAAGGATGGTTGTCATCAGGGAAGTTTTTGATTTCTTTTTTAAAACTTTCGATAGGCTGGTCGTATTTCTTTTGCATGGCGTGCATGGTCTTGATCAGTTTAGCGGTCTCATAGTTGCTCTCCAATACGATTTTCTGCCTCTTTAGGTAGTTGTACGGCGGTTGGGGGTCCATGTTAGGAGTTTTTTTTTTTTGTAATTTAGATGTTCCCAGGCTTCTTCTTCCATGTTGGTCAATGACAGTTTCTCTAATTGTTGGTGGGCGATGAGAGTAGTAAGGATGGTTTCCATTTGTTGTGGCTTCATTTTCCTTTGGAGGCCTATTTGTGGTGTCGATGGTAGTGGTATGACAATGTTGGAAGAGCTGCTCGCTTTTTATGTATAGACTTCGATCTTTAATAAGGTTAGTGGATAGCTAATGTAGGTGTTAGTTTCCGAGACGTTGACGGTGTATGATTGGTTATTTGCAATAAATGTAACCTATAGCCGTCGTTTCAGATATTTGTATGGAAGATTAACTTTCCTTTATTACGTATGATTTTTTTTTTGAAATTTTTTATGTGTATATATTAAACAAACGTTTTAATATAAGTAAATTAAAATACACATAATGTAGTGAACGAGTTTACAGGGTGACATATATGTTAAGATGTTATTTGAATTGTACATAGAAGTCGGTGGGACTGAAGTACAAATTTAGACAAATTTGAAGCATCAAACAAAAATATAACAAAATAAACAGATATGCAAACACACAATCATTATGTCACAAGATAATAACTGAAACTAGATATTTACTTGACGAGAAGGTTGTTTGGAACTTTGTTTAGTATCGTAATAGTTTCATTCATTTCTTCCTCCAGTGCTACAATCATGTATGTTGCTTTGGTGTTAAATACATCTTCGCTGTTGAGGATTTCTGTTGAGATAGCTTAGTCGAGGAAGTGTGGCTTTTTAGATATTGTTTTTGCTAGAGTTTTTTTTCATAGCACGATCTGCTCTAAGTTTTCGTTTTAGTGACCGGATGATGTTTCTTGTTTGTATCTTATGGCGGAGGATTGTGTCAACCATGTCTCCAACATCGCTACCTTTCATGATGTATTTGATGGTTGTTTTGTGAAAATGTTGTATGGGGTATGTTTATGTTTGTTGTTAAAGGTGGTATTTATAGTGGTCGTGGAATAATTTTTTTGCACGAAACCGGTACCAAAGCTAATGTTAGGGAACACGTGGTGTACAGATGTATGCATGTTTATTGAGTTGCGATGTTCTGAAACTGTGACGTGTTACACTAACAGATTTTTTTTAGTGCTTGTTGTTAATGTATAGTTGGAAGTATGTTGTCATGAATTTATTAAATGTGGATTAATGGTAAAGTCAGTATCGTCAGTAACGTAGGGTATTTATTGTGAGATAATATATTTTATGGGGATAAGGGGTTATTGGATGGGGGGGGGGGGGATTCCGGTGTTTATATTCATTTGTTAATTTATTTATGTACATAAGATTTCATGCATTAACCCTTGATGTTTTTTTGGGTTATTTGTTAGGATTATATTATAATTTGTTTATTGTGAATGACAGTTACATTAAGTGTTTATCTATCTATCTATTTATTTATTTATAATCATACAAAGGATTACATGACTTGGTACATAACTGCTTTTTACATACATCGTCTCCTTTATTTAGTTATAGACGTTGGAAGGATTACAAGAGCAACGACACAACTACCTCAGAGGTGGATTCGAGATGAATTTTCAGTTAGTGGATGTGTCCTTCATTGCGCGTTTATATTTGCCGATTCTTTTATGGATGGATCCGAGCATAAAAGAAACGTTGTCCTGCATGGATAGGTCTTCTATTTTTGCCTTTTCAAATATGCTCTGTAGTGTTTGAACGTCAGGATCATCTGCGTGATTTTCCATGTATAGGTGGACATCTTTATCAAGAGTGAAGCTTTCTTCTAACTTTGATTGATCTGCTTCAAGTAGATCTCCAATTTCTCTAAGGAAATCAATGATAATCGTCATACTTTTGTTGAAATTTGTGTTATTTATTTTGATTTGTAGGATACGTTTATGCTATGTGGTGTGTATTATTGTTTTTTGGAGAACGACATTTTATGTACGCAAATTATTGTAAGTTTACGCATACAAATAATTTTATGTATTGTTATAGACGTCCATGTGTGAGGTTTTTCTTTTCATAGGTCTGTTTATCCACCTTCCAGAAAGTAATTGTCGATGTGATGTGGCTTATAATGGTATCTCTTCCTAATGGAAGCTATAGTAGGTTCTAGTCGATGACATGATAGTAGAGTTACATGTGTATGTTTATAATATTACTATGTTTTGGTGTCAATATGTTTTAAATGGTGGCAAGTTTTATTTATTACAATGTTCTTCATTTTTGTTAATCGTCTACATATTTATTTAATTATGATCTATAAATTGTTTATGAGTCCATTGGATTTTCGTAATTGTTAAACCAAAATGAGTCTTGTTGGTGTACCTAACGTAGTGTTTTGTTAATCGTCTACATATTTATTTAATTATGATCTTACAACAAGGATTAAAACCTTTTTTTTAATAATAATATAAAAAAATGAAGTTTGTTTTTTATTTTTGTTTATAATTTGTGGAGTAAACAATTGGTACCCTATTTTAATATTGTATATATATCAGCATTTAATTATATTATTGTGTTTTAGCTAATCACCTGATTTAATTATAACATTGTATTTTAGATAAGTGGTATCATGATCATATAGCACGAAATATTTTAGTTGTCATTTAATTATCAGTATTTTGATACTATAATGCAAAAGTAGTGCTAATCATGTTAGACTATTATTGTAAACAACAAATGTTATTTTTTTTTAAGAAGGCATTCATTTGTTGTACGATTGTAGTCAAATGGGTCTTTTTTACATAGAGTAGAGTATGTGTCGCTTTCTACAAAACAGGAAAGGCAAACGGTTGTTTTACGTACTTTTAATGTATTACATAACATTGGTGATGATGTTACGATAAACATACAACGAAGTAGCTTCGATAATGTCTTACGTGCAGCCTTTTGTTTAGTATTTGTTGTCTCTGCATTTATAAGTTACCATAGTCAACAACTTTATTTTTTTCGTATATGTATATAGCAGATATTAACTTTTACCTTGGTTTTCAAAGGGTAGTGATCTTCTAACATTCAATCTACTTTGTTGGGAGATGACATTATACTCCTTCTCGGTATTTTTTTGAAGACGTTGCATGGTGAGGAGGCGGTGTTGTTATGAATGATACTTCTTCAGAAGTAAATTTTTCAATATCTGTAATAATGAAGCGAATGTTGTTGTCTGTTGATGTATTTGTCTTACGCATTTTCATTTTTTTTTTTGTATGCCTTGTTATATAATGGCAATTGGTGGAAGTTCTTTTCTATGGTCTGCGTCATCCTCTAATACAACAGTCATGGAATGGCTTTCATCCGTAATTATTGAAATTAGTTTGTACCTACACGTATGTATCACTAAATTTATGCTAAATTTGATTTTTTTTTTTAAATAACATTTTCTACAGAAGTACACTTACGTGCTAGTTGGAGAGCTGAGTATGCCATCTAACGAACAAAACCAATTTTTGCCTTGTTTAAAAGTTGAAGTTTTGCAGTTTGGACAGTTAACCTGTTACCAACAGTCTGAGAAGATGTATTCACTTATGGAAGCCCTTATGGTAAAAGTTTTGTTCTGTATAACATACATAGAAACTTTTTTGTAATTTGTATAAAAACATAAACATAAAGTTTCTTGTTTATGTTGATATGTGGATGGAAGTGTAACATACTGTAAGATCTGAACGACTTTTCTCGATTATTTCTGACAATAGTATTGGGGAATAAAAAATGACAGGTGACTGAAGGAATGTTTTGTAACTGCAACATGCAAATATCATCACCATCAACATGTAATGCATTAGATCATATTTTGTATGTGTCTTCACTAAGCTGATTAACTGCAGAAAGAAAGACAAAGAACCATATCTGCTACTAATTCTAAAAAATGAACTGTAAGTAATATATTTTCAACATTATTTTGGTAGGTTACTAACGAATGTGAATCCTGTGAACATTAATGATGATGATATTGCAATAAGTTTGTGGAAAGAATGCACTAACATAGGATATATAGAAACTTTTTTATAATTTGTATAAAAACATAAAATAAAGTTTCTTGTTTGTTGATATGTGGATGGAAGTGTAACATACTGTAAGATCTGAATGACTTTTCTCGATTATTTCTGACAATAGTATTGGGGAATCAAAAATGACAGGTGACTGAAGGAATGTTTTGTAACTGCAACATGCAAATATCATCACCATCAACATGTAATGCATTAGATCATATTTTGTAGGTGTCTTCATTAAGCTGATTAACTGCAGAAAGAAAGACAAAGAACCATATCTGCTATTAATTCTAAAAAATGAATTGTAAGTAATATATTTTCAACATTATTTTGGTAGGTTACTAACGTATGTGAATCCTGTGAACATTAATGATGATGATATTGCAATACATGTTGACACTAGTTATAGCCACTACAGCAGGAGCAACAACACTTTGAAGAGCAGTACGATCAAACTTTGAAGTTGTGTTAGTGCATTCTTTCCACAAACTTATTGCAATATCATCATCATTAATGTTCACAGGATTCACATACGTTAGTAACCTACCAAAATAATGCTGAAAATATATTACTTATAATTCATTTTTTAGAATTAGTAGCAGATATGGTTCTTTGTCTTTCTTTCTGCAGTTAATCAGCTTAGTGAAGACACCTACAAAATATGCAAGCAAATAATGTTAATTTACAATACGCATGCACACTATGTTAGGTAGAATAGAAATAGTTATTATTACACGTTAATAATGTATGTGAATTTTCTTTTTCAATATATGTTTCATGTTGACATATATTAAAACTTGCATGTCGGTTTGTGTAATTTGGTATCTGTTTTTTGGAAATGAAGTTAAACCAATATTTGGGAATGCAACACATCTGGAACAGTTGTAATAGACGACGCCGTCCCAATAGTTATATAAACATCATTGTCCCGCCATTTTTGATAACGATCTGGCACTCCACATCCATACTTCTCGATTGTATAGCACCTAGAAGGTATGAGAACGGATTGTAGAAAACTCTGATCTTTTCGTTGTCCAAGAATTTGGATAGCATCACCCTTATATATAATTGACAAATTAGAGCAAGTTAGTATAGAATTGCACAAGAAACAGAGGTTGGCAAGGCAGTTAATAACTTATATTTTTGTTAACAACCAGGAACCATGTCTCATGATTTCTTATCTGTGGTGTCCATATACGCAAGATACAAACCTAAATATGATAAAAACATTATACTTTTGTTGTCACATAAGCAATGGTTGTTAACAATATAAATTTCTTATGAGGAGACACTTAATCATATGCCTGTAGTGGTGTTCCTGGACATCCATAATGTATTTCTGAGATCGTTGTTGCTATTTGAGACATGTCTGATGTTATAATAAAAAAGGAAGTAAATTATGATTTTTGAATGTACTAATAAATATAATGTTTTATAGAATAGTGAAGTGAATAAAATAAACATAAATGCGTTACATTGTTCTATATAATTGTAAAAGGTAAATATGTATTTGACCACTCAGTTATTAAGATTATGTATAAAGTCTTAGAAAACAACGTTTTTTGTTTTGTTTTTCTGGTATGAGTATTTTAACTGACTTTGGAGATGTAGCACGAGATAAGGCAACATAAAGATGCCCATGTGTGAAAACTGATTTTGTTAGATAAACGCCTATTTTTTTTAAAGAATGGCCTTGGCTTTTATTAATAGTCATAGCGTAACAAACTTTAACTGGAAATTGTTTCCTAATGAAGGTAAAAGGTATGTCAGGAGCTTTATGTATGAATCTAATACGAGGCAGAAATACAATTTTGCCAATATAAGTCCCGGTTATAATTGTTGCCTCTATGACGTTTGCCAGTAACTATGAAACCATCAACCGTGTTCCATTGCATAAACCTTCCTTTTGGTTTATGTTCCGAATCAACATGATGGGTGTGTTAATTTTCACTGATAGTGAATGTGTGGGTATGCTAGGGAAGGTCAAGATATTAAGATATTCCAATGGATAGAAAATATTAAAGTCTGTAGTTTGGTTGTCATTAAAGTTGATACTATCAACACTTTCATACATCTTTGAATGCCCAGGACTTTTCTGTAGAACTATGTCGTTTTTTTTTGGATAGTTTCATTTTTGGGACAGACAATTGCTCTACCAGATAACACAACAGCAGAAGGTTTTGTTAGAATACCATCTCCATATACAAAGTTTATAAGGGTCTAACTCATTTTCTGGTGGAGGTATAATGAATGAATGAGGAATTTCAACCCATCTAGTATTTGTTTTATCAAATGCATCAATTTCACCAATAACCCCATCACCAATTGTTAGTAACCAAGATGCAAACTCTGAGACACTTAAGTCAGTGTGCAGTGAGTTGGAGAAGTTCTTAAGTCGCATATTATCATTTAGTTTATACAACCTGAAATATGGCCATATGAGTTAGGTAAGGTGGGGGAGATAAGTTTAAAGGTTGTACTTCTTGGAGACATAGGTAATGTTTGATGAAAGTCTCTTCCTAATAATAGTGACATACCACCAAAAACTTTCGTCTCACATTCGAGAATATCTTTTAAGGAGCCGTCTAGACATTCAAAGCAACGTCTGTCACTCATTGGTGCTTCGTCCCATATAATAATGGAAGTTTGTTTTAGTAGCTCAACAAGCATTGTCTTTTTTGTAATGTTGCATGCAACATTATCTGAAAATTCAATCGGAATATTGAATCTAGAGTGAGCAGTTCTCCCTGATGGAAGGAGCAGGGACGTTATACGCCTATACCCGAAGTAGCAACGACACGCTCTATTTTCCCTATGGAACGGAAATGAGCAAGTAAGGTAGTCCACATGAAAGTTTTGCCAGTTCCTCCATGCTCATAAATGAACATGAGCACCTGCTGCCCTTTCTCTTATGCGGATTGAACTGTCTTATAGATGTCAAGTTGTTCATGGTTCAAGATGACAACATTTCTTCATGAGTGAGAGTCAAAATGTCCTTATCATATGTTGTTTCTTCTAAAAGAAGACGATTTTTTAACATCACCATTGTTTCCTCCATGGGTTTAGGTAGGTGAAAGTCAACAACAAATCTTGAAGGTGTAGATGATTTAAGTATATGATCCAGCTCAAATAAAACCATATGTTGTACGTGGAAATCATTTATATTTAAATCAAGAGTAGGATTGGACATCTTAATGGTATACGCCAAATCTTTACTCATTTTCTTCCATCCTATATACCATAAACACATAGGATTGTTAACATCACATAAAAGAAGCAAATAGCAGAATAGAGAGCACAACTGAGACGACGTTGCCCGAAGCTTGAATAAAAGCATCCATCAACTCTCTGTCATCCCCTATTAGACCTAGCGCGTCACAAGCACCACGGAAATCAGGATATACAGTGTTGGAAACGGTACGCAATTCTTCATAAGACTTGCAACCTTCTTGATGAGAAAGTAACATCCTTAAGTAAAATAATTCTCTATCTAGCAGATGGATGCACAAAGATAAGTCTGCCTAGTGCATGGGAAGTGGAGCGTTTTCTTCTTTTCCAAGCTCTTACCTCTTTGTCCCACTAATATTTAGTAGGGGAGGAAGTATACGTAAGATCATGACCAGATGCATCCCACTTATTATTGTCAAACCAACCTAGTAACAGACTACTACCAAAAGTGGGATGTTCAACAACCTGCTTAATACGAGTGTTCTCTTTGATGAAGACAGACTGCATATTTGGCAAATGTACAGGCAATATCACAACAGGTAGATCTCGCTCATGAATAGGGTAATAAAGTATATGCCACGCAGCCTCCTGAGGACATAGGAAACGACCATCAATGTAATTTTTTATCTCATCAACTATGATACCTTCCGCAGAAGTAGAAGCTTCAGAAAGTTGCACATCTTTCTGAATTACAAACCTAGCACGTTCCATTCCCTTTAATAAATACTTAATCATCATGTTCCACCCACAATATTCAACAATGATACGTGCATTGAAACGACAACACAACCTTTTGTTATACGGGACTATGTACCTGTTATCTATTTGCACACTATTTTGTAACGTATGTAACGCAACCAAATCTCTTTTATGATGAGCTTATCCATCCTTGTCAAAAAATGTAGTAGTGAGAAAGTGTTTTGGGAATTTTTTTACACATACCATCCTTTATACATGGAGCCTTAGTATTGGCCAAACCACATGGTCCATGTATAAGACATCTTGTAACAGTCTCATCTAACAATGTCTCACAAACAGGGTCTGACAATTCAGCGGTAATATAAGCATCAATGAAAGACAGGTCCTTTATCTTATGAGGATCTGCTATCCATATCAGCAAATGACAATGTGGCAAACCCCCCTTTTTTGGAACTCAATAGTATATAAATCTGCAACAAACCCAAAACAAAAAAAAAATAAAGAAACCAGAGAAACGTACGATCAAATAAATCTAAATAAAATTAATTAAAGTTTTTTAATTTGCAGCGGCCGCAACTTACATGCTGATACTAGGCTAAAAGTTTTATCACATTTCAAGTATGCAATAAAGGCATCAACTTTCATCCGAAAACAACATGAAATTATATCAACCCTGCTGCCCACATCAGTCTGTCGACGAACAGCCATGTAGCGGGTGATTTCTGGCCAACCAACATTACATGTAAAGGTTATAAAATATTGTGGATTCCCATACTCGCAACAAATAGAAAGAGCATCCTGATAGTGGTTATACATATATCGTGGACCACCAACAAAAGATGGAGGCAAAAGTACACGCTTACCAATACATCGAATTTCAGTATCACCCAGTGATATGGCATCGCAAATACCACTAACATACGTTGATCTTAGTTGATTTTGATTATGTTCAAAGAAATCAAGACGAGAAAGTTCGATACAAGCATACGCATCAACTAAATATTGTTGGAACAATCTAGACGAATTCAAGAGAAGGGAGTATACACCATTTCTTGTGTGTATGTGGTAACTGTAATACATGTTAAGAGTGAGATTCCTAGTCTTCGAACCAATTTCATTTATTAGCTTCAAACGCGAAGACCAACCGTCCTCGGCGCTGGAACCGACTCCTATCAAACTCCGATGCAAAACAACCTTCCTTAATTACCATTTCATAGTCATAACCTTTTCAAAGGTCAACTCAGGTCAAAGTCAAGGTCAAGGTCAACACCTTGGTCAAAGTCAACTTTTGGTCAAAGTCAACATCTAGTTGACTCAACTCGCTGAGTTGGTCCACCAACTCGTCGAGTTCCATAATCCACCAAAATCTTGGAACTTCAATCCTACTCGTCGAGTTCTCCTTCATACAGAATCAAGACCTTTTTGCTCTTGACTCGCCTAGCTCGTCCATGAACTCGTCGTGTCTTTCTCCATACAAGTTGAAGCGTTTAGTCCTTGACTCGCCGAGTTCTTCCTTGAACTCGTCGAGTTCTTCTTCATATAAGTTGGGGGCATTGCCTTGAACTCGTCAAATTCTTTTGATCTTCAAGTCCATATTTACGTCCATCTTGTTGAGTCCTCTTCTAGACTCAACCAAATCGATCAGAACAGAAAAGGTTGGGGGAACCATAACCCGAATCGCCAAGTCCTAAGAGCGACTCGTCGAGTCCCCCAAAGTCTAAGTCTACCAAGTCGATTTCAGTCGGGCTTAATGCATCCATAACATAGATCTGACCTCCTAGGGTCGATATTGCACATAAAGTTACAAACTTTACGTGCATGCAAGGTGTTATGAGCTAAGAACATCATTTCCATGTCTAAAATGAAGTCTAGGCCAAAGGGAAGGGCTAAAGCATGATAATTTCATAAACTTTATGGCTAAAGGGGCTGAAAGGGATCTGGATCTGAAGTTACAACTTCAGATTACACTCCATACTCAAAAAGGTTCACAAAATTGCTAAAAGATAGCCCTAAACTCAAATATAGAGAGATCTAGCAACAGAGAAGTCAAGGAAGCAACTTTATACCTTAAAGGGATTGCAAATGGAGCTCAAACCCTGGATCTACTGCTTCCCTGAACCTTCTAGCTCTTTCTTCTTCCTCCTCTAGCTTCAAGATCACACAAATACTCTCAAAAATGACTCACACACTAGGAAAAGCTCAAGGGTCACGTTAGTGTTTTTTGGACTAAGGGAGACGACAGGGGTTGCATGGGAGGCTGGTTAATGTATTTAAATAGGGTACAAACCCTAAAATTTAGGGTTTCATCCAGACAAGTCTACTCGTTGAGTCGGGGCTTCCGACTCGGCGAGTAGACTCTTCCACTCGCATCTAATCCTTCGCATCTACTCAACGAGTTTGGCCTCCAACTCGTTGAGTCCCTGTATAAATGTGCAAAAGCTTTTAATAAAAATACGTACCGGGAATCGGACGTTACACTACGTTAAATTAAGAAGCAGTACACAACATACCTAGAAAAGAAACAGAGACAGGGATGGAGAATAAAAACGCAGCAACGGAAGAGGAAGGAAGAGTAAAAAAGAAAGAAGGAAGAAATAAAGAAAAGTGAAGAAAATTGTATTGGAAGAGGAGGCCGGCAAGGCGACAACGAAAACGGATAAGAAGTAAAAGAAGAATGAGAAGTATTGGGGCGTTTGAATGAGAAGAAGAACTTCAGTAACAAAAGATGAAAGAGAAAAAAATACACTGCAGCTAAGGTTTTTAGGAATTTATAGTATATACTAATTAAAGCTTCACACTATTTTTTTTTTTTCTTTCTGTTACAACACTTTTACTTTCAATGTTTTTTTATCAAGACCTTTTATTTAAAATACTTTACATCTTTTACTTATATAGGTATTTAACTATCTATTATAGCAGTATACCTTCGGTTTTTTTATTTAAACACATTTCCCTTTGAAAAATCATTTCAATTAAAGCACATTTTTAAAGGTTTTTTCTATCACTACATTTTTATTTTCAAATATTCTTTTACTAAGACATTTTATTAAAAAAACTTCAAAATTTTTACATATCATGCATTTTACTTTGTAATAGTTATCAATTATAGCATTGTATTCTCAATTTTCTTATTAAAAGCACATTTTCATTTTAAAAATCATAGCAATTAAAGCTTTGCACTATTTTTTTGTGTTACAACATTTTAGTTTCAAATAGTCTTTTAACAAGACATTTTATTGAAAAATCTTTACATTCGTTTACTTATTTAGGCAGTTTACCATGAAATTTACTAACTAAAGCATATTGCACTTTCTTAGATTTTTTCTTTTATTACAACATTTTTACTTATATAGGTATATTACTTTAAAATTTTATCAATTGTAGTATTGTACTTTCAATTTTCTTATTAAAAGCAATTTTTTCCTTTGAAAAATAATTCATTTCACTATTTTAGATTTTTTTTTCTTTCAAATATTGTTTTATCAAGACATTTATTAAAAAGTTGTAACAGTGTAGGTCTGATTTAGTAGATAACAAAATGGAATTGAATTGCTTGGAATGGAATGATTGAATTAGAAAAGGAATCCTCAGATATGGATTAGATATGAATATAAAAAGGGAGTTAACGGGTTAAGGGGTGTTTAGGTCTTTTCCCTTGTTATGTTAGTTATTAGGTTAGTATAATTAAGAGGTATTGGAATTTAGTTAGTATCGATTGCTTGATTGTTAGAAGTAAGTTCTTCTTTGGGTTAAGGGGTCTTTTAGGTCTTTTATATGCATATCTAATCCATATCTTAGAATTCCTTGTCTAATTCAATCATTCCATTCAATTCCAAGCAATTCAATTCCATTCTGTTATCTACTAAATCAGACCTAAACTATTATAAAAATCTCTACATTTTTTACTTGTTTAGGCATTTTACTTTGAAAATCTTAGCAAATATAACATTGTACTTTATGTATTCTTATTAAAGCATTGCATTTTAAGTTTTCTTTTTTAAAAGCACATTATCGTTTGAAAATCATCCCAACTAAAGCATTGCATTTTTTTCCCATATTGCAACGATTTTACTTTCAAATAATCTTTTATCAAGACATTTTACAATACAATTTTACTTATCTAGGCCTTTTACTTTTGAAAATTTATCAATTATGACATTGTACTTCCACTTTTCTCATTAAAATCATATCTCTTTTTAAAAAATCATCCAACCAAAACAGTTTTTTTTTTTTTTTTTTTTTCGTATTACAACATTTTGACTTTCAAATACTCTTTTATCAAGACATTCTTTACAAAAACTTATACATTTTTTACTTATTTAGGCATTTTACTCTGAAAACTTTACCAATTACAGCATTGTACTTTTAATTTTTTTTATTGAAGCAAATTTCTTTTGAAAAATCATCCCAATTAAAGCATTACATTTTTCTAGTTTTTTTTCCGTATTACAACATATTTGCTTTCAAATAATATTTTATCAAGACATTTTTTACAAAAATTTTTACATTTTTTACTTATCTAGGCATTTCCCTTATAAAAATACATTATACACATATATTAAATCCCCTCACACTTAGGGAGGAGGGAGTCCTTCCCTCTCAACCCACTGCCACATCAGCTTTTTTTTATTCTCTCGCTTTAATCTTTGCCAACCCACAACACATGAAAATCCTATCTTTTCCAACCCACTCAACCTACTTTCCACATCATTTAATTAAATTAAAAAAGATAAAATAAAATAAAATATAGCATTTTTTATTTAAAAATAAATATTTGCTAATTTAAAACAAAAAAATCTAAAATAATATTAAAAATAACATTAATTAAAAAAACACACTACAAATAGAAAAAAAATACACGAAAATTGAAAAAACACTTCAAAAATACAAAATAATTAAGATCCTAAAACGATTATTAAAATTAACTAGTTATCTAAAGTTGAAATATAGACATGTTAATCGAAGCTGGTGGTGGGTTTCATCATTGCGCAATTCATGTATGATTTCTAGGTCTTCGACTTCGTCATTGGGGGGGTCGGGTTGATGCATAGGAGATATCGCAGCACCCTCATCTTTCAGTATCATATTGTGCAGTATAATACAAACATACATTATGTTTTTCGTTTTCTTCACCGTCATAGCCCGTGCCGACGTCTTTAATATGTCCCAACATCCTTTAAGGACCCCAAACGTACGTTCTACGTCCTTTCTTCCTGATTCTTGTGCCGCCTTGAACCGTTTCTTTTTGTTCGTTATTGGATGTGGATATGACTTCACGAATACAACCCATGTTGGATATATTCCATCGGCAAGATAGTAACCATGCTTGTAGTGTTCACCATTCAGATCAAATGAGCAATCAGGTCTTGTTCCATGATATTTCTCATCAAACAATGGTGATTGGTAGAGGACGTTCAAATCATTGTTCGAACCAGCTACACCATAGAATGCATGCCAAAACCATAAATCTTGTGATGTCACTGCTTCTAGTATCATTGTTGGATACTGATGGTCACCCCTCATGTATTGGCCTCTCAGTTCTGTTAGGCAATTCCTCCAATTCCAATGTGTGCAGTCAATGCTACCAAGCATTCCAGGGAATCCATGTCTAGCTTCATGTGCTTCATACAATTTTTGAATGTCAGTGGATGTTGGACGGCGTAAATATTCAGCCTTATACATTTGGACAATACCATAGCAAAAGTTTTCTAGAGCTTCACGAGAAGTTCTTTCTGACATATTTAGATACTCATCTAATGAGTCTGGGTTATAACCCTTCGCTAATTGACGTATTGTTGAGGTGCATTTTTGTAGCCCACTGAAACTTCTCTGATTTGTTGCATCCCATGTTGTTTGAAAATATGGATAATTCATCTCTAGGTCACCAACAAGTTGCATAAACAAACCTTTGCTCATACGGAACCTTTTGCGGAATAGATCATGACCATATGTTGAATCATCCGCAAAGTAATGTCGGATCAGTAGCTGTTCAGCCTCTAAACGATCTCTTTGGATTGTGTTTCTCCTTTGATTGTTACTTGAGCTAACATTATTCTGGAGAAGAAGTTGTGCAGTACGAGATAATGCAGGTAACAAATTATTGTTGATAAGTTCATCCTCAGAAGATGAACTACCGTTGTTACCATCCATTACTATTTTGCGAACGTTTGGATTCATTTTGAAAGAGAGAGAAACGATAGAGAGAAAATGAAACAAACATATATAAAGAGATAAGGAAACAAACATTCATATATATAGATAGTGAAACAAGAGAATCTTAATAAAAAGAAAAAAGAAAAAGTAAAAGAAAAAGAAAAATAATCATAAAAAAGAAAAAGATTCTCAGTCAAATGATGTCGACACTCTGAACTTCACGGGTTCTACAACTCCCAACCATATTTAGTTGCAATTTGTCGTTTCCTTTCAAGAACCGTGCTCAAAATAGCTCCAGTCAAATGATCATGCGGTCGTAGAAAATACTCCATATCTTGGTTCTCTATCTCTCGCTCCAACAATTGAGCTTTCAGTGCTTCATTAGCTTCTAAAATACGTAATTTTTGTTCCCGGTACCGTTGTCTCTGTTTCGCCTCTATGTTGGTTGTAGTGTTGATGCTGGCAATATGGTTGACAAGATCAAACATTTCATTTTGTGTTGACGATACTGATGCCACTTTTTTTCCTTTTCTTTTTCTTTGAGGCGGTGAGTCTTCAACATTAAAAGGTTGTTGTTGTTGGGGGAATCTGGGAGGATACTGTGCATCGGAAGATGTTGTATGGGCGTTAGATGAAGATGTTTTAGTTCGTTTTGAAAAAGGAGGCGGGGAGTCTTCACCAGCTTTTGTAACCAACGCCCATTTCTCGTGGTCTTTCAACCACTCCCAAGCTTTTTGATGAGGAAAGGATTTTTGATTAATAGTACTCCGATACTCGCTTAGTGAGGCTTTTAAAACATCAACCTCAGATCTCCCACTAGCCACACTGTTCATCCTACGGTTATAGATGCAGTTGAAAGCGTTACATTTCTTTTGCAGGTCTTTCCATTTTGAGTTTACTTGGTGTCGTGTCTGATCCGAACCTCCAATCTGAACATTAAAATGCTCTAGAACCCGATCCCAAAATGCATCGAACTGTTGTTGGTTTCCACGCTGTTTATCTTGAGAACAATCGACATATGCCCTAGCTAAAGCCAACTCTTCGCATTCCACCCATTTCTTTGACTTCTGGCGGTTTGTAAAGGTGCGTTTTTTCTCAACAACAGGTCGCAACTCCTCACTAGTTTCTTCTTCATTTCTTTCGGGAACCGGATCGTCACTAGAACTATCAGATTCTACGTTCTGAGAATCACGGAACTGGAAATGCTCGGGTTGGGAAGATTGGAATTGAGTTTCTGGAACCCTTTGAGAAAACTGATTACATGGATTATAACTCATATTTTCCTCTGAAAGCGTAAATGTGTTGTAAGATTGTTGCACCGGGTAATATTGTTGTGGATAGTTTTGGTTTTGTTGGTAGTTTTGGTTTTGTTGGTAAATTTGGTATTGTTGATAGTTTGGATTTGGGTTATGAAAGGTTGGAGAAGAAAATGGAATATTTTGACTTGAACCGTCTTGCGTGGATTTGCGTCTTTAGTTAGAACCGGTTTGTTTGCCTTTGCCTCGGGAATCCATTGAAGGTTACTAGAGGAATTGAACCAACTTGTAAAGTATTTCCAGACAAATCACACTACAAATAACACTACAAATAAGTAAATTTTGCATTCATCGTAAACTTATAAAAAGAAAGCAAAAAAGTAGATAAATAAATAAAATAAATACTCATGAGTAGTTGGTGAATATTGTTCAAAAATACTCACATGCAATAAAAGTAAATTAAAGTTTAGCAGGAATCTTTACATACAATGATTGCATGCATGCATGAATAGTCAAAGAAAAGTTGAATGGTCAAGGAAATTGAATGCATTAACTCACGGGTTGGTGAACCCTATAGAAACAAACAACTCATCCAAGGCGCTAAACCCAATTAAAAGGAAGTTGTTTGCCGGCGGTACCGGGATACCGCCCTAACCCATTTCTAAATTTTGAAACGACTCCTTGTGGCCTTAGGAACAATGTCTTTTCTATGATTCTCATTTTGACCACACAATTTTGTTTTTTCTCAATTTCACCCTGGCACTTAAATACGTGACACGCATCACTATTAAACCGATTATCATTCCCCTTTGCCTTCGTCTTTCCCTTAATTTCTGATTTCTTCTTCGTCTTTTCTTTGCTTCCAAGAACTTTGTGGTTTGTCGATGCAGTGATTTTTGAGGTTTCGCAACGACGCGGACGCACCCAACCATCGGTTTCAAGCAAGTATCTATTTTAATTTGGGAGTTGGGTATGTTATCTATGTTCTGAACGTGGTCATACCTGTTTTTTTATGCTTAGAAGCAATTCTCTGTTTCGATTTTGGGTTAGTTGTTTTTTTTTTTTTTTTTCAAATTTTGGTCTCGGGCTCCACCCTCAATCACTTTGGGTTAGGGTTGGGTTTACTTTCACTATTTATGAATTGTCTAATTTTGGTCTCGGATACGTAGTATCACTGTTACAAATTGGATCAATTGTTCATCTTAGGATAGCAATCTTGATACAGCTATTTCAGATTAGCACTTAAAATCTGAAGGTAAGATGTAGAGGTTAAGGTATAGAAGATGGGTGAATTTCAGAGGTCTATTGTTTGTAGAATTGCTTCCTTAAGTATCTGTTGTTTCGTTTCTTTCTTGTCTGTTGGTGTGTTCCATATTTTTGTTTATTATGATGATGTTTTTCTGTGCTTTGCAGGTTACATAGTGCATCTGTGTGGTTTTTGTTGTCAATCTGCTTACTCTGGTATGTCTCCTATACCGTGTTTCTGCTGTTAATGGTATTTATTGTGGTAAATGTAAGCAAAATGAAATGATTCAAATCCAGTGATGTTGTAATTCATACCCTCTCCTTTTTGGTTTGTCTGTGCAGGTTTTACTAACATCCCATGGTTTTGGTTACAAATTGTAAAAAAAAAAAAAACAAAAAAAGTCCATCAATTGTTAAAGGTAAGAGTTGAGACTCCATAATTAATGAACAAAGTTTGTTTCCTTCCACTTCCAATATGCACACATTCAATTATATTGTTATCTTCTTTTATTCAAAATTACATTTACAAATGTGTTGTATGATTTCTTAGGTTTGCATATTGTTTATAGGAGGGGACTCTAGGTCATTTTGTATTTATATGTTTACAGAAAGTTATTTAGCTAAAATAATCTGATGCATGAGTGTGCTTTTTTTTTTTAACCAATTAGCTTGCTTATTGACATATTTTACTTGAGGGGTATTTTTGTCAATTACCATTCTTTTACCGAATTTGTTTGACTTTTGACCAACAGGGAAAGAATGAAAGTTTTCTGTCTACTCATGGAACTGAAACTCAAAGTTTAGCTACATAATAGGAACATATGTAATTATAATGGATCGTGTGTGTATGCACGTCAAAAATTAAAAAAAAAAAAAATATCCGTGGTTCACCACGGTTTCACTTACTAGTTCCAATTAAAGCTTCAAACTTTTTTAGTTTTTCTTTTTCTTTTACAACAATGTTACTTTTTGAAATATTATTTTATCAAGGCTTTTTTATATTTTTTTCACCTTTTTTTACTTTTCCATGCATTTTATTTTCACAGTTTAACAATTATAGCATTGTACTTCCAGTTTTCTTATCAAAAGCGTATTTCTCTTTACAGTTTTTATTTTCTTTCCTTCTATAACATTGTTACTTTCAAATATTTTTCATATCAAGACATTTTAATAAATAATCTTTATATGTTTTACTTTTTTTTCATTCTACTTTGAAAAATTTACCAGTTATAGCATTATACGACCAGTTTTCTTTTATAAAAGCACATTCGCTTTGAAAAAACATACCAATTAAAGTTTTACACATTTGTCTGTTTGTTTTTTTCTTTTACAACATTTTAATTGTTAAATATTCTGTTATCGAGACATTTTATTAAAATATCTTTTCATTTTTTACTTATCTAGACATTCTACTTTGATAAATCTACCAAATATAGCATTATACTTTAATTATTCATATTAAAATCACATTTCCTTAGAAAAATCACCTCAACAAAGTTTTGCACATTTTATTAAAAATCCTTAAAATTTTTACATCAGACATTTTATATACTTAGAAAATTTTACTAATTATAGCCTTGCACTTTTAGTTTTCTTAATAAATGCACATTTTCGCTTTTAAAATCATCCCTACCATAGCTTTCAATTTTTTGGTTTTTATTTCCTCTTTTATAACATTTTTAATCTAAAATAATCTTTTATCAAGACATTTAAAAAAACAATTGTTTTACATATCTAAGCCTTCTACTTTTAGCTATTTACCAATTATAGCATCGTAACTTATTTTTGTTATTAAAAGCACATTTTCCTCTTCTCTAATTATAGCATTGTACTTTAAGTTATATTATGAAAAGCACATTTCCATTTGAAAAATCATCCTAATTAAAACATTGCACTTTGTAAGATTTTTTTTTTACTTTTACCACATTTTAACTTTCAAATGTTGTTATATTAAGACATTTTATTAAAAAATCTTTGCATTTATTTACTTATCTAGGCATTTTACTTTGAAAATCTTACCAATTATAGCATTATACTTTATGTTTTCTTATTAAATGCACATTTTACTTTGAAAAATCATACAAGTTAAAGCTTTGCACTATCTAGGCATTTTTTTTGCTATCAATGCATTTTACTGTATCAAGTCGCTTTATTTTGAAAAATCTATCCAATTTTTTTACTTTGAAAAAATAATAATTCTTTTCTCATCAAAGCATGTTATTTTGAACAAACCATCAAATTTTTATGTATCTAGAGATTTTATTTTGAAGAATCTAGTTTTTTTTCTTTCAAAGCATTTACTTTGAAAAATTTATCATTTTATTTTATATCAAACCATTTTACTTTGGAAAACCTACACAACTATAGCATTGTACTTTCAGTTTTCTTTATATAAGCACATTTTCAAAAGTCAACCCATTTATAGCATTGCATTTTGCAGTTTTCTTTTTGTTCAACATTATTACTTTCATATTTTATTTTAATTAGTCTAATTGGTCTATCAACTTTTTTCTTATCAAGACATTTTTACTTTATAAAAGTTTAACCTATTTTTTTGCTCATCAAAGCACTTTTTTTTTTTGAATTATCCATCAAAAAAATCAAGTTTCTTTTTTATGCTATGATATTAAAATTTTCAAATCTCCTATTTTCAAATCAATTTACTTTAAAAGCTATATTATTTTTTTTATATAGGCATTTTACTCTGAAAAATCTACCAATTATAAGCACATGTCTCTTTGAAAAATCAACCCATTTGTTTTATTTTAGTTACAACATTACAAACATTATTTTTTTTTATCTTATCAGGTCATTTTACTTTAATCTATCATATTTTTTTATTATCAAGGCATTCATCTTTGAAAAATCTGACAAATATAGTATTGTATTTACAATTTTCTTATTATAAGCACATTTCCTCTTGAAAACTCAACCCATGTATAGCACTGCTTTTATCTTTATGTTACAACATTAAAACATTCAAATTTTATCTTATCAAGTCATTGTACTTTGAAAAATCAATCATATTTTTTTTTCAAATCTAGTCTTTTTACTTTGAAAAATCTCTCATTTATAGCACTGTACTTTCATTTTTCTTATTTTAAGCACATTTTCCTTGAAAAATCAACCCCATTTTAGCATTGCACTTTCAGTATGTTTCTTTCTATTATAGTTTTCAAAATTTTCTTATCAAGGCATTTAACATTGAAAAAACAATAAAAATCTTTTCTTATCAAGGCATTTTACTTTAAAAAATTCATCAATTTTTTCTTATGGAGGCCCTTTACCTTGAAAAATCTATGAAGTATTACATTACATTGCATTTTCAGTTGTATTATTATAAGCATATTTACCTTTGAAAAATCAACCCGTTTATAGCATTGCACTTTTCAATTTTCTTTCTATTATTGCATTGTAACTTTCATGATTTTTTCTTCATGTTGCCTTGAAAAATCTATCAATTTTTTTCTAATAAAGGCATGTTACTTGAAAAGTCTACCATATATAGGACTACACTATTCGGTTTTCTTTTTGTTACAACATGGTAAATGTCAAAAAAAGTTTACCTACCAATTATAACATTATTCTTTTAATTTTCGTATTATAAGTTACGATTTAAAATTGTAAAAACCACTTGTAAAATTCCATTTTTCAGTTTTTTTTCTGCTTCAAAATTGCAACTTCCAAAAATTTCTTACCAAGGTCTTTTTTTTTTTTGAAAAAAGTATCAAATATTTTCTTATGAAAGAAACTTACTTTGAAAATCAACCCAATTTTTAGCATTGTACTTTCATTTTTGTTATTATCAGCACATCTATGTTTATGACAAGTTTTGAAATGTATTCTATTCATTTCATTTTATTATGTTAATATTAATTATATTTATTTCTTTTTACTATTTTTTATATGATTTCATTGGTTTGGTATTTTTGTAAGAAATGTAAAAAGCTGTCGGTCCAAAACCAACACCGCAGGTTTATCGCTTTATTTAATTTATTGGTTAAATTACTGACTATCAGTTTCTTTTATTTTGTAAATTGGTTACTTGTTTTGATTGATGTATTTACCTGCTATATATAATTATATGATGTGATTTTAACTGTTGTTATTTTATGTTTTATGCATAAGTTTTGGCTCTTCTTGCATTTTGAATGTTACTGAAGTCAATATGTTTTATAAGTTAATTATCTGATTATTAAGTTTTATGTTCATAAACTCTCTTGTGTCAAGGACATTAAGTTATGGTTTTCTTTGTTTTGAAGTAAGCTGTTTGCTTATTTGATCTCAGTTTGAGAATTATTTTGGTTACAAGTTTTGTTGGTCATGTATTATTACCTACACTTACTTTTTTATTAAGTAGTTGTGTTATTTATTGTTTACTTTTGTTTGTTTAAATTTCTAGTAGGCACATGATTATCTGTAGTATGAATTTATTTTTATGTTTTTTCTTCATTTTATACTGCTTTTATATTAAAAGCCGATACAACTTTTTGTTGGTCAGACTTGACTTTTCACAACAAAAAATTATCCTGTTTACATGTTTTAATGTCTAATCGTGTAATTGTGGCTTTATGTGTAGGAGGTTCTACTTTGTTTATTTCTTGTGTGTTTGTTTGTAGGACCTGCTTCGGAATTCATGTATTAGTTCAGTTTGTAGGCCTTTTCTTTTTCTTGTGTGGCTTTGTATGTTGATTTTGCTTTGTTTGTAGAGTTATTGTGTGGCTTTGTTTATAGGATTCTAATTTGGAATTCATGTCTAGGGTTTGGTTTATAGGGTTCTGTTTTTGAATTTGTGTTCCTTTTCTCGTGTAGCTTTGTTTGCAGAGTTCTTACATGCCTTTGTTTTTACAGATCTTCTATATTGTATTTTATCGTGTCTATTTTGTTTGTAGGGTTCTACTATGTTTGATTTTGCTTTGCTTTGTTTATAAGGTTCTATTTTATATGTAGAGAGTTCTGGTGTGGCTTCGTTTGTAGGGTTCTACTTTGTTGTAGGATTCTGTTTTGAAATTCATGTCTTGGTTCTACTTTTGAATCCTTTTCCCTTTTCTTGTGTGGCTTTATTTGTAGGGTTGTGTTTTGTTTGTAGAGTTATTATGTGAGTTTTTTTATAGGATTTTTCTTTGGAGTTCTTGTCTCGGGTTATGTTTGTAGGAATCAACTTTGATATTCTTATCCATTTCAATATTCTTATGTGGCTTTATTTCTAGGGTTCTGATTCTTTATGTAGAGTTCTTATTGGTTCTATTTAGATGGTTCACCTTTGTTTTTAGACTTCTTGTGTGGCTCTATTTGTAGGATTCTTGTCTTAGGTTCTCTTTGTTTCTTTGTAGGGTTATGTTTCAAAATTCTTCTCCATTTTCTCTGTAGAGTTGTTCTTATGAATTCTTTGTATCGGGTTCTATTTGTGAAGCTTTGGAATTCCTGTTAATTTGTGTTTTCTTGTGTGAAATTTATAGGGTTATTTTTTGTTTGTAGAGTACTTGTGTGGCTTTGTTTTAGGGTTCTACTTTCTTGTCTTTAATTATGTTTGTAGGGTTCTACTTTGGAATTCTTATTCATTGCATTTTCTTGTGTGGCTTAGCAGCTTTGTTTGTAGACTTCTTGTATGACTTTCTTTGATCTTTGATTGTAGGGTTCTGCTTGTGAATTCTTGTCTTGGGTTCTCTATGTTGGGTTTTGCTTTAGATTTCTTTATCCATTTTGTATTTTCTTTGTAGGGTTTTTTGCTTTGTTTGTATAAATCTTATGTGGCTTTGTTTCAAGATTTCTTGTGTAACTTTGTTTGTAGAGTTCTTGTGTCTCTTTGATTGTAATCTTTGGAATTCTTGGGTTATGTTTGTAGGGTTTATTAACATTTAGTCTTCAACAAGGCTATAACTTCATGGTTGAATTAGATTTGATCTAATAACTTTAGGGTTGAATAATTTCTTGAAAAGTTTGGTCGTTAGGACCGAGTAACAAATGGTGAGTCTAGAACTAAAAAACACATGGTTCACTATTTAAGTAAAACCGATAGAAAATGAAAAAAAAAATATCTAAAAATACTAGTTGTATGTCCGGGTCGGATCATATTAACTTGATAGAAAATGTAAAAATAAAAATAAGAAAGTGTTACTTTTGTTACTATGCTCTTTTAATTTCAATCTCTCTAATTCACATATGATAAATTTTCATATTTGGTCGTTGTGTTGGATCAACAAGTAGTGAACTTCAACTAACTCTTATATGTTTATGTAGATCATTATCTTCTTCTACATTCATTTTTCATTCATTTAAAAAAAAAAACTTCTACATTCATTTTTCATTCATTTAAAAAAAAAAACTTGAATAAAGACATTTCTAATTCTAATTTCTTAAACAAATGGCAATTAACAAATCAACAATTAACTAACACAATTCTAAAACTTAGAAGTCAATGTAATTAAACAAGTCCAAAGAACCAATTGCTAAAATCATTAGTGTGAACCGTGGATCAAAGACTTGGAATTTGAAAGTGAATTTAAATAAAGTATTAAACAAAGACAAAAAAGATGAAAAATTAATTTTTCAAATTGTCAAATACATTAAGAAAATAGCCCCTTTGAATCAAATAACAAAATCGTCAACCTCGGTGAATCCGTAAAAAAATTCAAATAAAAAAGAACATTGGAAATGTTTAATTGAATGTAACTAAAAAAGTTACAAAGACCTTAAACCAAAGACAAAAGTAGCACAATTTTGAATTGAGAATTTTACAACCTGCTGGACTGGAGTGTAAGATTGGTCGGTTGGTGGTGTCGTAGGAAGAAGGCGGGCTGAAGGCCGACGGGAGTCGGTTGGTTGAGGGCACTGAGAACATTGAGGGCAATGATCACATTAATAGAGACCTTCGCAACCGTTTAAATTTTTTATAATTCTTTTTTTCTTTTCTGTTTAATTACAAATTTTTAATGGACAACTGTTTTTTGGCTTACAAATTTTTGGGGATCCAATAAACAATGCCACTTCCAAAACATACTAACCTTCATGTATTGCTATCCTTTTCTCTAAACAAAATTAATGGAAACAAAAGAATCAATTAACAGAATTCTTCTGGTTTTGGTTTAGGAAACCTTCGATATCCAAACTTTGCATCCACAAAACCTAATTCTGTCAAACTCCAACCACAATTTCTCCTTCCCTAATCCTTTCCGCTCTCCAAATCTCCTGCAAAAATTTGTTTCTCTTCACACTTGCTTATTTGTTAACACTTTTTTTTCCCTTCTTGAAACTTTTGTGGTTAGCATTGATTTTATTCTATGATATTAATGTGTGCGTAATCTTGGATTTTGAATAGAATTACTCTGGTTTCAGCTATCACACTTTGATTTAGTGTGGAAATCAATCACCAAGTATAACTGACGATTTCAATTTTGAATTTGGGGTTTTAATGTGTGCGTAAACTTAGATTCTGAGAGAGCGTGTCATATTGTTGTGATTTAGGGGGTGTTTGGCTTAACTTTTCACAGCCAAAATTTCTTTTTGGAAAATAAAAAAAAGCAAAAGATGTTTGGCAAACTAGTTTTAAAAGTTACTTTTGAAGTTTTTACATAAGAAAATGAACTTTTTGGAAAAGTCAGAAAACTTTTTATAACTTTTCCAAAAATGACTTTTGGGGTTTGAAAAGCTAAGCCAAACACCCCCTTAGAATTCATTGCAGAAGAAGGCTTATTAGGTATACATTTCTTCATTTCCTTCTACTTGTCTTCTCTTTTTAGCAATTAGGATAGGAAAGGATTGTAAAAGAATGATTCAATATTAAAATTAATAAAGGGTAGATTTGAGAGAATTTAAAAAAAAAAAAAAAAAAAAAAAAAAAAAAAAAAGTTCGTTGAAACGCTAGTCTAGTCTAAGTAGCTTTTTTAAAAATCTAGCATAAAAGTTCTATCTTTTTGGCTTGCCAAACATGACAGCCTAAAAAAACTTGAAAAATAAGCTAACTGTGACATGACAAACATAGTCATAGACTCGCTATTCATCTATTGTTTATGCAAAAGATGTTAATGTCATTTCCATTCTTATCATTGAAAATAGACATAGAAAGCTTGTGTAGTTGAGTCATGTTCCTTGTAACAAGGGACAATGTTTGGTAATGATATTTGACTTGTATACACCTTAACAGACCATTAAGCTTTGCTCATTTCTTCATATTGATTTCTCCTTGTCGATTATGGAAAATTTGCTTTTACAAGAATGAGACATCGTGCGAGTAAAGAATATGACCATTACAAAGGGTACATGTGTCAAATTGTAACCACACACATTCGACTTTCTCAACATTTCCAACCCAAAATCAATGTAAGTCAACAAGACATATATTAAAAGACCAATGTATTCTCATTATATATAATGAGCAGAATTAAAAAAAAATAAAAAAAATAAAAAAAAAAAAGTTTTTTCAAGTCATTTACGTTGAACTTTTCAGTTTTCTTTTTAATATCAAAATATTCCAAGTCCATTTTCATGTTACATCAAGTGCTCCAGTAGTTCCAACGAGGGAGGATTAGTTTTGTTTATTGAAAGGATTGTCGAATGTAGAGTTGGCATGTTAGCAAGTTTTGTCCCTAGACATATGTAGGTCGGAAAATGTGGTCTCCCCACAAATAAATAAATCCATTGTTCTATAAAACTGAACACTATTCCTCTCCTCAAATTTAATATAACATGATGACGGATTAATTGCTTTGATAAATCTAACAACATGACGGAATTAATAAAAATTAAGGGAAGATTATACCTGAATGATGCGTTGGATTATATTGATGATGGATTATGTTGAATGATTAGATGATTATATGGATAGTTTGGATAGAACTCTGTTATTCAAAAATAGAACAACTATTTCAACAGAGAAGACAATTGAGATCAACTCAAGTCTTAAACACTCAAACTTAGCTTGTTTATTTCATTTGGGCAAAGGCCCTATTTATAGGCTCAAGAGAGCCGGTTACAATTATTGTTGCAATCGTTTGATTGCAATATGACACATATATATTTACATTATAGCCCCCTAGACTATTGAGGGTTATACACTTTATGTTACATCAACCTACACTTAATAATTATTCTACCGACACTTATTTAATTACATAACAATCCTTCTACCGACACTTTACATAATGAAAAATATCCCCCCCCCCCCCCCCCCCCCCAACTTCCGCAGGGACTGGGCAATTTGTAGTTAATAATAGTTAGAAATGTCAAAAATAAATGAAAGATAAATTGAAGAAGACATTATAGTCATTTTACACAGTTTTGAAAATCGGATTATTGAGTTCGCCTGGACTACGCTGGCTTTGGGATGCCAGGCTTGATGCTTCAAGAAAGTTCCAAACCAATCTCTGGCACTTGGTAAAGATTTGTGATTTCAGGGTGATGACAAGTAACTCGTGAAGGTCTATAGTCAACTACGGCTATTGAGCGTCGAGACCAAGAATTTGAAGAAAGATCTCTGCTTAGGCTTAAAATCTCTTAACCTCTCAAAGTCACCACTCCGTCCAGATGTGGAGGTCAGAATCTCATCCTATCCACCCGGGCCGTCGTCACCACCTTCTTTTGTCCGATCCTTCTCCTCTTGAAAGGATGAAGCGGACACATTTATAATAACAAAGAATGAAGCATGCAACTCATTACTTAATTATATCTAACAATAAACAAATCATATTTATCTTATTTGGTAGTATTCGTCGATCGTTCTTGTATCTATTTGTATCCACAAGAATTTTCATATTATGGAAATATAAGCCAAGCAAAAAAGACTAAAAGGTGTGGAAAAAAGAATAAGTCAACAAAAAGACTAAAAGGTGTAGAAAAAAGAATAAGTCAACAAAAAGACTAAAAGGTTATATAATAAACTGTAGATGTGTGGTGCCAAAATTCATATGATTTATTCTTCATTTTGCATCCACGAGAATTTCCAAAGTGGGGAAAATAAGTCACCAAAACGACCGAAAAAGCTTTGAATTTGACAAAGTGTCCATTGAAAGATAAATTAGAATGATTTTTTTAAAAGAATATTTTTATGTATATACAACGTCACAATTTGAATTCTGTATTCTAGAGAATTCTACCTATAAATTCCCATCACCCATTTAACTCCCACAACCTTGAAGTGTCGTTGTGGTATCACTAAACAAAATCAAAAAATGGGCCATTGGAATAACATATTACTTCTTCTTGCTATGTTCACGAGAATTCTTAATATTTCCCGAGCCCAAAACTCGCCACAAGACTATGTTGATGCTCATAATCAAGCCCGAGCTCTGGTTGGTGTAGGGCCCATGACATGGGATAGCCGTGTGGCCAGTTTTGCACAAAACTATGCCAATCAAAGACGTGGTGACTGTCAGTTGGTGCACTCCCCAAACCGTCCCTATGGCGAGAATCTTGCCTCTGGGTCAGGGTTTGACTTGACCGGTGTAGATGCTGTGAACCTGTGGGTTGGTGAGAAGACAGATTATGATTTTAATTTGAACACTTGTGCTCCAGAAAAGGTGTGTGGGCATTATACTCAAGTAATTTGGAACAATTCGGTTCATCTTGGTTGTGCAAGAGTTCAATGTAATAATGGTGCTTGGTTCGTTACATGTAACTATGATCCTCCCGGCAACTATATTGGGGAAAGACCTTGCTTAAGTTGCAATTATGTTGGGGAAAAACCTTGCTTAAGTTGCATATATGGAATAATATGCATTCACATGAATTATAACTTTCAAATGCTTGATTAAATAAATTACACTTAAAATAAAGTTTTTTAAGTGACTGATTAAATAATTGTAAATAATCACATTTTTTTTTCCAAATAATTGTAATAATTAGATGGTTATAAGAAATATATATATATATATATATATATATATATATATATATATATATATATATATATATATATATATATATATTCTTCCATTCTTTTTCGTTGTCGTTTGGTCGTAATTACCCAATATATAGATAGGTATATACATTATGGTAATTGGTAAATAAACAATAAAACCTCAAATGGTTGTGTCGTTGTGCGTGTAATTTTATTTTTTCATAGATGTCAGTAGGACTACACTTTATGCTTACAAGTTACACCCCTTTTGATCAATACACATGAAAATCCGAAGGTCCAGAATGCTCTTTTCACGCCTGCCTATTATGATGTATTTAATTTCGGCCTTGGATAACACAAAAATGGGCTTCATAGAGAGTAAAAGATTCTGGTTATACTAAAATAATAAATGCCTTTGAAACATTCATGCACGTCATTGTCATATCATTTTCCCAACACTTCACAAAACTAATAGATGTCATACCACACCTTTATTATTATTATTATTATTTTTAAATTGAATAAAACATAATTTAATAAAATTTAATTATATAAAGTTAATACAAGAAAAGTACTTCACTAATTAAAAAAATACATATGAAATTAAAAACATAAATAAAAAAACATAATCGAAACATAGTAGAATTGTATGTGACGTCTAATCATCGTCGCTCTCCATGTCATCATAATCCTCGCCCGAATCATCTACAAACATGTCTAATTCATCGTCTGTATTGTCGAAATCTTCTTCAAAATTGTCGACAACGGGATTCACTTTAGCATTGAAGATGTGTTCCACCAAAACAATGCAAAGGTTGTGGTGTCCAACTCGGTTGTAATACTACCTCTTTGTTCGTCATGTACGTCGGCGTACCAATATCTACTCCTTCAACATTTGGTAAATTTTCATTTTCATTATAGCGACAAATCGTCTTCCCCTCATCTTGTATAATTATGCAATATGATGGATGCATACATCAAGTTACTTATTCTTTTTCACTCAAATGATCGTGGTAGTATTGAGAGTATCTACCAACGTCTCTTTAGAGCACCAAAGGGTTTCTAGATATCCTTCCTAGATGATTTGTGGGCGGGCTTAAACTTTAATCACTTTTCCCATTTTACCCTTTCACTCTAAAACACAAACCAAGACTTTAATCACTTATCCAACATTATCATCATCAAATAAGGTGTAAACTTCATTCCCTTGAATCACAAGGCCTTTACTTTATCCATTTATTTTCTACAATACCGAAATAAGAAATTTCTCGAAACAGGATGTTACAATGTGATCCCCGAGGCCTTTTTAAATGGATCAACAAATCCTACATATACCCATCCGCACCCTAGCTCCATTTATGTTTCATTTTCCAACTTTTAGTTTGTTTTACAAATTTACTCCATATTTTTAATAATTATTTTTCTAACTAGAAATTTCCCACTCCTTGCTTCATGGGATCGTACCGGTAATTTCCAATTGTCTTTGCTAAACTCATAAAGTTGTGTCCATTTTCGGGGGGCTCAATAATTCCTATTAAGCAGGGACTTTGTTTGTAATTTATAAGGACAATTTATTAGTTTATTTTATACAAAGGGACTAAACCTGTCAACATATGAAAGTTTTATGGTCAAAGTCTCAAACCCAAAGAGTATACTATTTGAACACATGGAACATTTTTATCAAAAAAAATCTACACAGAGACATTTTCTATAAATTATAAGGACGACTAATATTTTCAACACAATAACAAAACCTGCCAATATAGGAAAATATTGTAGCCAAAGTCTGAACTCTAAAACTATACTATTCATAAACCATTTTTAAACATGCTGATTATTTGCTGTAAAAATATTCTACACAAAGACCTTTTTGTAAATTACAAAGATAGACTTTTAATTTATATTCTACACATGGACCAAACCTGCTAACATACGAAAGTCTTGTAGCCAAAGTTTCAAACCCAAAGAGTATATTATTTAAACATATGGACCATCTTTAAACAAAACTGTCTAGGAATCTTTTCTGTGTTCAGTCATTGTATATTGACACCAAAAGTTTTTACATGTGTTCAGTCATTGTATATTGACACCAAAAATAGTTATAACAAAAACATAGAAGACATGACTCAAAACAACTCCATCTTCTCAAAAGGTCAGGGAGTACCTATCTACTCATTCCCTGAGAATATAAGTAAACAATGTTATGTATTAGTATTCCTTTGTAAAACCTGTAAAGTGAGAGTGTCTGGCTTCACCAGCTGTTATTGTAAACTGAGATGTAATACTATAAACTGTATTTTAGTAAACTAGTACTTTGAAAATGTACTCATGTTTAGTTAATTATACACTAACCGTATTTTGTTAATATCTTTTTAATGAGTTATTATAACCATACTGAGACTAGATGGCCTGAAACAATGTTTTGAAGGCGGCAAAACTGTTGATAACAACTGTCACTCGTAGGCGTGTATTCCCGGCTGTAGCTAGCAGTCTGAGTGCGAGGTTGTCAATCTCAATATAGATCTATACACACTTGTTTCGATCCCCAACTGGAGATTCTGGTTATAATGTCAGGACTTTAACTATATTGTTTAAATGAATAAACAACCTGAATCTATTGACTCATAAAAAGCATATAGACATTACGTGTATAATAGAAGTGAAAACCCAATAATTCTGAAATAAATGATTGATAGTATGCTCCTAAATTAGTTTTGAATCAAACCCTTGTTCTTGTAAAATGGTGTACTCTAGTATACTTGAATCGTGAATTAAGGTTCTTTGAATCATAAATTATACCTATCATAATTTATATGTGCTTTCTGAATTGATACTAACTGTTCATGAATGTAACCCCTTGCTCGACATGTTACAAAGGGTATTCAAACAGAATGAAATAACTATTATATTTATATACATATACAATATATATATATATATATATATATATATATATATATATATATATATATATATATATAACTAAAATTTAAACGGCATTCAGACAAATAACCGATACTATAAGCCCACATCCAAACAAGGAAAACGACATGTTACAAAGGGTATATATATATATATATATATATATATATATATATATATATATATATATATATATGATTTTTGGGGAAAATATAAGTTTATAAAATCATTTAAAGAATTTAACATTTTGAAATATTTTTGGTGACTTAATGTCATTTTAACACAATTTAAAACCATTTGATTTGATGACAATTGAAATCCATTTTGGTGAGATATTTTGAAACCATTTGTTTGTAACACAAAATCCTTGTGTTAGACCTGTATTCCCCTCCCCCCCCCCCCCCCCCCCCTTTAAAACTGTAAAAACTATGAAAATACGGGGGGTATGAACTCACCTTTTAGAGGGTGATTCAAATGATGATTTGATATAGGATGCTTGGTATGTCAAGTGAAGTCTCGAGCATAAATGGATCCTATTTAGCATATATTAACATATATATGATTGATATTAGGGCCTATAACAGTTAATATGTAAAGGAAACATCCTTAGGAACTAGGAAACACTTACAATAAAGTGTTAGAACCGAAAATGAGGGGCTGAAAGATGTTCACGACCACACAAGAAGGGTTCACATTCCAAGAACACTTGAAGTGTTCACAGCCCAGATGAAGGGTTCACTGCTATGAGTTCTTGATGAATGAAGAGCACTTGATGATCCTAAGCAAGTTCCTAAGAAGATTCAAAGATTTTTAGATGGGTGTTCTTCGTGAAAACGAGTGAAATTCATGGATTTCAGCCCAATATAAGAAGATTGAAGGATGTTATTGAAATGATAACAAGATCAAGAATGATACCTGTTAGATCTTAGGAAGAACTAGTGATTTTCACTTGAATATGATGAGAAAGGATGAATTTAGCATGTTCTTGAGGATAGAGGTTGTTCTTGGTTGATGATACTTGAGAGAATTTGGGGAAGTTCTCGGATGGGAGGTGAGAAATGAGGAGAAAATGGCTAACTCTCATATATATGGGCGAGGGTTCACGGTCGTGAACCTCGTTTGCGGTCCGAAGGCGATGGTGGCCAAGAAGCGAGTTTGCGGCCAGCGAAGGCATTCACGGAGGGTTTGCGGTCCTCGTTCACTGCCGAAGTCAATGCTTGTTCTTGGTTGCGAGGCTACTGTCCGAAGGGAAAGAAAGAATGGTCTTCGGACTCCAAGTTTTCACCTCTTAAACATATAACACCTTGAATACATGGTGTAAACACTTATAAAATACTAATCTAACCCATTTAAGATAGAATAAGATTTAAGTTGACTTTAGTTGACCCAAGTTTGGCTTTGATTGACTAGGGTTGACTTTACAAGAAGAAAATAACGAGATGTTACAGTTTTGCACAATACGAATTGTACGCGAACATCCTCAACACTCAAGGCAACTTTTTCAATCCCGCCTCACCCCACCATAATTCTCTACAACCCTTCCACAAAACCTTTTCAACCCATTCGCTAAAAATGCAACAAAATACCACACAACCACCACCCACCCAAGAAACGGTACTTGAGACACAAGCGGAGGGGGGAGGGGGAGCCGAAAAAAATGGACCAGGAGAGAACGAAGGAAAGGGAAAGCAGTTGCGGTGGAGCAATCGGAAGACGAACCTCCAACATGGTGGACTACGGAGGAGGAATACGCGTTGGCGGTGTCTTGGTGCGGGACATCAAAAAAACCAACACAAGGAAACGATATGAGAAAAGTTGCTTTTTGGGAAGTCGTGATCTGGAAATTTCGGACCATTTTGAAGAAGGATGAAAAGCATCGCAATCAGGACATGTTGAGTGGCAAATGGACACAAATAAGCAAGAAGTGCACAAGTTCAATTCTGTCTACAACAAACTTTCCTCACACAAGCAAATTGATGCGACCGATTTTGATGTTTATAGAGCGACGAGGGACCAATATCACGTCGAGACTGTTCACGTTTTCGAGCACGGAAAGATTTGGGAGATTGTCAAGGAAGACCCAAAGTGGAATAAAACGGACACATTTACGAAACAACAATCGAAGAGGTCTCACAGATCGGGTTCGGTTGACGTGTCGGACACACGTACGAACATCGACCTCAATGCGGACACGAATGAGATACCGGATGACTTGAACGACTTTGAAAAGATCTCCCCGCCTCGACGACCGATAGGCCACGACAAAGCGAGGCGTGCTCAATGATACGCGGAGGAAGGCGAAAGTAGACGTCGAGAGTAAGCCGAAATGAAACAAAATTTTGATGATCACAACGAAATCACGCATAAAAGATATGAGTTTCAATGGGAGCATTTGAAGTTCTTTCGTCGTAAAGTCGAGGAAGATCTCATTGTGAAAGATTCGACAATTCTTTAAACAAGCGAGAAGAATATGCCATCGAGACGGTTGGAGGTGCTCCGAAAATTGAAGGAGAAGATTCGAACGGAAATATTTAGACGAAGATTAGTGTTTTTTTTCCGTTGTAATGTTTTTTTATTCGGTCAATGTTATTTTTTTCATTGTAATGTCGTTTTTAATTAAGTATTTATTTTAATTATGTTTTATTTAATTTATATGTTTTTTAAAAATTATTATGACATAAATTAAAAAAATAAAACAAAATAGAAAAATAGAAATTAAAAACATCAAGTAAAATAGAAAATGATAGATGTTATCATGTGTTATTTGGTATTGTCATTTCCACTTTGGTTGTTATAACACCAAAAGTACGACTAGGATGATGAGGTAGACACTTTGGGTGTGATAACATGTAATAACGTGTTGTCCACATCCAATAGCCTAAAACAAACAAACTTCACTGTGCATAACCGTGATGGCTTATATATATATATATATATATATATATATATATATATATATATATATATATATATATATTCACCTTACAACTTTGTTTTTCTATATATTTTATAAAATTTTGTTTTTCTATATACATGTTATAACCCGTGTACAACATGGTAACAACCTAAAACATTTTTAAAAGTTAATAAGCATTATAATTAATAATACATTTGCAAAATTTGAGGGCAATTCATAGTTCATACACATTACCCTAAGAGTTAAACCCTTATATAAATTAAGATTTCTCCTCTTTATCAAACACATATTATTCTTTATTATTAACTAAAGCCTTCGCTTTTAAAAATAAAAATTATAAGACCCCACGTAAACAAAATCAAACCCTAACCCAATTTTGAAATCTCCTCCAAAAAATAAATCTCCATTCCTCAAAACCCATAGATAGTCAATTTTGTCATTTGCATTTATCTAGTGAGTTAGAAGATAGATAGAAAAAATTATCTATTTTAAATAAAAAAAATATAAAAAACGCAATAATATATAGATCAACAAAATCTATAAATTATTTTAAAAAATCATAAACTACAATCGTTGATAATTACAAGTCTGGACATTTTAAATGTAAATAAATTATGTTACACTTTAATTCTTTTTAAGTATTAAAAGTACATTCTTTTGTTATTTCATATGATGCATGTATAAAAAAACTATATAGTTTTTATATATCAAAGGTTAATCAAAGGGATACTTAAAAATGTTTTATTGTTCTTTGTTATTAGTGGAATCAATCTTCAACAATATAGGTATATGTTTGAAGTATAAACAATTTGAGCGGATTAATATAAGATGGTATTTGCCTATTATTTTAATATAAACATATTATGAACAAATATGTTTAAGTTAAAAAAACTTGTCATATTCCAAAAACTTAATATGCCCACTGCATATCCTTGTCAGATTTTAAATTTAAGATCATCACCCATTGTCTAGAATTTGCAGCATTATGCCAAAATTAATAACTCCAACACCCAAATAAATATCTCTACAGAATAACAAGAAGAAGTTTTAGGTTTGCATCAAAATTTCAATAACTCTCACAAAAAAAAATAACATTATAGATATGCATCAAAATTTTCAAAAACCCATTAAATATGAAGGGAAGTTGCATCAATAATATCAACAATTATCACAAATAAAGATAAATCGACATTTCACAATTTGTTACCTTATTGCATTCAAAACATTTCCGATAACCATTGTATTAAATAATTAATAAATATTGAAAAAGAAGCTTATCCTCTCACACTACAAGTCCTCAAGGGACTAAATAAACAAAAACACCAAAAGTGTTTGCAAGAACATCTATTATTGCAATGTGCAAAAACAACAATTATACAAAACCATTTTAATTTGAAGTATATAAAATATTGATGCAAGAAATCCATATTTTTTTCCAGCTACAATCCTTATAAAATCTACAAAACGGGTAAAAAATGACCAAAATACCAATTTCTTTTCTTTTTAACCCACCATTTGCTCCTATCACTACTATTCCATATTCAAATTTAATGCTCTTTAGTTTTGAACCAAGTATTTCAATTTTTATGCACTCAAAGTACCAAACATTTTATCGATACCCATTTTTCGTAAAATACCAAAAGTACCATTCCTTTTCAACCCTGTATTCTTCTTATATAAATAAAATTCGGACAATTCATGATTTTAAATGGTACCCTATACCAAAAATTCCTTTTACTTTTATTACTTCTCCCAATAATCCATCTTTTATTATTTTTCATTATTATTCATCCAAAACTCAAAATTAAAACTAATAACCTCTTCTTTTGGATCCTCTTTCCTTTCTTGCACCTTAAAAGCACCATAGCATCTTTCCTTTTTTGCCCATTTTCTTTGAGGAACTTTCTAAACGAAACCAAAAATCATTAAAAATAGGACTTACTTTAGTATCAGATAGTTGGTCCCGCTCAGGAAGAAAAGTTTGAAATCATGAAAGAAACACTAAAATCATGAAATTTTGAAGAAATAACTTATCTCGGCTTGTATCATAGACAAATATCCCTCATTTTAGACAAATTTACCCCTAATAGTTATGGAGTTTATTATTTGCATGTATAATTAGTTTTCATATTTGGTAGTAATAATAATCATCGACTTTGCAGCTCAAACACTCTCTAACGACCATAACGGATGTATGACCTCCCTACCTAAGTTTAAGCTTAAATAATTGGATTTTTTTAGACTACATTCGCTATCATTGGTAAGAGTAACCAATAGTCAAGAAGTGAGAAAGATGAATGCATAATACTATTAAAAGATGCGATCTTTACTAATGCATGTATAATAGTACCCACTCCCGAACTTGTAACAGGTTATTCCACACTCTTATATGATGCATCAACCAAATATATATGAATAAGAAATACACATTATACAAACAAGTCATGTTTGGAGGCAATGATGGGAAAAAAGAGAAAAAAAAAACTTTTGTTAACAAATTGGGGAATAAGTCATGAAACATTTATACTTATCACATTAGATAACACTAAAATGAATGTAATGTTACCTAGGAGGAGCAGAATCATTATCAGCCAAAAATCAGACTTCTTTGAATCATTTTGGTGACCTGGAACTAATTTTTCCGCTAAAAGAGAGATCGTCATATTTTCACTTGTTCCTTTATAGGACTACATTCGATATTATATCAAATTAAAATAGATTGAATAATTAATGCACATAAGAAGCCTGCGAAAACTTCAAATTCCACATATTAAAATTAAAGTCAAAATATGTAACTAACAAATTGTTTAAGAAGAGCTTTGTTACTTACCTTCAAGTAAATTTACGATAAATATAACAGTAACAAAACTGAAGAGGGGAACCCTGTAGCGATGGGGAAACTATGAGATTGACCTAATTATTGAAGAAATTAAATCAGGAAACACCTAGATTTAAGAAATGGAGAAGAAGAAATCGGAATGGATTTTGGTGACTTACTGATGACCAGAACGAGAAGCGATGGAGCACACTAAAATTACACATCTATATGAGTTTAAATAAATATAAGTAATAGAGATAACAAACTATTGTTGCTTAATTTATTCCAAAATCGAAAACATAAAATAAAGCACCATTAAAATTTGAGAAATTAAATATCCTCCTACTTTCCTTCCTACATATCTTCCTACCCATTTAAAATTATGACAAGTGTAATATGACATCACCAATTTCACGGCCAGAAAAGACCGATTTGTTTATGCTTTGTTTTAAAATCAGAGTAACATTTTAAAGAAAACAGTTGCGTAATTTGTTCCCAAACAAAATATGATAAAACTTTATCAAAACATTTCTCAAAGAGAATGTACTTTTCATTAAATAATAAAACATCGGGATGTCATGTTCCGATACAGACCAAAAGCATAAACAGTACCATATAGGCCTTACAACATTTATTTATATCTAATAGCCTATAATCCAAAATCCCTCATCATCGTCCAACTATGCTCTTTTTTTCCACTATCTATCATACATAAAAACTGAGTGGGTCAGGCTTGGGAGTCTGGTGAGCAGTAGGGTTTTCAACCCACAATAAAATATTATATTATATTTAATCATCACACAATCAACCCAATTACCCACCCCATTGTCTCCTTTTTATTTCTTAAAGATTACCCTACGAATCAACTATTCCTCTTTCATATATTCATAAGGATTATCCTAAGGAATCAACACAAAATCCATCGTTGCCAGGGTTTTCTCAACAAACACTATATCCGTAGTTAGCGGGCGCTAACTCCATAGTCGTCGGGGTTTATCTCGTTTATTGACAGTATTGGTTCCGAGACTCCTCTAGCAATACATATCAATGGGTTTTTAGAGTACAACGGTGAACATCAAGTCCACAACACCTACAAGTTGCGAGCTTGATTGTGTTCCACATGACTGTCTAGAATAGCCTGTGGTTGTCATCCATACTCTGCTGAATGACATGGGCAATCGTTTGGGTAAAGGTTTCACTTATTTTTCACCTGTCACCCTCATCTCATGATCTATATCATCTTTCGTGTCATCCTCAAACTCATCTTTCATCACACACCAACTATTTCATCTATTCATGTTTTACCCAACATATTTGTAGATATAAATTACGTATATAGTTTACATCATTTAAAAACCTGTATAAAACATTCATTCAACAACCATCTCAAGTAAAAAAACAATGTATAAACACATAGCACGTATTTCATAGCGAATACTTCATATCTATGCTGTAGAAGAAAATAACTACACACTCACATGATAATACAATGATTGGACAACACTACGGCTCTAAATGTAGTATTCTTCGGTGAAACTGTGATCTCTTCACACCTCGGGCTTCTCGCGGGCAGAGCTTCGGCTCGGAAACTCTTTTCTTCTCGGGATCTTCGGAGCTTTGGGACTCGCTTCGGGTCTCATATTCCAAAAACTTAATATGCCCACTGCATATCCTTGTCAGATTTTACGTTTAAGATCATCACCCATTGTCTAGAATTTGCAGCATTATGCCAAAATTATTAACTCCAACACCCAAATAAATATCTCTACAGAATAACCAGATGAAGTTTTAGGTTTGCATCAAAATTTCAATAACTCTCACAAAAAAAAATTATAGATATGCATCAAAATTTTGAAAAACTCATTCCATATAAAGGGAAGTTGCATCAATAATATCAACAATTATCACAAATAAAGATAAATCGACATTTCACAATTTGTTACCTTATTGCATTCAAAACATTTCCGATAACCATTGTATTAAATAATTAATAAATATTGAAAAAGAAGCTTATCCTCTCACACTACAAGTCCTCAAGGGACTAAATAAACAATAAACAAAGACACCAAAAGTGTTTGCAAAAACATTTATTATTGCAATGTGCAAAAACAACAATTATACAAAACCATTTTAATTTGAACTATATAAAAATTGATGCAAGAAATCCATATTTTTTTTTCCTGCTTCAATCCTTATAAAATCTACAAAACAGTTAAAAAAATGACCAAAATACCATTTTCTTTTCTTTTTAACCCACCATTTGCTCCTATCACTACTATTCCATATTCAAATTTAATGCCCTTTAGTTTTGAACCAAATATTTCAATTTTTATGCACTCAAAGTATCAAACATTTTATCAATACCCATTTTTCGTAAAATACGAAAAGTATCATTCCTTTTTAATGCTGCATTCTTCTTATATAAATAAAATTTGGACAATTCATGATTTTAAATGGTACCCTATACCAAAAATACCTTTTAATTTTTATTACTTCTCCTAATAATCCATCTTTTATTGTTTTTCATTATTATTCATCCAAAACTCAAAATTAAAACTAATAACCTCTTCTTTTGGATCCTCTTTCCTTTCTTGTACCTTAAAAGCACCATAACATCTTTGCTTTTTTGCCCATTTTCTTTGAGGAACTTTCTAAACGAAACCAAAAATAATTAAAAATAGGACTTACTTTAGTATCAGAGCTGATCCCGCTCAGGAAGAAAAGTTTGAAATCATGAAAGAAACACCAAAATCATGAAATTTTGAAGAACTAACTTATCTCGACTTGTATCATAGACAAATATCCCTCATTTTAGACAAATTTACCCCCAATAGTTATGGAGTTTATTATTTGCATGTATAATTAGTTTTCATGTTTGGTAGTAATAATAATCATTGACTTTGAAGCTCAAACACTCTCTAACGACCATAAAGGATGTATGACCTCCCTACCTAAGTTTAAGCTTAAATAATTGGATTTTCTTTGGACTACATTCGCTAACATTGGTAAGAGTAACCAATAGTCAAGAAGTGAGAAAGATGAATGCATAATACTATTAAAAGATGCGATCTTTACTAATGCATGTATAATAGTCCCCACTCCCGAACTTGTAACAGGTTATTCCACACTCTTATATGATGCATCAACCAAATATATATTCCACACTCTTATATGATGCATAATACTATTAAAAGATGCGATCTTTACTAATGCATGTATAATAGTCCCCACTCCCGAACTTGTAACAGGTTATTCCACACTCTTATATGATGCATCAACCAAATATATGTGAATGAGAAATACACATTATACAAACAAGTCATGTTTGGAGGCAATGATGGGAAAAAGAGAAAAAAACTTTTGTTAACAAATTGGGGAATAAGTCATGAAACATTTATACTTATTACATTAAATAACACTAAAATGAATGTGATGTTACCTAGGAGGAGCAGAATCATTATCAGCCAAAAAATCAGACTTCTTTGAATCATTGTGGTGACCTGGAACAGATTCTTCCGCTAAAAGAGAGATCGTCATATTTTCACTTGTTCCTTTATAGGACTACATTCGATATTATATCATATTAAAATAGATGGAATAATTGATGCACATAAGAAGCCTGCAAAAACTTCAAATTCCACATATTAAAATTAAAATCAAAATATGTAACTAACAAATCCTTAAAGAAGAGCTTTGTTACTTACCTTCAAGTAAATTTACGATAAATCTAACAGTAACAAAACTGAAGAGGGGAACCTGTAGCGATGGGGAAACTATGAGATTGACCTAATTATTGAAGAAATTAAATCAGGAAACACCTAGATTTAAGAAATAGCAAAGAAGAAATTGGAATGGATTTTGGTGACTTACTTATGACCAGAAGTTGAAGCGGTGGAGAATAGTAAAATTACACATCTATATGAGTTTAAATAAATATAAGTAATAGAGATAACAAACTATTGTTGCTTAATTTATTCCAAAATCGAAAACATAAAATAAAGGACCATTAAAATTTGAGAAATTAAATATCCTCCTACTTTCCTTTCTACATATTTTCCTACCCATTTAAAATGATGACAAGTGTATTAATATGACATCCCCAATTTCACGGCCAGAAAAGACCGATTTGTTTATGTTTTGTTTTAAAATCAGAATAATCTTGTAAAGAAAACAGTTGTGGAATTTGTTCCAAAACAAAATATGATAAAACTTTATCAGAACATTTCTCAATGAGAATGTACTTTTCATTAAATAATAAAACCTCGGGATGTCATGTTCTAATACAGACCAAAAGCATAAACAATACCATATAGGCCTTACAACATTTATTTATATCTAATGGCCTATAATCCAAAATCCGTTGTCATCGTCCAACTATGCTCTTTTTTTCCACTACCTGTCATACAGAAAAACTGAGTGGGTTAGGCTTGGGAGCCTGGTGAGCATATAGGGTTTTCAACCCACAATAAAATATTATATTATATTTAATCATCACACAATCAACCCAATTACCCACCCCATTATCTCCTTTTTATTTCTAAAAGATTACCCTAAGAATCAACTATTCCTCTTTCATATATTCCTAAGGATTATCCTAAGGAATCGGCACAAAATCCATCGTTGCGAGGGTTTTCTCAACAGACACTATATCCGTAGTTACCAAGTGCTAACTCCATAGTCATCGGGGTTTATCTCGTTTATTGACAGTATTGGTTCCGAGACTCCTCTAGAAATACATATCAATGGGTTTTTAGAGTACACCGGTGAACATCAAGTCCACAACACCTACAAGTTGCGAGCCTGCTAGTGTTCCACAGGACTGTCTAGAATAGTCCATGGTTGTCATTCCTACTCTGCTGAATGACGGGGGCCATTGTTTAGGTAAAGGTTTCACTCATTTTTCACCTGTCACCCTCATCTCATGATCTATATCATCTTTCATCTCATCCTCAAGCTCATCTTTCATCACACGCCAACTATTTCATCTACCCATGTTCTACCCAACATATTTGTATATATAAATTATATATATATAGTTTGCATCATTTAAAAACCTGTATAAGACATTCATTCAACAACCATCTCAAGTAAACAAACAACGTATAAACACATAACATGTATCTCATAGCAAATACTTCATATCTATGCGGTAAAAGAAAGTAACTACACCATGATCACATGATCATACGATGATCGGACAACACTACGGCTCTAAATGTAGTCTTCTTCGGTGAACCTGTGATCACTTTACACACCGGGCTTCTCGCGGGCAGAGCTTCGGCTCGGAAACTCTTTTCTTTCTCGGGATCTCCAAAGCTTCGGGTCTCGGGATGATATCAGGGCTTTGGGGGTACTTTAAGAGGGATAGAGATGGTATCGAGAGTGAGAGAGGGGGGAATTAGCAACCATGGCTGGCTGCCCTTCAACTTCTAGTTATAGGGCTGAAATTTTATGTTCACGTTGTGAGCCACTGTGCTCACGTCGTGAGCTCGATGTCATGGTGTTCGTCATCAGGCCACTTGCCCTAGAGATGTCTACCACCTGCTCACGTCGTGAGCCACTATGCTCACGTCGTGAGCTCTGACACAGGGGTTGAATTAAGTTCATGCCCCGAACTTTAGAAATTCATATCTTTCGCATACGAGCTCCGTTTTTGATGTTCTTGATGGGTTATTAGCAAAACATCGTTCCTATGGTGTACATGCAAACCCTAATAGCTTTTGGATCTAGTTTGTCTAATGAACATGCAATTGAATATCCAAAGCTATACACCCTACATTTAGCATACAATTAATCCTATTAACATATGAAAGGGTTTTAGATCTTACCTTGATTGTTATGTAGCAATAACAATCTCAAATCCTCCTTATAATGACTTTAGAAAGCTTAGAGTCACAAGTGTCACTCCTTTAATGGCTCACAAACACCAAGAGCAAGAGGATGAAGAATGATAAGAGAGGAGGCACCCAAAAACGTGTGGAAACCCTAAGGGATTATTTGGCCACGTTTTTGGTGCCCTAGGGGTCCTTAAATAGTGAGGCTATTAGGGTTATCTAACAAGGAAACCCTAATTTGACTGCTTAGGCCCTAAGCAACCCATGGACTCCCTCCTTAGAGGCCTTGGACGATTTCTAATGGGTTTCCCCATAGAATTCGTCCACTCCATCCTTTATGGAGTCCATTAGCCCAATATTCAACTATCACACAATTGACAGCTCTAGTTCCCTTTATTTAATTAATATCTTTTAGCCACAAAATTAATTATTATTAATTATTCACTAATATTAATTAAAAAAATATGATTTCTCCATTAATATATTATTCTTATAATATATTAATAAATCATAATTACTCCTCTCTCTCTCCATAATTCATCCTATCAAGTTGCTTTGGTGAAGGCAACCCAAAAGGACCATGTACCATCGGGTCAAGTACATACCAAAATAGTTATGGACTTAGACACTAATCCAACAGTCTCCCACTTGGATAATTCTAATAACTATTCTTCGTATGACTTTAGATCCTGATCTGCAATCATAGCTTTCAAAAAACCGCTGTCAACTCTGATCCTATCAGAAGCGTGTCCTTTAGATAAGGGATCATAAATTCCTCTATTCTAGATATCGTATAGATGTGAGACATGGATTGAAATCATTCTCTCAGTCTATGTGTTGTTTCCCGATTTCCGATTTATGACGACTGACAACAGACTACAATTGAACACATCAAATTAGTCCCGGCTTGGCCAAGCGCTTAGGTGTCATCACTAAATCATCGAGGGGCCCATAGATATCGCTTTCATCCCATGTTGGATAAAAGGAACGGATAAACTTTGATTCAATGCTTGCTTGCACTCACTCACCGAATCACACACAAAAATATGTTTTATGACACCAAATTACTGGTGCGTTTACATATTATCAATGTGTAACCTACTCGCAAGATACAACTCACACATCTCGGTTTCAAGAATATAAGATATTATCGTCCGTGATAAAATCCATGAAGTGAACCAAGTGAGCGTGGGTTTATTCTAATGCTCAAATCATATTCATAAGCACTCATGAACGTTGCATCAAACATTTGCTTATGTCTATTACTCTTTAGACAATCCACACACCAATTCACGACAGTCTTCATTCATACCTACTTCCAACATATGAACGATTGTGGTCCGTTCGAATAATTTGATTGTTCTGAACCAATTTATTTATTTAGGAAGTCAAAACATGCAAAGTGAAACACAAGAATAATACTAATCCCATATGCCCCCACACTCTGGGTATAAATAAAACATTTTATTTAATCACCATATTGATTACAAAATTATTTGTTGTTTCGAGTAATCAACTTCTTACTTGAATTATTACTACACTTGTCCCATGTTCTCAGCATGCACACAATGTTTACCTACGGTCCTTACTTTGTGAAATAGATCAAATGAACACATTTCCAATCATACTCATTTCACAAATCTCAATCCTTATCATAAGTATAAGAATATCAAATTCTTGTTACTTATGCTAGATTCTAACATTTTATGCAATGATTATTTCGTAAAGTCATAGCTCAAAATCATCAAGACTTGGCCAATCTCTATCAGATCCAATTCTATAGATATGATGTCTCTCACTCAAATTACATTCCTTTGAACATCCTTCTTGCATAAAAGTTTCTAATCTAGACATAGATTCCCAATATCCAACTCCCAATATGGAAACATTTCCATATTTGCCATATGACAATTCATTCTTAATAGAATCTTATCTATTCATAATAATGTCATCCAATACTATACTTCCAACTACTCACAAGCGACCAATCCTCAGCGAGCTTTGGATCGTCCTTTGATAGTTGTTTAATTATTTTAGTCAAAACGATTCTAGTCCTTTTTCCCTCTAAATGCGCTAGACATTTGGAAAATTTTAGAATGGTCAAATATAATAGCACTGGCAATCAATCCTATACCCAAAGCGTATGGGACACGATGCATAATGTCATACATAAAGATATGATACTCCATCAATCTTCTGCCATAATATTTTATGTGTCTCGTTCTTACAATTCGAACTATGAAGAGGGATACCGTAATCATAATTGAAATTTAAGAACACACTATGTATCCTTTGACTAAACTTATTAAAATTTCTCAATCTAAGCTTTAGATTTTGAAATGAAGTACAATATTCTCTCCCTTAATTATAGCAAAACAGCTTTTCAACCTTTACGACTTTGCAAAGTATAACTCTTGTTTTCTATAATTAATATTGCTAACTTGCAATACTTGCCTTAATAATCATACAAGCACAACATTTATGCTCCCACTATCATGATGATTATTATCATATAAGCATAACACTTATGCTCCCACTAGCTTTGACATGTTTTAGAAAACAACTGAACTTCCAGAAAACAATACTTATTGAATTTCTAATACATAATGCTTTGATAATCCTTTATCTAAGCTTCTTAAACTTATACACATTTGCCTTAGATAGCTCATATGTGTGTCTAAACAATTCAGACTAATTGTCAAATCTCACAATTCGAATTATGGAAAGGGATACTGTTACCATAATCGAATTCGAGAATACAATTTTCACAATCACTATCTTCTTAAAATCTCTCTTAGTGAAAGCATTTCCTCACAGTCATTTTCATGAAGGATGTAATCTTATGACACTTAGATTTTATGGTGTATGAGTTCCTATCCATGTGAATTTGCCAAAACCAAAGTTTGCGACAAATCCAAACTCATATGGACCGTACTTTCTTAATCTTGATTTTCTTGCCTTATGGTAACACGAGTGCCCACCATGTCTTCCAAGTAGTTAAGCAGCTCACCCTTTCTTATCAATGTACTTTTCATTGATCAAGGTGCTTGCCTTTTACGCGTTCAAATGAGAACTCATAGAACTCACATGCAAAATTAACTCAACTGAAATGGCACAGAAACAAGATAGTGTCAACATGATAGGTTGTAAACCTCAAGTCGTGTGCTAGTGATGATTGATAAGGCTTATTCTTGATTAGTTCTTGAAACCTTTCAAGACCATTAAGACTCCCACTGAATCCTTGACATATAAGATTCTTTTGTCAATAAACATTTCTCGACAAACAAATATTCAAGAGTTAGTGTAGCTTTTATCAAAAATACTTCACAAAATTGGTCCTAGTTGGTCTTTGTCTTATCCAAGACATCACAACTTTCCAATTTCAAATGTACAAGAATAAGAAAACCTTTTCAAATTCCACATTTGATGAATGTTATAAACCTTCTTAAGACTTGTCACTCAATTCACAATCTTAACTCTAAGACTTGTTTTTGGAACGAAGTATGATTGACCTCTTGATTTAACCATTTCTTCAATTCTTGAATCCTCTTCTCAAACATACAATTGTACTAAGACTCACTTAGAGGATCAATTGAGATATGGTTCTTAATCATTAATACCTATCATAAAACATAATAAAAGGTACTCTCCCTTCTTAGAATAGAGAAACTTTTATCTTTCTGCCTACTTGATTTTTCTCATTCGTTCTGCTATTTATTGAAACTCTTTCAATCAATTGAGAATTACACTTAATCTTATAAGTATAATCATATTTACTAAACCTTTAGTAAATCATGACGAATATCTTTGTCACTCTTGTGGTGGACTTGATCAACACACAACCTTGTGTACTCGATCTCCTAGTCCTTTCACTTGACACTTTGTCAACGAATTAGTCTAATTTCCAAATATAAAATTTCTCATTCATCATGCAACCAAGTTGTATGATTCCAAGTTTCTGTCCAATTGAAACTTGGGGGATGAGAAACTTTCTCTATTTGGTAAATTCTTGACATTTCCACAAATAACATAATTAAGAATCAAATCCATTATTGCTAATAATAGAAACCTTCAAACATCAATTTTTCATACACGCCATTGCAAGGATAAATAAATAATATAAAATCAAAATTTATTTTATCGCGGAAAAATTTGTCCTTACAATGCAATTCAATTGAAATATGTTAATACATATTTCTTAGCAATCTTATTCTAACTTCAAGTAGTAGCTCAAGAATCTAATCTTCAAGTAATGCGATCGAAATCCATTTCTTCACGATTAGATTCCTTAAGCTTCCTCTCTTTTCTTCTATCCTACAAACATCGAAATGTAATCTTATCACATCATGTATTAAGAATCTAGAATAGGAACTTAAAAAAGTTAGTTAATGGATTTTACCTAAAGTAGAGCCATACGTTTTGACTCTCTCATCTCTTAGATCTCTTAGGTAAATAGGGCAGCTTCATCTCCAATGCCCCTTCTTTTGGCAATAGAAGCAAATGGACTCTTTTGGAATGGCACAAGGAACTATCTCAGAATTTACCTTTTCTGGATCTCCAATGTCCCCATTTTCAATGTCCATTGAAGTTTGGGAGTTTGATTCACCAGACAAATTTGCTCGACCAGCTCACCAAATCATTGCTGATTCAGTAGTTATAAGCAAATAGGTCAAATCAATGAGGGTCACATCATGATCCATCATATAGTACTCTAGTCAATAGCCAACTTACCTGAAATCTCGACACCCAACATCCTTAACCTATCAATGTGTGACTTCATCTCTAAGACGTGTACACACATAGGTTTCCCATGTTTACTTGCCAAAAGGGCTTGAGTGAGCTTGAACTTTTCAAGCCTTCAAACTTGTGGGTTAGGGAGAATAATTGGAGGAGGTGGAGGAAGTGAAGCATGATCTCTTGTTCCCTGATCGAATCGTGGAATATCATCTTCATGTGGAAAGCTTGTTCCACGGGATTTGAGAGGACCATAGTTGTCATACTTTGACATCTACAAAATGGGAGAAAATTCAAGTTAAGTTGATTAGGATCTTCGATGTGACACCCAAATGAAACATCGAGGCTAGGATCCAACATAATACTCTACAACCTAGAAGAGGGATACCGTAATCCAGTTGCAGAATATTTGAAGGTAGGTAAATGACGATTTACCAATTTCCACCATGAAAAACGAAAAAGAAATTTAAGTTTTAAATCTATTGAAAATTCCTAGATCTTTTGAGATTCATTGAACATTTCAATGGCATGTTTAAATCTCGATATGCCCCTCGATTTGTGAATGGGATGCCGAGGATCACAAAACAGGGTGTGAATAACCATGCAAACTTACATGGTGCCCCCAATGTTACAGTCACCTATTCGATGTGCCGGTTAACCACACACGCTCCACCGAACTATGACAAACAATGAGTTGCCCTTTGCTACCTTTTCTTAGAACCATTTAGTGTTCCGGTTAACCACACACGCTCCACTAACGTCTTCGCAAGGGCACAAAGTGTAATTTCATGGAAGTGCATCAATTCACTTTTTCCTAAAGTAACTAAGACTGAGAATTTTGTAAAACATTTAGTTACTTTATACTTCATTATACTTTTAATGGAAAGGGTTTCTGTCCTATCCTACCCGTTCGGCTAACGACCCTCCACTAGTCAAGAGTGCGGTGGGTAAGAGTGGATACCCATTCAATCGCCATTTTATAGGCAATTTCCTTAAACACCCCTTATAGACCAGCTTCGTGAATGAGGCCTACTAACGGTAAGACTGACTCTTTACTCATATATATAATATTAGACTTTTAATGTTACATATATATAGTATATGGTGTATTTTACACTTTTAAAATACTAGGTGGTCTAATTTAATAAATTATACTTTTAATTTAATTAAATGTAAACCAAAACTTTATGGGTTTATTAAATCTCTTTTAATTATACACCTTAATTAATTAATAAAACCATATGGGTGTGATTTGAACTTTTCAAAACAATACTAGGGTTTTAGAATTTAACATTTCTAAATTAAACTTTTAATCAACTTTTAAATTCCAAAACTTGAGGGCAAGTTTTGAAACATTTCAAAACATTAGGGTTTAACTTATTTAAATTTCAAAACCAAAACTTGTAAGTTCAAATTTAAACTATAAAACCTAAAGGGATTAATTTGAAACTTTTCCAAACTTTGTCAAGAATATTCTAGATCACAAAATTCAAATAAGGCAATTAACAATTAATTGGTGGTTATCTAATTTGACCTAGTCCAAATCTTGCAAGATAATTCACCAAATAATTCAAATAATTAAATCTAATCTTATAAGGAAATAATTATCTAACTAATATGAAGTTATCTTTAATTTTGGCAAAGATAATCACCCAATATCATAAAAATCTGATTTATATCAATAAAAAATGTTTTGGTAACTATCCCACAGCCAAAAGAGCACAAAATCCCGATTTTCCCTCTTTCTGAACAGCTGACTCGACGAGTCAGGCATGGACTCGGTGAGTTAGCCCCCTGAAACCCTAAATTTCGATCTTTAAGCAAGGATAATTCACAATAGCATCAAATACATCAAACAAACAACCATGGCTCTGATGCCACTGTTGGGTTATTAGCAAAACATCATTCCTATGGTATACATGCAAACCCTAATAGCTTTTGGATCTAGTTTGTCTAATGAACATGCAATTGAATATCCAAAGCTATAAACCCTAAATTTAGCATACAATTAATCATATTAACATATGAAAGGGTTTTAGATCTTACCTTGATTGTTTTGTAGCAATAACAATCTCAAATCCTCCTTGTAATGGCTTTAGAAAACTTAGAGTCACAAGTGTCACTCCTCTAATGGCTCACAAACACCAAGAGCAAGAGGATGAAGAATGATAAGAGAGGCGGCACCAAAAACATGTGGAAACCCTAAGGGATTAGTTGGCCACATTTTTGGTGCCCTAGGGCTCCTTAAATAGTGAGGCTATTAGGGTTATCTAACAACGAAACCCTAATTTGACTGCTTAGGCCCTAAGCAACCCATGGAATCCCTCCTTAGAGGCCTTGGATGATATCTAATGGGTTTCCCCATAGAATTCGTCCACTCCATCCTTTATGGAGTCCATTAGCCCAATATTCAACTATCACACAAGTGACAGTTCTAGTCCCCTTTATTTAATTAATATCTTTTAGCCACAAAATCAATTCTTATTGATTATTAACTAATATTAATTAAACAATATGATTTCTCCATTAATATATTATTATTACAATATATTAATAAATCATAATTACTCCTCTCTCTCCATAATTCATCCTATCAAGTTGCTTTGGTGAAGGTAACCCAAAAGGACCATGCACCATCGGGTCAAGTACATACCAAAATCGTTACAGACTTAGACACTAATCCAACAGTTCTTTATATCCACGCGTAGGTGAGATTATGCTCTACAACTCTCATTTAGATTCTATCGGCTAATTTTGACTTTAACTTTTATTATGTTATTCTTATTAGGCCGAACAGAAAACCCCGTTAGAAATTCATAACTCCTTTATCTGACGTCCGTTTTCATCTGTCATTTTACCGTTGCATTACTATCGACGAGATCTTTGATTCTCGTTTAGATTGTTTCGGCTAGAACACACTCGATCTCATATTCGAACTTTGGGCTGCATATTGCTAAGTCGAAACTTCGAAAAATCATAACTTCCTCATACGAAGTCAGATTTAGACGTTCTTTTTATGAACACTCTCGGTTTAACGTATTCTACGACTTTTGTTTGGATCACTAAGGCTAAATATCGTGCAATCATAAATTCACCATATACATCACACCGTTTCGTACTGGTTCTGTCGCGAAACTTTGACAGGTCATAACTTCTTCGTTATAACTCGGATTTTGACATTCTTTATATGTTCGGAAACCTCGCCACGACTACTACAACCTAGTTAAGATTATTCATTCTAAATAATGTTTTATCTTAAGTCACTTTTGATACTTATCGTCTCTAAATTGACTAGCCCGGATCTACGGGCGTTACAATTATCTCCTCCTTAGGATGATTACGTCCCAGAATCATCAGCGAAAATAGGGCTTGTATAATGATTTCATACGTTATCTTTCCATCCTAAGTATTAATCGTAATTTCTATGTTCCTTCGAATGAGTATCTAACTCTTGGACTTCTTAACCGTAGGCGATGCTAAATCTTGCATCTGCTCTTCGTACTATGTTGGACTTTCAATCGTAACCTACGAGTTACAAAATAAATCCTTATTGAGGACTCCTTCTTCTTCTTAGGATAAGTACTTTCCCTTATCTATTGTAACAGATTGATGGGTCATGCTCTAGTGATCTCTCATCGTATGATGCAACGCTTAGACTCAAGTCTCTTAGAGTCAAATTCCAGAATGGAATATACCTTCATTGATATAATCACATTTTAGCATGTAGCATTTCTAGCTACAAGCTTCTTTAACAACGAGCGTGATGCTATTGATCGCATTGATTTCAATCTTCTGAATTAAGTCAGATGTTACATCGAACTTGGTTCTCCGAACCACATAACAAACTCATCATAGTCGGACTCAATTTGATATGACCACTAGGGTCAGATTATCAATCATCTTGTTAGTCATTACCAAAACAATGGTAACGACATACTTGAATAAAAAACGGAATCAATCACTAGCTTCTTGGTAACCTTGTAACTTTCCCTGATCCAAGCGTGAGTCATGTGCTTCCAGTAGTATAGATCTCTACTACTATTCACACCTACTCATACTCGTCCCAAGTATTGTCTCGCAGTCTCCAAGTCCTAAAATCATAAAACAATTTAACACATACGAATGTGTCCAAATAATCATAGAAATTTTACTAGACTCTACTAGGACTTCTTCCATGCGTATCTTCAATCATCAATTCTATTTCAGCTCGGTTGGTGATGGAAATTCCAGACGATGGGACAACTTCAAGAATTGCACCAATCGTTCCATCATCCTGCCAATCGAAGGTATACTTCAGACGTACCGTACTCCTCTAAACGTTCCGTTGTTTTATCAGACATATTCTAAGGCAAGATAACACCTTCGATATCATCCGATAGGTGTCATTCAACACATCAGATAACAAAACTAGGGTTTATATTAATTCTTCAAACTATTACACAAAAGTTCAAGTTCACCCTATACTATGCCTCTAATAGGCTACACTTCCTGATACTAGCTATACCTTGATACGAAGTCTTCATCCTTGATTCCTCGCATTGTCATCTGCTTCGTCAAGGATCATTTAAAATGCTTCTGCCTTTGGCTATGGCAGTGCATTTGGTTTTGCTCCCTCATTCTTCTTCAGGTAGTCCCTAGATAAATGCCCTTCTTCTTGGCATTCATAGCACACCCTCTTTTTGGATACACACTTGATGGTGTAATGCCCTGTCTTTCCACATATGTAACAAATCACCTCTTCGTCACATCTCTCATAATGCTTCAGTGGTACATTTGGATTTGTAGCTTCTTCCCTCTTTGGGCAGTCCTGCTTGAAGTTCCCTTCCTCATTACATTCGTAACATACCCTTTCGTTGAATGAACATTCGTCAGCGTAATGACCATGCTTTCCACACTTAAAACATGTCAGCTCCTCGCCACTTTTTCTAGAGTTTTTCTTTTTGCATTTCCTGCACCATTTTTCTTTACCTCCTCTTTTTCTAGACTTCGAGAACATGTTGCTCTTGTCAGACCTTGAAGACCCCTCAAATTTCCTCTCCTTGCCAACTTCAACCTTGTTGGCAATACTACCATTGATCACTTCTTCGACTGACTTAGCAACCCTGATAGTTATCTCATGAGTAGGTGCCTGGTGTATTGGCACAGTAAGTTCGTCCTTACTTTGTTGAAGTACACGTTTTGTCTCTTCCATCTTATGATCCAACATCATTCACACCATTGCGTATACTCCTGCCATCGTGATTGGCTCAGGTGCGGCTGTTAGTTCTGGTGCACTCCTAATCACTTGTGGCTCAGGCTGCGGGTTGCCGTTTCCCAATCCACTTTGTGTGCTTACCATTTCGATCTATACACCAAATTATGCGAATTTCGATCTCTATCATGATAGACATTCAAATCATCCTTATCACTACGAAACATTTACATGCTAGTTCTAATATCGTAGTCGTACTCCTAGAATCCTAAACACATAAGATTTCCAGATCCGGTCAGCAACAGACCATAGATCCGAACAAACAATTTCATATATGGAAAACATATAGAATTTAGCACATAAAAGCATTTTAGGCATATTTCCAAAAATTTACTCGTGCTCGTGTCTAAAATATGGTAGACACGCATCTCACAATCATCACTTAGCATTCTAAGTTTAAGTCTAGAAATCCTACAAATTCCTAGTTCGCTTAAACTAATGCTCTGATATCAACTATGACATCCCCAATTTCACGCCCAGAAAAGAACGATTTGTTTATGCTTTGTTTTAAAATCAGAGTAATCTTTTAAAGAAAACAGTTGCAGAATTTGTTCTCAAATAGAATGTACTTTTCATTAAATAATAAAACATCGGGATGTCATGTTCCGATACAGACCAAAAGCATAAATAGTACCATATAGGTCTTACAACATTTATTTATATCTAATGGCCTATAATCCAAAATCCCTCATCATCGTCCAACTATGCTCTTTTTTTTCCACTACCTGTCATACATAAAAATTGAGTGGGTCAGGCTTTGGAGTCTGGTGAGCAGTAGGGTTTTCAACCCACAATAAAATATTATATTATATTTAATCATCACAAAATCAACCCAATTACCCACCCCATCGTCTCTTTTTTATTTCTTAAAGATTACCCTACGAATCAACTATTCCTCTTTCATATATTCCTAAGGATTATTCTAAGGAATCGGCACGAAATCCATCGTTGCCAGGGTTTTCTCAACAAACACTATATCCGTAGTTACCACGCGCTAACTCCATAGTCGCCGGGGTTTATCTCGTTTATTGATAGTATTGGTTCCGAGACTCTTCTAGCAATACATATCAATGGGTTTTTAGAGTACACCGGTGATCATCAAGTCCACAACACCTACAAGTTGCGAACTTGCTAGTGTTCCACAGGACTGTCTAGAATAGCCTATGGTTGTCATCCCTACTCTGCTAAATGACATGGGCCATCGTTTGGGTAAAGGTTTCACTCGTTTTTCACCTGTCACCCTCATCTCATGATCTATATCATCTTTCATCTCATCCTCAAACTCATCTTTCATCACACACCAACTATTCCATCTACCCATGTTATACCCAGCATATTTGTATATATAAATTACATATATAGTTTACATCATTTAAAAACCTGTATAAAACATTCATTCAACAACCATATCAAGTAAACAAACAACGTATAAACACATAGCACGTATTTCATAGCAAATACTTCATATCTATGCGGTAAAAGAAAGTAACTACACACTCACATGATAATACGATGACCGGACAACACTATGGCTCTAAATGTAGTATTCTTTGGTGAAACTGTGATCTCTTCACATACCGGGCTTCTCGCGGGCAGAACTTCGGCTCGGAAACTCTTTTCTTCTCGGGATCTTCGGAGCTTCGGGACTCGCTTCGGGTCTCGGGATGATGCCGAGGCTTCGAGGGTACTTTAAGAGGTCTAGAGAGGGTATCGGGAGTGAGAGGGGGGGGGGGGAATTAGCAACCATGGCCGGCTGCCCTTCAACTTCTATTTATAGGGCTGAAATTTTATGCTCACGTTGTGAGCCACTGTGCTCACGTCGTGAGCTCGATGTCATGGCGTTCGTCATCAGGCCACCTTCCCTGGAAGATGTCTATCTCTTGCTCACGTCGTGAGCCACCATACTCACGTCGTGAGCTTTGACACAGGGGTTGAAGTTCGTGCCCTGAACTTCAGAAATTCATATCTTTCGCATATGAGCTCCGTTTTCGACGTTCTTTACATCCACGCGTAGGTGAGATTATGCTCTACAACTCTCATTTAGACTTCGTTGGCTAATTTTGATTTTAACTTTTATTATACTATTCTTAGTTGGCGAGGACAGGAAAACTCCATTAAAAATATATAACTCCTTTATCTGACATTCGTTTTCGTCTGTCTTTTTACCGTTGCGTTACTATCGACGAGATCTTCGATTCTCGTTTAGATTGTTTCGGCTAGAACCCACTCGATCTCATATTCGAACTTTGGGCTACATACTGCTAAGTCGAAACTTCAAAAAATCATAACTTCCTCATACGAAGTTAGATTTAGACGTTATTTTTATGCACACTCTCGGTTTAATGTATTCTACGACTTTCGTTTGGATCACTAAGGCTAAATATCGTTCAATCGTAAATTCACCATTTACATCACACCGTTTCGTACCGAATCTGTCGCGAAACTTCAACAGGTCATAACTTCTTCGTTATAACTCGGATTTCGGCATTCTTTATATATTCGGAAACCTCGCCACGACCACTACAACCTGGTTACGATTATTCATTCTAAATAATCTTTTATCAAAAGTCACTTTTGATGTTTATCGTCTCTAAATTGACTTTCCCGGATCTACGGGCGTTACAATTAAAATATCATTAATCTTATCCAAATATGACACATGTCATCATTTTACATGGGTAAGAAGATAAATATGAAGAAAAGGTGGGAGAATATTTAATTTCTTTTAAAATTTAGGTTAGGATGTGAAGAGAAGAGCGTATTCTAGCGAGAAACAGAAGAGACGAAGTTCAATGAGTGTTTCTAAATTCGTTCCTAATTTTAAGACATAAGATTCGTGATTTATTGTGATACGATAGATTGTTTCAAAATTTAGTTATTGGTTTTAAGTTATTCAAGAAAGAATTATATTTTAATTTCAAGGTGTATAAAGTTGTCGTGTTACAAGAATAAACTCTAGAAAGGATATGTGTCATTTCAAGAAGAGTCTTATTAGGATTATATAGATATAGATATATAGATTATAGAATTTTTTACAAATTTATTATTACAAAATTTATTTCTTATGATCTATAACTTTTTATTTCCATCAAATTTATTATTACAAAATTTATTTCTTATGATCTATAACTTTTTATTTCCATCATTTTTATGCCTTTCATTAATTCATTTCTATGGTACCCTTAGTTATAGGGGTGGAATTGGTATGGTACCGACTTTTTTTTTTCAAACCGCGTACCGTACCAACTATAGTTGGTAGGAGAATTTAACTACTAGTACCATACCAACTATACTTGCTACCAGTTTATTTGGCTACCAAAAAAATTGGTTGGTACATATTGGTACTGGTATATACCAAATGCTTTAACTAATTTTTATATTTGAAGAGTTTGACACATGATTAACTATATTAGGTTTCACATTGTAATCATCATCCAACCTAACAGTTAGAAAAATTTTCATAATCGAAAACAAATTAAACAAAAAAAAATTGTCATTGATGTTTAGCACCTTTTATATGCATATAAAATAAAATAACTATCATGCACAATACAAAGTAAATGTATTCAACTATGACGTTATATAGTAACTATACCGCTGTCTCACTGTCTTAATTGTAAACATTATATATAAAGAATTAACAAAAAAAAATATATACTAGTCTAAGAAGTGATTAGTTAATTGTTTTTGATTTTCTTGTTTTAAGTAATATACAAGTAATCGAGTAATGTATACGTAATGCCAAACTTGCTACTCTTAATTGAAACATAAAAATGTGATAATTAATATTTCTTTATATATATATATATATATATATATATATATATATATATATATATATATATATATATATATATATATATAGAGAGAGAGAGAGAGAGAGAGAGAGAGAGGGAGTTAGGTTCAAATGTTTTCACTATCTATTGTGTGCCCGTATGATTAATTCTAGACCAATCATTTTAGTTATTTTAAGAAAGTAATTAATGCATATTAAATGCTAAAGATGTAATTAATACCTATTATATCTTCAACATGTAATATGCATTAATTACTTTCTTAAAATAACTAAAATGATTGGTCCAGAATCAGTCATACGGGCACACAATAGATAATGAAAACAAAATAACCTAACCCTATATATATATATATATATATATATATATATATATATATATATATATATATATATATGAATTGGTTGGTACGGTACAACTGTGGTATTCAAAATTTTATACTGTTACTGTATCAAATTTACTTAATTGGTATGGTAATACCGACCAAACGTATTGGCTACAATTCAATTGGTTCGGTTGGTAACAATCTTGATTGGTTAGTCAACTACAAAATACATTGTTTGCAGCGTTACCTAGTACCACCGTCCACCAAAAGTGTTGATATTCCCGTCGGCGGCGACTCGACTTGTATTTTCTTATTGCAGCGCTCTCTCAGGTTCCTCCCCCACTCCCTCATCCGTTTTTTTTTTTTTTTTTTTTTTTTTTTTTTTTTTTTTTTTTTCTCGTATTCGGGTGGAATTGATTTCTGTTTGTTGGAAACTAGGCTTATTCAATCATGATTGAAATTAACGAGCTTGCTATTTAGTTACTCACTTACTCTATAAAGTGTTAATCTTGGGTATATGTATATGATGAAGCCTGATCAATTATTTGGTCGAATGCCTTATGCCCCCAAACTGTTTGTAGAAATGCCACCTTGATTATCAATAGTGCGTTCACGTGAATCAAGAGTCGAAAACCACATCGCAACTACAAAATCAATATGTTTAAGCAAAAGAATTCACAACTACAATTAACAATTACTGCAAATACCGTTATAATTTAGGTCATTAGGTGTTGTAATGATGTAAATCTTATGTGTAGGAAGAAGAAAGATGAATGCTTACAAAGCTTACAAAGCATGTGCTCCAATCGCATGGAGCCCTAACCTGTACATAACTCTAGTGAGGGGCATTCCAGGAACACGAAAACTTCACAGGCGTACCTTAGAAGCATTGCGTCTTGGGAAATGCAACAGAACTGTCATGCGATGGAATACTCCTACTCTCAGAGGAATGCTTCAACAGGTTTTCAAACATCTTCCATTTTCATCAAAATCTCACATCTTCTTACTTTCTAAATTAACAAATCTAGCCCTTAACACAGGTTAAAAGATTGGTTGTAATCGAGACTGAAGAAATGTTCAAAGCACGCAAACAAGAACAAGAAAAGCATTGTGCACTTCGTCCACCTTTGATTGTCACGCATCTTCCAACACCTGCAAGTGCTTGAAATTACGCATATGATATGAAAGAGACTCCATTGTTTCTTGAAGATATTAATATCTTTCTTCTTTTCTAGTTATTGAAATAGTTCATAATGTACCATTTTCGTGATATTTTTTTAGTAGAGAATGGTTTCTTACTTCCTTATCCTATATACATTATATGCTATTTCACTATTCAGCTTCTTTCTTTACAATAACGCTTACATCTTTGATTCATTTCCTATATGGCTATATGTCATCAATCCTTCTTGTCTCAATCTCATTTTGATAATGCTGTGATTTATACTGGTGTCTAGATGCCAAGATTAAAAACCCAAAAAAGTTAAACACTCCTAGAATTGCAAGCATCCAGTAGAAGTTATTCAACTCCCCTTGATCCAAATTGTTCTTGAGCCACCTCCCATGAGTTGCCATATTAGTCAATGACACCAACAAGCTACTCACAAAAAACCCCATAGCTAAAGTAGTCTGAAACAGACCTGTACTCATTGACTTCATCTTCTCAGGTGCTTCAGTGATGAAAAACTCAAGTTGACCAACATAAGCAAAAGCTTCACCAGCACCCACCAAGAAAAACTGAGGCACTAACCAAAAAGCATTCGTTTTGATACCATTTTTCATGTCTGATTTCCTTCTTATCTCACAAATGGCAGCAGCCACCATTCCTGCTACTGAAAACACAAGGCCAATTCCAATTCTTTGAAGACTTGTGAGACCTTTTGGATAATTTGTGATCCTTTTAGCAAAAGGAACAATTACCCTTTCGTTAAGGGAGGTAAATAGGAGAATGGATATGAAGAGGAAGAAGGAGAATGATCCTGGAGGGATGTTGAATCTTCCATGTTTTCTGTTCATGATGTTTGCTTGTTCTACTGTGAAAGTGTTCATTTGAGAGTAAATTGTCCAGAAGAGGATCCCTGTTGACCATATTGGGATTAGGTTTATAACCATTTTGACTTCTTCAACTTCAGTTACACTTGAAACTATCCATAAATCTTCATTTGCTTCATTTGTTGCCATTATTGCAGCCTTGTCAAGGCACCTATATATAATATACCACCACATAATTTATAAATTCATAGATGATTATAAATTCTTCTTCCTTTTAAAATTTTATTTACCTGAGTTTCTCAGTATGTTGAACTTTTGAGGAATCATAGCCATTCAATAAACTAGGATGATTAGGGTAAGACAATCTCCTATTCTTCATAGCTAAAAACACAACTCTCCATATAACACTCAAAGGGCTCCCTTGTGGTTTTTTATACCGATAAAACCGGGTCCCACACAACAGCAAAAAGACAGCTATACCCATAGTCCCAGCAGACACCCCATACCCCACCCCCCAACCCTTTTTATCTTGTAAATAAACCATTACAGTCACTGCAAAAAGAGATCCAACACTGATACAGAAATAAAACCTGTTGAAAAAGTAAACCATTTTCTTTTCATCTTCAGGTGTTGACTTGTCAAACTGGTCAGACCCAAACCCTGAGACATTTGACTTTATCCCACCACCACCCAGTGCCACCGTGTAAAGTGCTATGTAGAGCATCGCCAGTTGACTTCCGGTGGCTTCTATGCATTTCCACCCGCCTGAGGTCTCACATGATGGCGGCTTCAGGCGGTGGATGGTGGTTGCTAGTGTTAGTAACACCATACCCTGGTTCAAAATTCAAATTCAATTCAACATAGGGGGTGTTTGTTAAAATTTTTAGTTAATGATGTTAATGGAATGTAAGGGTAAAATGGTCATTTGGAAACTTACGAGAGCAGAAATAGATGAAAAGATAAGGATGGCTAAGAAACGGCCGATTTTAGCATCTGCTATGAATCCTCCAAAAAGGGCAAGCAGATTGAGAGTGCCCATGAAGTTTGAGACAATATTTGCAGATTTTGATGAAGAAAGATGCAAAGATCCATGGAGATATGTTACTAAATTCATTGATATCCCTATCACACAGATTCTCTCTGAGAGTTCAGTGCCTAAAATCAATCCAGCTGCAACCCATCCACCTGTTTTGGACATGTCAGCAGGATTCCCTTTGAAATCTACACATTCTTCTTCTTTCTCATTCTCATTCGTAGAAGTAGAACAAACCTGCTAAAATGGTAAATTTAAACATGAATTAGTAGTAGTATCAACTATCAAGTAAGAATATGATAAGTGAAGACTTACCATTTTTGGAATGTGTGTGTGAAATTGAGAGGGAGGAAGATATGAAATTATGAGGTGATGGTTTCACAATTTCACTCTAATTTATAGAAATTAAGACCATCTTTTTCGACAAGTATCTTTTATTGAATTATTGACATAACTAGTTTATAACCCGTGAGAACCACGGTTATAAAATTAATTAAATTTTCATATCAAAAAATCAAAATTATTAATTGATATTTTTAATAAATTATTACTTAAGAGATATTTTTTTAGTTATATAAAATTATAATCGTTGATTTAAATAAATACGTGAAGTTATATCATCTTATAATATGTATTAATTTTATTTTATTTTTCAATCTAATGTCATTAATATAATATAATTAGAGTGAGAAAATTAAAATTTGAAATTTAAAATGAAGAATCAATTATTAATTTAATATAGTTAGAATGAGAAAATTTAAAATTTGAAATTTGAAATGCATAATCAATTATTAATTTAATGTAATTAGAGTGGAAATTTAAATTTGAAATGGATAATTAATAAGTTGACAAGTGGCATGATAAATGATATATAACATTAATGAGGAGTTCTAATTATATGACACTTGTCAATATGAGATTAAATTTATTCTTTTATTAGAATTGGAAGATGTGTGCTTTGATCTATTGATATCATGCGAGGGGTATTTTTGTCTCTTAAGCATCTAGGTGTTGTGTGGTTAGAGAAGTTGGAAGTAGGTTGTTATACTGAACATTTGGGTATTGATATCATGTGAAGGGTATTTGTGTCTCTTTACCTTGTATGTGAGAATGCATGAGATTGTCACTGGAATTTACACAAAATATTATTTTACAGATTAGTGTAATAGCACGAGGTGTTGATAAATGACATATATACCCTTGGTCGATAGAAATTAAATTAGAAGATAGTTTTGTAATAGATAATTAGGGTTTAAGGTTGTTTCTCGTTTACAAACTACCTTTTTTTTTTCAAACAATATAAAACGGACTTCTAATATCAGAATGTGAAGTAATAGTATTTTGTAATATATGATTACAAGTTACAACTAGTTTAGTAAAAATGAAATGTATATAATGATGTATGTATATGCAAACTTATTTTTGAAAAGGTAGATATTGCAACTTGTAAGTGATACGTGTTAAAATTGTTATATTTCATTATTGGTTTAACCTTCTAATATAAATCATAAGGCAAATAGAACAAATGCGGCATATGCGTATTAGAACAAAATATGAGAAGGCATGTTCAAGTATATGTAAATGCATAATGCACTGTCATCTAATTAAATAACTAATGTATTTTTTGTTTTATTGTTTTGGTTTAGTTTGAATACAAAACGCAAACACTCCACTTTGAGCAAGTTTGTAACCCAAGTTTATTTTATGACAATTAATACATATATCTTAATTTAGTTTGTAAGATTTTTCTTTTATTTATATTTCATTATATCAAATGTCACCAAGCAACTATCGGAGGTTTGGATGTGTTTTCTTAATGTGAAATAAGAATAGGATACCCACGGGGAACAAATTGATAAAAGATAATTATGTCATCTTACATTTATTTTTATAAAAGATGTTTTGTCACAACAATTTCGTACATTCTTCTTTCTCATTATATTAAAATTCATTTTCTTTGAAAGATATCCTATCTCGGATTTTCCTAACAGTTCATGTTACATGGTTTCCACTTTCCACTTTCATCCCAAACTCAATTCCTTATTCAGTTTAAGGTTCGTCTTTGAAACTTTAGGATGAAAAAAACATGTTCTTTTAAATTAGGATAAATTAGGAGATAAAGAAGCAAATGGGTGCTAGATTATATAATGAAAAGAGGAAATGTTATATATATATATATATATATATATATATATATATATATATATATATATATATATATATATATATATATATATATATATATATATAGGGTTAGGTTCATGTGAGACAAGGGGATCAAATCTTGACCACTCATCTTGAATAATCTAAGGCTATAATTAAATCAGATTACACCACAAGGAAGTACAAGGAGGCGGTGATATTTTTGCAATTAAATGGAACTTCAGGATTAGAATAAGGACGCAGAGGGGCAGTAAGGGGATTTTACTGTCTATTTCATCCATGTCGCAAAAAACACTCCGTATTCTTTCAAATCTTCTTCATTCTGATTCATAAAACCCTAATCTCGATACAAACAATGAAACCTGTTTGATTCAATCTCGATCATCAACATCTTTTGTTTCCTTCAGATTTAGATTTGAACGCTCTGATTTTATCAACCTTTCATTCTGATTTTGATTCTGAAATCGCTCGAGCATCGATTGATCCTGCATCAAAAGCATTCCAAATTTCTTATTCCAACAAATGGATACAAAATCGGATTCAAATTAATTCATTCCAGGTAACGTATAATAGTATAATTTATCTGCATCATGATTCAAACATTTCTTTGTTTTTCTCATGTATAAAACCCTCCACCTCGATGAACACTAAAAATCCTTTTTTTCCTGATCTACAGTTCGATTGAAGAACTGTTAAATCGAGATTAAGTTTTTATTTTAACAATTAGATTCCTCTTATGCTTAAACATTATGATTACTCCCATTCTGATTACAGGAGAGATTTGCAATTGAAGAACCCTAAAAATCTTCTTTTTCACTATGATTAATATTATCAAATTTGTGATTCCGATTATGTTCCCTGATCAAGCTTTCAATCACATAGTATTACAGAATCAAAGAAATCAGATCAAGATCTCAAGAATACCTGGTTTAACATAATCAGATTCAGGTTCAACATAATCAGATTCAGGTTCTAATTGTCATATAAAATCTCTTTTTTTTTTTACTTCGCTTCATATCTACTCCAAATAACTATTTTTTTGTGTCAAAGAAGTCAAAGTAAAAATGAATAAACCATGATATATCTTTTTATATATAACTTTCTTCACATTTGAAATTTGAATGTATAATATTCTACCGATTCTATGAATTTTTAATGAGAATGCATACTATTCTACATTTTTTAGTATCATATTCTACATATTTGCACAAGTTAAACACCTTGTAATTCTACATAAACCTTGCACTTCCATGAAGCATAGTATGCCAGATATTTTAAAATATGAATATGTGATATTCTAATTATTTTATAAATTGTAATGTGGAACGGATAGTATTCTACATATGTTAATATAATATTCTATATATTATGTATATTTTCTATGGTATGTGCAATATTCTGCATATGTTAGTATAATATTCTATATATTCTGAATATGTATTCTTGTTCTTTAACTCTTTCTCCCAATTTGTCATGTACATCACAATCATTTGCTAAACAGGTTGTGAACTGATGATTAATTTCTAAAATCTTCATTGAATTGAATGTGTGATATCATATTCTACATATTTTCACCAGTTAAAGACCGTGCACTTTTGTATAAACCTTGAACTTCCACGCAATATAGAATCCTATATATATTTCAAAATATGAATTGTTATTACGTGATAGTTTGATAAGTCATATGGTATTTCTTAATTTGATCCATATGTTACTTTGTTTGATTATTTTGATGATCGATTAAAAATATTAGTAAAATAGTGTTCGGTAACATAATATTCTAGGTATTCTTATTTGTTAAGTTAGGTGTTACTTCATAATTTGGTTTCAGGTGTTATTTTATTGATTAATCAGATGTTACTGTTTACTTTGATAAATTAGAACTAATTCATACACGAATGACTTTATTGTGTAAAGTTAATGTCTTTATGTAGCACATTCTAACATTCTATATTTTCTTTTATCATAACTTGATGTATTATTCAAAGAACAGCTCTTTATACTTTACTAAGAGAATGTATGATATTGATTATTATTATAATGAAGTATATGATTAATAATGTTAATATTATAATATTCTAGATTTTATTTTATCATAACTTAATGTTCGAAAAGGCCTTCTAGAAAGTTTTTGTAGAAAAAGAGAATATGGAAGAAATTGTTTTTAATTGTATATCGATGTTTCCAAATGAAACTAGAACATGGAATTGGCAAAACAGTTCAATGACTTATTTTTTAGTACAATTTTTTGAAGTACCAATAAGCCAGAAAGTGGATAAGCGCATGTTGGAATGGTAGAAACTCAAAATCAAGGGACAGAGGAAAGGATTGAAACCGAAGATAGTGAAATGGAGGATAATGATCAAAATGCTTAAAATCAACATATATGGATACATTTGTGAAATTAAATAGGAAACTCACTTTGGTGCATTTTTTTTGTCAAATTCTAATTTAGATGTCGAAAAGATAAATACATAATGTAATTAGATGTACACAACATTGTTCAATTTATTCTAGTATGAAAAGATGATAATATATATAGAGAGAACATTGTGCAAACTATTCCTTGAAAATATTGTTCATTGTTAAAGATTTCCTTGTGCAAACTATTCTAATTAACATATAAAATGAACTTATATTACATAAGATTCTAATGTTATATTTAATATTCTGAATATATATACCATTCTAACAGAATAATTTAATTATGTTGTCTATATTCAAGTCACAACTTAATATTCTTATGGAATAATGTTATAGGATGTTTGTATATGTAGAACATTCTGAATAAAATGTAATACTAAATGATTATATGAACATCAAATATCGAACTAGAATATAACAATATATATGTAAGAAAATTAAAATAATGCACAATTTATTTGTAAATACTAATGTAAAAGTAAACACTTAGAATATAGTGTTATCGTTTTATTCAATTACCTCAAATACATCACTTGAAACCAAACAAAAAAAATATAAGCAAATTTACAACATCCCACTACATTGAATGAGACACTCCAGGAAATTATTATTGAACCACATTCTCTACAGTTCCATTCAAGATTTACCTAAAAAGTTGGAATGATAGAAAATATGAAAGTTTTATCTAATTTCATAACTGTATGTACCACTTTACACTATGAAAGGGTTGAAAGGGGTTTGATGGGTATTAGGATACATATCTGTTGCAATAACAATGTTTAAAGTTGCACAAATGTAGAGAACAATTTCAACAAGAAAGAAATAAAGAGAGTGCAGGGAGTAAATTAAACCATCTTCATTACAAATTTTGATTCTAAAGATGAACCAAGTCCTCATCATCCATCAACTTCTTAGCCACTTTAACTCTTTATGGACCAAGCACCATTGAAACCAACATGTCAATATGCTTCTTGAAGTTCTCATCATTAATTAATGGTGGCAAGATATGGATGATATGCTTCTTCCAACATATGCACTGAACAATTGCATTGATGACAGTTGTATGTCCTTCAATCACTGACAAAAAGAAATACACCGGTGATCACTAAGTTAAGAAAAACAACTTGGAATTTGGGGTCAATATCATTAAATAGTAACAAAGTTTAAGGGTGGGAAAGGAGTGATATATCAGACTCTACATCAAACTCTTTATTCATTCAGGACTTTCATCAAACAGGTAGAGTGCGTGTATAATGTAAGATAATTGGCTCAAGAACAATAATAGTTATGTACATACCTCATTGATTTTATAGAATGAGCACAAAATAACACGAAGATGCGTTATTTTTGCTTGCTTATCTTCATTTAATATGTGTTCGAATGCACAAAAAAAGCTTGAAATTGATAATCGATGGTTGAAATCAAAAACTTGAAATGATAATAGATTTAAGATGAAGTTAAATTGAAAAAACACCTGATTTGATAGTAAACTCCAAGCATCAATCTGATGGAAATCGATAGCAGTTGATGATTGATTACTAATGTTGATGAATGGCTAAGAATCGATGATCTGAAAGCGATGAAAACTCAGGGGAATAAAACAGAAAGCTTGATCAATTGATGAAATCATGATGTAGAGTAAAAGGTATAGCTTGAAAGATCGTTAGTTATTATTGAAGATGAAGATTAGCAGAAATCAACTGAACACTTGAACTTCTACCTTGGATGAAATTGATGATCACAGAGCTACAATCGATAAAAATCTTGTAATGAATTGTTGATGTCGATAGATGAACATAAACCTCAATACCCAAATCAAAGCAAATAGAAGATTGATCAGTGTGAATCGAAGATGAAGGAATGTTGATCGATTAGTATGAATTGGTAGAAAGAATAGAAGTAGCTGGGTTTTGTGATAACGTGAAGATAATAGATCTGATGATCTAAAGTTTAACCCAGTGACTAATCTACCCCTAATTAACTAATCTTTTAGATTAATTAGTGTTAATCACATTTTGTTATGAGCCACAAGATCAGTTTTGATCAAAGGCTCAGATTTGGTCCCCATGTCTCACAAAATATAGGTGGTCTCAAATGAACCTATATATATATATATATATATATATATATATATATATATATATATATATATATATATATATAGATAAAGGTTCAAATGAGAACCATAAAAAGTTAAGAACCTAAGAACTACTAATTTTAAAATTAGTTTTATAAATTGCAAAAAGATAAAAGGGCATAATGGTCTTTTTTTTAAACCCATTCTTTTGGTTCAAATCTAATAGATCGGATTACATTTTCTTCTAAATTTCCAAAACAAAATAATATCTTCTCTCAACTTCTCTTATTCTCTCTCCACCCATCTTCAAGAACACAAACTCTGCCACCATTTTCTCCGGCCAACACTACCGCCGGCCGCCACCACCACTGTTGACTACCACCGTCGACCGCCGCCACCGTCGAAGCTATCATGTCATTTTCTTTTACTATCAAATCTACAAGCTCTGTTCCAACCAAAAACCACTCAATGTATGTGATCTCCGACAAATGTTGATTCTGGAGACTTTCCTTTGTTCTACTTACTCAAATCTGGTTAGATCTGCGCGATTCTGATGGTTTTTCTTGTCTCTGATGGTGTTCCTAGTCCAGATCTATCTAGATCTAGTTAGATCTAAGAGAATTCGACTTTTGAAAGCTCTAATCTCTCATCTCCGATGTTGGTTATGTGATTTTGAGTCGTTGTCGGTGTTTCTACCGCCACCACCTCCGATGACCAACTTTATACCACCATTTTACAACAACCTGGTCTTCCTTGTCCACCATACTCATGATCTACCACCATTTTTACCTTGTCTGGCGGGTTCATCTTCACTGGAGACGAACCAGAACATTATTAATTTCGATGCCTCTCATTCCAAAATCCTAGGTAGAACATCATACTCACGATTTCATCAACGAGACTCTCAGATCTGAAGTTTTTTGGTCTAGATCTACAATCTCTGATGATAGATCTACACTCTCTGGTGACATATCTACGATGTCCTTCTCTAGATCTATGATTTATATCTCCAGATCAACGATCTCCGACTAGATTAAGAGATCACATCAAAGATTGCCATCAACCACCATCACTACTGCTACCTCCCCGCTCCGGTGAACCACCACTAGCTCACAACCATCTTTTAGGTATGTCAATGTTTGTGTTGCTTGTTTTTACTTCTGTTAAACTATGAATTTAATGTTTTAATTTCTTAATTGTTTATTTGTTTGTTTTTTTTTACTTTTGTTAATCTTATGTTTACCGGGCTATTAAGTTGTGAATCCAGGTTTATTATCTTATTTGTTCAAGTGTGAATTTAGTGTTTTAAACCGATTATGTTTTGTTGTTGTTGTTGTTATGATGTGAATTGAATTTATAATGTGGGTTATTATGTTAATGTTTTTTCAAATACTATGAGTTCAACTCTTTTTAAGTTGTAAATTGTTTTGTTTTAATGTTGTAATTATTGTTTAGTTATGTTAATGTTAGTTTTAACTATTATTAATAAGAAAATATAAGTTTTTAAGCTATGAATTCATGAGTTTTTAAAGTATTAAGCTGTGAATTAGTGTATTAACTAGTCTATTAAGCTGAGAGTGTGGTTGTAAATGTATAATTTTTATGTATTAAACTGTAAATTTATTATATTAAACTGTGAATTTTATGTATTAGATAGTAAATTAGTTGTATTAAGCTGTGAATTGATTATATTAAACTATAAATCAGCTGCATTACAATGTGATTTTTTTTGGTCTTTGTAAGCTGTTGATTAACTATATTAAGCTGCAAATTAATTGTATTAAGTTGTTGTTTTTTTAGGTCCTTATAAGGTGTGAATTGTGATGTTTAAATGTTTCCACTATTGTTTAGTTTTGTTAATGTACGTTTTAACTATTATTAATAAGAAAATCTAAGTTTTAAGCTGTGAATTCATAAATTTTTATATGTTTTAAGCTGTAAATTAGTGTATAAATTTATTAAGTTGAGAATAGGACTCTAAATGTATACTTTTTATATATTAAACTGTGAATTAACTGTATTAATCTGTGAATTGACGGTATTAAACTGTAATTTTTTTAATGAATTTTGTTTTTTGCTAATGAAATATGAGATGAAAGAAAACATTATACACATATATAATTTTCTCTAACTTTGAATAAAGTATGTAAACTTTAAATTGTTAATATTATGTAAATTAAACTTCAAGAGAAACATTAGCCTCCATATCTGAATGCATATATGTAAGTCTTAAGTTGAGAATATAGTTGTGAATGAATAATTTTTGTGTATTAAATTGTGAATTTTGTTTATTACACTGTAAATTAACTATATTAAGCTATGAATTTGACTCTAATATGCTACAAAATTTTTGTGAATTTTATGTTAAAATATGAATTATTTATGTATTTGTATTCATTTTTTGTGAATGTATTTATTTTTTGTGTTAAATAAATATGTAAAATTGTATTAATTTTTATAATTATTTGTATTAAACTTTGAATGAGTAAATTAATATGTTTATTAAACTGTGAATACATAATTTAAGATGCAAACACATGATTTTATCTATACATATATGATTTGGAAGGACGGTTACGACGATAGAACAAGTGGTTAATGGCAGCATGTGGTTGTTGGTAATGGTAGAGTTTATGTTTGACTTCTCTCAATATGTGAATTAATATATAATGGATTTTATTAAGTTGTGAATTTTGTGTATAAAACTATGAATGGACTGTATTAAGTTGTGTATTTTATATAAAATTTGTGTTTGAATATAAATGAATGTCTGAATGAAAATACTAGGCTGGAAAAATTATAATTTTGCCTTTTTCATACAAAAAAATCAGGTTTTAACATATTTAATAAGTATTTACAATACAAAGTTAATAAATATTTGTGAAATGAGGGTTCTTAGAGTTCTTAACCTTTTTTGGTTCTCATTTGAACCACTCCCTATATATATATATATATATATATATATATATATATATATATATATATATATATATATATATATATATATATAGGTTCAAATGTGGATTGACATCTATTGTGTGGACGTGTAAATATGCTATTCTGTGATAATTACAAAGAAAATATGTTGTTTGATAATATGAATACGTTCAATATTATATAATTATTTTAATTATTAAGCATTTTCACTAATTAAATCGTCTATAAGGTTATTATACATTTTTTTTATTATTCTCATTCTGTCAAATGTTATCAGGATGTTTATTGAGTCGTATTCTGTAAGAATTAAAATAAATAAAAAACGATGAATGAGAACAAAAATGAATTAGACTTGGTGAGAATCTATTAAAATAACAATAGTTCTATGCGATTGAATGTATTCACATTACTAAACAACATATTCTCTTAATAATTTTCATAAAATAGCATTATGCACACGTCCACACAATAGTTGTCCATCCACATTATAACCTAGCTATATATTTATATATATATATATATATATATATATATATATATATATATATATATATAGAGAGAGAGAGAGAGAGAGAGAAACAGGATTGGGTGACGGCTCTTTTTAAAGTGAGGACTTTTTAAAAAAATTGACAAAAAAATCTAAAAAAAATACAAATCATAAAATCGAACATAGATCTATGTCCGGGAGAAAAAAATTGGAAAAAAAATCGAATAATTAAAATTAAATCATGGATTATAATGATGCAAAATTAAAATTTAAAATTGAATCACTGATCAATTTTAATTATGCAAAAAAAAATCAATTTTTTTCTCCCGAACATAGATCTATGCTCGATTTTATGATCTGTATTTTTTTAGATTTTTTTTTCAATTTTTTTAAGGTGTCTTCACGAGTCCCCACTTTAAAATGAGTTCTCACAGGAATCGGACCCTATATATATATATATATATATATATATATATATATATATGTGTGTGTGTGTGTGTGTGTGTGTGTGTGTGTGTGTGTGAGAGAGAGAGAGAGAGAAGTAACATGAAAAATAAATAAATAAAAATCAAATTAAAATGGTAAAAGATAAATATTTATTTTGAACCAAAATTTTTTGAACTTTGAAAACAATCAAGTTATGATAAACATTAGGAGATAAAAGAAGCAAATTGGTAAAATATTAGAGAAAATGACGTAGAATAGTAACGAACTATCATTTTTGTTTATATTTATTTATTTTTTATACATTATTTACCATTGAACTTGTTTTTGTCTTTACAAAATACCATTATGACCAGCTATTATAGGTTAATCCGGTCAAGATGAATTTTTGAAACATCCCAAAAACACAGTCTAAAAATTTCGTTTAATTTAATAATAAAAATCATAGTCGATAAACCTCATATAAAAATCATAAGAAATGTATCTCAAAATATTATAACAACTATCAAGTATATCAAAGTATAAACATCCAAGGCTGAACAAATGGTGTGTACACTGCAATCTTCACGAGCTCCTCTTTTGAAAATTGAGTACCTGAAACCAAAACTGAAAACTGTAAGCACGAAGCTTAGTGAGTCTCCCCAAACTACCACATACCATACAATAACATATAAAGCACATACTGGGCCTTGCCCACTGCATCAGACCGAAGTCCGCAACTAACCAGGGCCTTGCCCTCTACATCAGACCGAAGTCTGGAAACTGCATCGGACCGAAGTCCGGAACTGACTGCATCAGACCGAAGTCCGGAACTGACTTAACATAACATAGCATAAACATATCAACTAGCATAAACACATATACTGCATATTGCATCGGACCAGGGTCCGGAACACATAATACAAAACATGCTTGAATCACAAAGACATCAAGCAATCTAACTACTGCATCAGACCGAGGTCCAGAACTACTGCTAACTAAACGGGCTGGCATTGTGGCCATAGATCCGTTCCTACTGGAAGGAAACTCACATCACACTGCTGAAGTCTCGATGACTCAATCCCACATTGCTGAAGTCCCGCAGACTCGACCCCAGCTACTAGATGACAGATTCCCGATCTGTCAACATCAAAATAACACCCAATTAATAATTGGGTTCCACTACATAACTATAATTACATACTTTGGATAATTACTACATTACCCTAAGCTTGGCTTACCCAAGCCCAAGGTCCAATCCATAGGCCCAAAGTCAACTAAGGATCAAAACCCAACATATGACCCAATTTTCCAAATTGGGCCCAAACCTCTACATGGGCTTCCCTTGAGGCCCAATTGTCCAGTCCAGTCCAACATGCCTCATTCTAAGCGCCCAAGTGAAACTAGGGTTTCACATAAAATGACAATTAGGGTTAAGTGTTTCTAACTTAACCCATTAAAGGCTTAACCCACCAAGGACTTAATCGATTAAGTCCATTATTGCTTAGATTAATTTCTACCAATGATTATTATTAAATAATTCTCATGTGCATGTCCCGATAACTTCTCAAAATTAGGGTTTTCTCACTTAGCCCATTAAGGACTTAATCCATGAATTCCTTTACCCTACTAGATAAATGGCATGGAATAATTTGGGTTTAGTTCACAATCCAATCCCAATGGCCCACAAGTGGGCCCAATAAGTCTAAGACCCACTACTCATAATTAGGGTTTTCCATCCAAACATGGCCCAATAGGCCCAAAATAACTCTTTAAGCCAATTAAGGTTTTGCTAGGGCAATTAGGGTTTGCTAGTGGGGCACCACCCACTACCACCTCGAGTAGTGGTGGTCAACGGTGACACACGGCAGCGGCCACCACATTACTGTGGTGGTTATTATTTTCATTATTCATTGCTAATTATAGATACAATGCTTGAACCCAAAAGTACACACACACTGACGAACATAATACACACAGCCACCCTAGTGGTGGCCGGTGGTGGAGGGTGGCAGTGGCTTTATCCGGCCAAACAACCACCTACAACCTTATGAAAACCAACACAGCAGGTCTACTAAGATACTGTAACAGCCCAAAATCTCAAGTATTGTTTAATTGCATTTTGGGGTGTTTTAAAGGGGAGACTCGGCGAGTTGGAGCCAGACTCGCCGAGTAGGGTCGCAGCTTTGGTCGCGGGTTCGCGACTGGACTCGACGAGTCCAGGTATGGACTCGGCGAGTCGACGCTGTTCAGTGGAAAACCCTAGCCGTTCAGTTTGGGACGTATATAAGGGATCTTATGCCGTCATTGTTTGTCTTTTGGCCGATTGAGGAGAACCCTAAACGACTGTGGCCTCTAGAGCAAGCTGGAAGGCCATTATTGACTTTGAAGGAATTGTGGTGCAAGAAGAGGAAGGATTTTGGCCAAAGGAAGATCAAGGGGATCGAGTTCTGAGGTTTGGGGACACAGAGAGTACGTTTTCAGGTTATGTTTCGGATCATTCCTGTTATTTTGATGTGTACACGAATTTAGGGTTTATGAAACCCATTTGGAGATTAGATGGATTGTTGTGTCGTTATCCAATGTTTATAACCTTGTATTAGGACCCTTAGAGGTCCAGAAGGTCCCATGTTTGTATATTCGGGAATATATGTATCTCAGGAAGCAGTTCGATCGACTGCATGGCGTGGACTCGCCGAGTCGGATGATCAGACTCGGCGAGTAGCTTGAAGGTTCACTGGGACTCGCCGAGTTTGTTCTTCAGACTCGGCGAGTAGAGTCGGGGTGGCCCCGCGATTCTTCCACGAGGACCTCGTCGAGTCAAGAGGGATACTCGACGAGTAGAAAGGGAACGTTCAGGAATTGGTGAGGACGACTAGACTCGCCGAGTCGCCAGGGTACTCGCCGAGTCCAGTTGAGATGGCCGTTGACCAGAGTTGACCTGTGTGTGATTTCTTAGGGTCAGTTAACGTGGAAGATAGAAGTGTTAATAAGAGATATATGATGTTACAGGGAGCTTGTAGCTCGGAGGATCAAGTGCAAGGGACTTCAGGAGTTGCTATCTCCCAGCGTCCGCGAGGTGAGTCTTCTCACTATACTGTACCCGGAAGGGTTTGATTGTGTGACCGGAAGGTCGAACATGTTATGCGTTATGTATTCATACTGTAAATGGAAGTTAGTAGCTACGCGTGATATGCATGTTATATGGGCCGGAAGGCAAAGTATTATGTGACAGAAAGGTCAGGTATGATATGTGATATATGTGCTTATGTGTTAGAGTATGTTTCGGGCCGGAAGGCAGGTTGATATATGATATATGTGCTTTATGTGTTAGAGTAATTGTATTATGTGTTATATATGTGTATGGGCCGGAAGGCAATTATTTTATGGGCCGGAAGGCAATTATCTTATGGGCCGGAAGGCAATTATCTTATGGGCCGGAAGGCAATTATCTTATGGGCCGGAAGGCAAATATTTTATGGGCCGGAAGGCGATTATCTCATGGGCCGGAAGGCATTGTGCAGTGGACCGGAAGGTCAGGGCCTGGAAAGGCGTACGTGCGTAAGGTGTATATTGGGGAACTCACTAAGCTTCGTGCTTACGTTGTTTATGTTATGTTGTTTCAGGTTCTCACAGTAACGCGGGATGGCAACGGTTCGATTGTACACACCGAAGAGAGAGTTGTGTTTTGGAGGATCCTGGTTTTCTATTTAACTGAAAATGAAACTACGTTTTGTAATTCTAATATGAACGAGGTTTTAAACAAGTGTATTAATATTAAATTGATTACTTAAACAAAATTTTTGTCTTGAAAATCACGGTGTTACAGATACACACCCAAACACAAACTCGTAGCAGCAACTGGTGGTGTCAATATCTGCCAGAAGGCGGCAGAAGGAGGCTTATACGGCAGTAGGAAGGTAATGGCCACCATGTAGCTGCCATGGTGGTTCCCACACTTTTCCAGCCAACAGCAAGCAGGCACGCACACATGGAGACGAGCTAAGCAAGGGAAAGCGCCCTAATCACAGCTACCCCTGCGGTGGCTCATGGCGGTCAGAAGAAAAGAAGCGATGGAACAGCCTCCTCGTGGTTGAACAGGCAATGGCGGCTAGCTGCACTCACGACGACAGATGGCGAGCAGCAGCAGCGAGATTAGCATCCACAGAGGCGGCGCCAATGACCGGGAAAGAGTGTCAGCTGCAACAGGAAAACGTCCAACGACAGGGGTGGTCTTCAACGAGAATGACAACAGCGCCTCCATGGTGCTTATACGACTGGCTACCGTGGTTCTTCCCCCTCTATACGCTACGTCCGGCGATTTGGCTTCACCGGTTTCCGTCTTCACGGCGGCTAGGAGATTGCGACGGCTAGAAGAGAGGTGAGGCGAGGGTGGCTGCTGGAGGATCTCCGATGATGGCGGCTGCCTTCATGGGCTAGGGTTAGAGTCACCGGGTGAAGGGTCTTTTATACCCTGATCCCATAAATAAGTTTCCCATATTGGCAGATTCGATCCCTCCTTCTTCTTTTCTTTCAAATAAGCTCATATTTTACACTTTTAACCCTGTCTTCAGAAATATTTACAACTGAATCGAAAACTTACCTTTTAAGCCTTGAGCCCATAAATTTCTTTCATAATAGGTCCCTAAATCACCAATAAACCCTTAAGCCTTCAAATCTCTTCAATTTAAGTCCCGAACGTACTTTTAACCCTCGACTTTCAAAATTCTTCACAACTTAGTCTGGGACTTACATTTATTAATTTATTTAAATAAACGGTGCGTTACAATTTCCCCCCGAATATATAAATTTTCTAGAGAATATATGAATATGCAGATGAAGCCATAAACACTGTGAATAATTTAAACACATTTTTCATGTCTGCTAAAATTTGAACTTCATTCCAGCATTAGATCGAGCTGAAAAAGATAACATGGCTACATGAAAAACATACAAGAAATCGGTGGGGTTCTAAGATCAAATATGAAAAATCAAACACTAATATGAACAGCTTAGAAACCCTAAAATTAAATATGGAAATCTTTGGGTTCTTGGTTCGTTCTTGTTCTTTGAACGATCTCAGAAATCCTAGAAAATCAAAAATTGAACCCTTAAATTTGAAAGATTCAAGAAATCCTAGGTTCGTGTTCATGGAATGTAACCTAAAATCAAAAACCTAGGTTCATGTTCTTATTCTTAGAACAATTTCAAAAACCCTAGAAATCAATAATCAAAGCTAATGAACAACATGAACTCAAAGTTGCCCTAGAAATCGAAAATCGAAGTTGATGAACAACCTGAACTCAAAGAGCCAAGAACTCACTGGAGAAGGTGACTTAAGTGTCGTCGGAGATGCCAAAGCCGCAGGAAACTTTTTACAACATGGCGTAATGATATTTTGTAAACATCAAAAACAAGTTCAGTACTTGTACAAAATGTACAAAAAATGACTAACAAAAACAATAGTTTCTTACATTTACGAGTCATTTTCCTAAAATATTCTATGAGAGACATAGGAATATATTTGTCAAGCAATATGTGATAAATATATAAAAATAGAATTAATATTTTAAAAAATAAATATTTATTTGAAATACATGGTTTCAGTGACTCCTTTATAAAAGACATTTAAAAAGTTGATAAAATGGAAAACCTCATCATGTAAACGATCAACATCAACCCGTTTTATGTCCACATAAAATATTTATCACATAACACTAACAATAGTTTACACGTGTCAGAGTTTGAACATTAGACTTCCTATGTGGATATATAAATATATGTTATATGTTAGAAATAAAATTAGAACCACAAACAATGTGGAACTTATTATAACAATATGCTGTAATAAGTGTGATTACATCAACACATTTTTTGTTTGAAAAAATCCCATTAATTAAGAGTCGATTTGACATACATTTAATTAAGAGTGGAAAACCTCCTTGTGCGTCAAATTCAACTTTCAATTTGTGACGATTTAGGGGGTATTTGGATATGGAAAAAATAGGCTGCTTATTGCTTATTGCTTAATCCCACCGCAATAAGCAAATTTAAGTGTTTGGATATTAGTCTTTAAAAATCAGCTTATTGTGGTAGGAATAAGCAAAATAAGCTGATTTTAATAAGCAAGGGGGGATGCTTATTGCTTATTGCTTATTGGTCATTTTACTCATATGAGCTGTTTTATTTTGCCAAACACTTAACTGCTTATTGCTTATTGCTTATTCCCACCGCAATAAGCTAATCCAAACACATTATAAAAAAAAGTTTATTCTCACCACAATAAGCAAATAAACAATAAGCTAATAAGCTAAAAACTATTTATCCAAACACCCCCGTATACTATCGACAATCACCGAGAATGATGATATCATTAGCCAACTCTAGTGCTTTTTTGTGACAACCTGAAATTTCAAATTGTATGAACCTCATCTATTCAATAGAAGCTAGTTCAGTTTCTATGATTTTCAAGCTTTTCCGAACAAGTTTGTGTACATTAGGGTTAATGTTTAGATGATATCAGGAGAGTGGATACTCCTGGTTTTGTGAAACTTAGGCATTTCAAGTTTCATACTGTTACAGTCCAACATCAGGAATAAAAACATTTTCTGTCAAAATATTCCAGGACTATAAATAGTTTTCTGAACTAAATTGATTCATTATTTACAATTCCAAATAGAGAAAAGCCATATTCTCTCTGACAGATCTTCGGGTTTTCATCCCAGATTGTGAGTCTACTTTTCTATATGTGTTTCAATACTTGTTTAATGCATATTAGCAACAATAGCATGTTTAGATTACAAGATCCGGGAGTTTACCGCCCAAGATCGTTCTTGGGGAGTAAACTCCAAAATGGAACATTATGGCTTCCTAGTCCCGATACCTTGTTAGACAACTTGTTTAGGAGATAGGGTATGATCTTTATAGGCCAAAAAGCATCCAAGAAACACAAGTTCTAGGAGTTTACGGCCAAGGAACTCCCTTGGGCCGTAAACCCCTTTTTAAGGGCAATTAGTGCCCTAAAACCTTCCCCAAATGCTTAAGGACTTTATCTTCTAGTGCTTGTGCTTATTTAGAACATCAAAAGCCCATAAAAACCATAACTTTTTAGGAGTTTACGGTCAAGAACTCTCTTGGGCCGTAAACCCCATTTTGTGGGACAAAAATCATTCCAAGCTACCCTTAAGCCTTTAGACAATTTACCTTGCACCTTTGGGACTAGAATGGAGAGTAGAACACATAGAAATCACTCCTTGAAAGGAGTTTACGGCCAAGGAACATGACTTGGGCCGTAAACTCCAAGTGAAGGCACCAAAGTGTGCCTCTTGTTCCTATTAGCCTTAGATAAAATCATGGATGCCATTCTTGATGTTTAAGTGCCTCAAATCAATTTATTTCTTAGAGTTTACGGCCGTAAACTCTAAGGTGAAGGACCTTAGGCCGTAAACTCCCATGTGGAGTGTTCTAAAGCCTTAAAACTACTTCATGTGTTATTCCAATAAAGCTAGGAGTGTTCTAGATGCAAGATAACACCACAAAACACCCAAAAACACCATTTGAAGAGTTCACGGCCATAAACCTATGAGTTTACGGCCGTAAACTCCAAGGTGTGGGGTTTGTTGGATGGTGAACTCCTATACAAGGCCCTTTGATGTTTCAAACCCTTTTGCCTTGTCCCGTAGCAACTTAGATGCAACCATTTGAACCTTAAACACTCATAAAAGTGTTTAAATGTTTTCTAAGTGTCTTAACTTATTTATTTAAGTTATTATATGTCTAATTAGTTATATATATGTTTATTATATGATAACTAGGCTCGTGCGTGTAAACCAGTCTCCGTTTGTCACCTAGCACGGTAGCCGACACTGCAATTCAAACGACTCACCACAAGTGAGTTCATACCCCTTGAATCAACCTTTGAAATGATTTTAAGTGTTTTAAATACTTTATGGGGGGGGGGGGATACAAGTCAAATAATTATAGTTATTGCTTCAATCACATGTGATTGCATTTAATCACATGTGATTAATAACTAGGAAAACAACGATTTTTACCACAATTCAAACTGTTTTCAACTGCTTTACTATTGAAATGTTTTACAAACTGTTTTACTATCCAAACTTACTTATAGACTGTGATTAAATCAAATGCTTCTTATACTTAAACTGTTTTATCAACTTATGCCTTCAAAATGTTTTATAGATCGACATCAAGTCGATCTTCTCTTGAAATTATATTACTGCTTCAAATGTTTTATGAAAACTTATTTATGCTTTTATATATCCAATTGCATGCCCATATATGTATAGATATATAAATAATGTTTAAAGGGCTTAGGAAGGCCATCCGCCCTATTTCCTTTTCCTCGATTTGGATGTGGTCTGGTGGGATTTCGGGTGACCATCCGAAGGTCGTTTCCATATTACTTATATATCATATATACATGTATAGACATAAAGGTACTTCCATATTCATACTCATCAGTACATCATTAGCTGGTTACCATCGGGGTAACGCAGGACAATACATATACAGATATACTAGAAACAATACATATACAGATATACTAGAAACAATACATATACAGATATACTAGAAACAATACATATACAGAAATACTAGAAACAATACATATACAGAAATACTAGAAACAATACATATACAGATATACTAGAAACAATACATATACAGATATACGAGAAACAATACATATACATGAATACTTAACAATTGTGATCCACTGTATCGGGCATGCCTTAAATGTCATGGCCCGAGTTGTAGCCAGAATTCTCTTGGAGGGAGAGCGTGAGTTTGCGTATAGATCTATACTGGATTGACTATCCTACACCTTGCTGCTAGCTACAGCCGGACCTGTAGGTCTGCGGGTGCCAAACGTCATTTCTTATTACGACCGTTCATTATGTCGTTGATTACCAGTCGATAGCATGGTGCAATTTATCACATTATGCCTTAATATAAATCCGGTTTAAGGTAATAGTATTTAGTACAGCAGTAGTCTTAATATACAAAGCTACAGTACTACAATGATTTACCCATTACATATTTTAGTGATAATCTCACTTAAGCATTAATGTACAAACTATATTTTTAACAAACGATAGTTATATTTGGGTAATCACACACTTTACAACAGACAAGTTTACAAAACAGCCTAGCCTTGGTAGAAGGTTACTTTTATAGAAAATATAGGATTTTCTGAGTGATTCAAACTTTTACAAACACTTTCAAACATTTACTTACATTTTTACAACTTATACATTGAGACAGGTTCAAACGTTTTTACAAGAAACATTGACACTAAAATACTTATGAACTCACCAGCTTAATGCTGATAAACTCTTTCAAAAAAACTTGTATTCTCAGGTCATCAGTAGACAGGTACCGAGGCCAGCTTTTGAGAAGATGGAGTGCATTCAAGACTCATCTCATATTATTTTGTGTTTCATTATTTTTGGTGTCTCTAACTGTACAGAACACACTTGTATTAAAATTATATATTTAATGCAATGGATGATTTTGTTTGCTTATTTACATTTACTGTGTTGTGATACTGTACATGACGTCCTCCGCCCCGGAACGTTTCCGCCGTTCTTGGTTTTGGGGTGTGACATTTTTTGGTTGAAATATGTATTTGAAATTCTTGTTATAACTTCGCATGAAACGAAGTTTAATAATGTATTTACAAAACTTGCATTGTTTGGCAAATGAAATAGCAAAAGGACAACTTTTTATGGCTTAGATTAAGCATACCAATCCATATTAATTCATATTTGCTTGACAACTAGGATATCTAAATTGTTATATATATATATATATATATATATATATATATATATATATATATATATAGAGAGAGAGAGAGAGAGAGATAGAGAGAGAGGTAGGTTCAAATATGGATTAAGAAATATTGTGTGGATGTAGGCATTAATATGTGTCAAGTATTATTTAATTTTAATAAATAATTAATTAAATCTTCCACCCTTTAACTTAGGCAAATTACTTTATTTAAAACCCTACTGCCTATTTCATCCACACCCACAAAATCGCCTCCCGCTTCCATCGAAGATGTCAAGATCGTCGGAGGGAAGTTCTCAGGTGCACTGTTCGCCATTCTGGTTGTCGTGACTAATCGAGATTGTCTCCAGGGTTCGAAGAGGTTGAAGAGACAGAAGGAAGAGAGGAGGTCGTCGTCTCCTAGGTATGCGAGGCCGAAGGGGAAATGCAGCGCAAGGTCTGCTTCGGCAATCAAATGTGAAGAGAAGGGAGAAGGCTGATCCGAGAGGGTCACGGAAAGCAGCAACAACACACAATCTGGGGAGATGCGAAGGAGGTTTGCTGCCCTCCTGACCACTGTGTGCTTCATCAATTCAGTCGACCCTATTCTCTTAGCCATCATCAATTTCTCCTAGGTGAGTTCTCGATTCCACAAAATCGGTATGTTGTTCGATCCCCAATCTAAATATGCATTTTTTAATTTTACTTTTTTGTCAATTCAATTGATCAAAGTTTTCTTCCTGCAATTCTAGATTCGTTTTACCTGTGAGTATTTTGGTTAACAGTATGCTTAATTGATCATTTCATAATTTGTTTTACATGTTATTCTATAAGATGCACTTCAAATCTTCTTCAAATGATAGTTGAAGAATGTTATTCTTCTTCAAGAATGACATTTTGAATCTCAACCAGTCAATAAAAAGTTTGTACTAAGAATGATGTATATTGAGGCAACAAGTTGTATGTATTTATATTCTTGAACTTCATTTTGTGTATGTGTTTTTTTTCAGGACCACTCGGAATGTAGCAAAGTTATTTGGAACAACAATGGTGGATGAAACAAGAATGAGAATGAAGATTCTTTGATGAATTGTATTCTTATAGAATGAAGATTGTTTTGAAGAACGACTTACTATAAAGCTTGTATTCTTATAGAATGTGGCAAAAATGCAAAAAAATGACATTGTATTTTTATAGAATGTGATAGTAAAAATTGTTTTTAGTTTATTTTTGGACCTTAGATTCTTCAATAATATTAATAACAGATGAATATTCTTTAAGAATATTGTTATTCTTCAACGCATGGTTCAAAAATTTGTTATTATTCAAAATGTTCATTCAAACAGAATATGTATTCTATTAGAATATGTATTTTAAACTCTTGGTCCACATTCATCCCTACATCCACACAATATTTACCATCCACATTATAACCTAGCCCTATATATATATATATATATATATATATATATATATATATATATATATATATATATATGTAGAGGTTCATTTGAGACCACCTATATTTTGTGAGACATGGAGACCAAATCTTAGCCTTTGATCAAAACTGATCTTGTGGCTCATAAAAAAAGTGATTAACCCTAATTAATCTAATTGAGTAGTTAATGGGGGTAGATTAGTCACTATGTTAAATTTTAGATGATTAGATCTGATTCAATGTTAGTGTTATCTTCATGTCATCAAGAAAATCACCGACTTCGATTCTTCTACCAAGATATTCGCTAGATCAACATTCATTTTTCTTCAATTCACTCCGATCAATCTTCCATCTCCTCAAATCTTCTTTTCTTTCAACCGATAATCAATTTGATTTGGACATTGATCGAACAATGCTAAATAATAGTTATTCAAGTTGCGATTTTTGTGCTTTTTGAGTTCATGTTCTTCATTTTTCTACATCTACAATTGATAATCTGAGTGATTGAGGTTTATTTTCATCTATCGACACCAATAATTCATTACAAAATTGGTATCGATTTTAGCTTTGTGATCATCGATTTCATCCAAGGTAGAGGTTCAAGTGTTCAACCAATTTCTACTTATCTTCATCTTTAACATTTGCTAACGATCTTGCAAATCGTGATTTTTACTCTACATCACGATTTCATCAATTAATCAAGGTTTGAGTTTTCTTCTATGTGTTCTCATTGCTTTCATTGTTACTTGCATATAACATGTTCAATTGTTAACCTTGTAACATGAACTGGTTGACTCATTAAGCTACTAGTCATTTCTCCAATTAATATATGTATAATTCATGATTTCAGCAATCAAACATCATATTGATTGATTGAAATCAATTATTGTTCTTGAGAAAATTCTCTTAAACTATACATGCATTCTACCTGTTTGATGAAATTCCTGAATGAATAAAGATTATGATATATCACCCCCTCATTTCCATAAATAAAGTCCTCTTTAAGAATGAGTATACTTTCAAAATATGAGTTAGTATTGGAGTAAAATAATCCAATATTGACTAATCTTAATAAATTTACCTTGGTTTTGTTAAAATATGTCATTTTCTTTTAACACAGATGGTTAGAGATGTATTTTACCACACTTTTTTTCAATATGCTCTTGTTAACCTGTAGGAAATGGGTTGCACTAAAAAAATATTATATACTATTAAATAAAGTATTGTTCTTATAAAGCTAGTGTATGTTAACAATGATTTATTTTATGATTAATTTCATAAGAATGTATATTGTTATGATTATATCCATTGGATACATACCATCAGTGATATGTTATTACATGATGTGATTATCTACTAGTGCATATTATTCTGATTAGACTAACTTAATTCTATCATTGAAATGTAATGAATATAATTTTGTAAATATTAATCCATCTGAATTTTGAATCACTTGTAAGAACATAGTATTTATTTTAATCAATGTCTATTATGAAATGTCCATTCATTTTTGTTGCAGAGAAATTTAGTTAATGAAGCTCAGCTTGAAAGGAACTTGAATGTTTCAAATTAGAAGTTGTTACAACATATGTTGAGATTAAAGAACATGCAATATCTTAGTGAAAGGTTCAGGTTAGTCATAGTCCTCCTTGTCAGTTGCATGTTAAGTAAAAGATGCATTGACTAGTTTTGCATGAAGTAGAACAGGTTCAGGTTAGTCATAATCCTTCTTGTCATGTAATTTTTTACTCTATTCATTAAAACCTGATTGAACTATAATGTTGACATTATACCATATGTTAAATATATCTTATAGTATTAACCATAACTAGAATATTACGCTACAAACTAGAACATTATCAGTAAAATTATGACTTTGTTTCAATAATAATTGACATCGTTACTGTGTTTAATGTTATACATTTTTCTTTTATCTGGTTTTCTATAGAAACCAACTCTTTAATACAATAAAATGGTTTTTTTATTTCAAACAAAAAAAGATTGAAGATGTTTTTTAGCATAATTTTGTTTAAATATATATAGCACTACATATTTTCATAATTAGAACAATACTATGTTTAGTGTTTTATGTTAAGTATTGGCGATTCAAATATTCTCCATCATGAGGAAAATCAATCGGAAACCCAAGGTAATTTTGTTACCAATATCAATTATTCTTATAGAATATTGATCATAGATTTATTAATTCCAATTATCAATATCGTGATGCTGATTAGTTTATGTTACCGCATATTTTCTTATAGAATATTGAACATACATTTATGATTAAAGTCATATGAATGCACATTATTTTTATTATATGTTAATGTGGTGGTATATTGTTTTTTGTAGTTCTAAGTGACAAGGTTGCAGCACAATATGGCTCTTGCAAACAAATCATTTGACCTGATGGTTATTTCTTTTGGATTCGAGAAGTTGAAAGGAACTTGAATGTTTGAAGCTAGACTTTTTAAACTATAAGTATTGAGATTAATGGATATGTAATAGATTTCATATGTCACAAACATAGATTTTTTTATGGTTTTTGGTGCATTGTTATCTGACTATAACTTGATAAGACTTTTTGAGATTCATATTCATCCTTTTGTCTAACCCGTTTGTCTAACAAGGTAACCAGATGATGAAGATTTATGATACTATCTTGAAATGTTGTTCTCAAATTATCAATGATTTTCTAATCATTGAGATTCTTTGCTTTAGTTTCATTGACTTTTGGCTTTTGATTTTTCCATTTATTTAGTTCATATACATAAACAAAATTAATATGAATATTCAAGATTCAACAATATTATGAAAAATATGTCTTTATAAACAACACATTAATAATTAAACTAACAACATTCTTGTAACGTTAACTCTTAATTCTATTATATTACATATTCTAAAATTATAATATGACACATAGTTTTAGAATATGACACATAATTCTAGAATATGACACATTACCTCAGTATTAATAAAGTGTTATCACAATACTTTCTAAAGAGGTTCAGAACAAATTGTTTCCAAAGAAAAGAAAAATGTATAAAATCATTTATTACATATTATTTAACAAAATGTTCGAATACATAACACAAATTGAATATCAACATTCATAGATCTTATATACTAAAATTACAACTATATTGTCATATATACTTGTTTCGTATTCTGTTGATCCGTCTTCGATCGGTTGACGATCTATCAGACGAGGTGCCGTGAACTAAGACTTTTTTTCCTTATCTATTTTTGATGGTAAACATTGTTGTACATTCTTTCCTTTAGGACAAAAACTCATTTTGCCTTAAATTTGGTAATTTCTTCATTTCCTTGTATCAAAAAATAAAACATGCTTTTGTTAAAACAATATGACTATGATATAAAGAAGAAATTTATTCTCAAACAAAAAATTATGTTCCAAACCTATTATAAAATAAAATGTAATGATACAATATTTCTAAAATCCTAAGAATTTAAAAGAATGAAAAATCATTTAACAAGCAATTTACAATTAAGGAATTGCATGTTGTTATTTCCAGGCATAATCACAATATGATAAAATACTTCACAAAAGGTTCAAAACATGTTATTTCCAGAAAAATGTTAAGTCTAAAATCATATATTACACAATAGTTAACAAAAAGGTTGAAAGCAGGTTGTTTCCAACAAAATCAGAATGTTAAAAATTAGATTACGACACACAATTTTAGAATATTTCACATAAGTTGATACTATATCGAATATTATCATAATATTACACATTACTTCATTAAAAAGGTTCAAAGAAAGTAGTTTCTAACAAAATATTAATGTCTAGAATACTTTATCCATACTTGGTTTGTTTATTAATACTGAATTTATCCGTCGAGCCTTACAATTATCTTTTCGTTAAGCCTTTGGCTATATACCTTAATCATTCCTGGTTTCTAACAAAATCAAAATGTCTAGAATATTTATACATCAATACCTATATCACAATATTTTTACGACATCATCTAATTAAACAACAAAATGTTTCGAAATTTTAGTAATAATATCATAATCTTACAAAACCAGAATACATAATGCCTAGATTTTCTAATAATACTTATCAACATGATACTATTGTGTTAAAGTTTGTACCTTTTCCTTGAAGTTGGTGCTCTAATGACATGCTAGATTTAGAAGTTAAATCCTTCTTCTTTCTTAGCTTTTTTTTTTGCTTTTAATTTCTTCACTATTTTACTTTTATCTGCATCAATAAATTATGGTTAATGTAAATAATTCCATAATATTAAGAATATAGATTCATATTAAAAGTTACAACTGCATGTCAATGAAAAATAAAACAAACTAATATACTATGTTGTTAAATCAATTAAAACCAAAGTAAAATATCTTAATACTAACGTAAATTGATTACTTATGTCAAACGTTATTAATACTCTAAGAGTAATTAGGATTATAGACCAAAATAGAATATCAGAATACTAGTGTTGTTATAAGCCTGGACATATATTGAAACTTAACATTCTATAACATCAATAATATCCAATTAGTCTTGTTCTAGATTTTGTTATAGAATATCTGATACATAATTTGATGTTATTCTTCAACAATTATATATAAATGTTTGGTTTAAACTTTTCCGGAATACTAACTCTAATTTCGAGGAATCAAAATAATAACATTAAAATTTAATGAAATGATGAATAATTAGTTAGATTATCATAACAATTTTGTTGATTTTGAGTTTTCATAAGAACTCAAAATCTTTAATTAAAACACTTTTAAGTTACATGTAGAGTTAAAATCTAAATGTAAATCTCTCAGGATTTCATATATTCTAGATGTAAATCTCTTTACAATTTCATATATTCTACATAAATATTTTATAAATATTTATAAGCATAAAAATTGAATATAAAACAAGTAATATACTATGTTGTTAAATCAATCATATCTAAAAACAAACAAACTTAACTTAATCACAAACATCAAACATTAGTAAAATTTACAACTTTACAACATACAAGAGATTCCATTAGCTACCAAATCAAAAAAAAACAATAATCAATGGATTTATAGGATTCATAATCATATAACAATGTCTAGAATACTATATCAACCCCTATTTTACTAATTTAGCACTAGATCATGTCATTAATTAACATATTAGCATCTCAAATTAAAATTACAGTTCATCAATAAACAAATTGAAGACTATTAAGAAATTAAAAAAAAAAAAGATAAAACCTAATTTATCAATTATTGAAACCTAAAATACCTACAATAGTTTTAACTTCTTCATGTTTTGGATCTTTTAATTTATCAACATCAAACATTCTCCTAATAAAGTATAAAGACTTGTTCTTTGACTAATACATAAAGTTATGATAAAAGAAAATGTAAAATATTATAATGTTCTATATATACATTAACTTTACACAATAAAGTCATTGGTGTAAGAATTAGTTTTACTTATCAAAATAGGCAGTAACATCTAGTTAATCAATAAAATAACATCTGAAATCAAATAATGAAGTAACACCTAGCTTAACAAATAAAAATACCAAGAATATTAAGTTATCAAAGACTATTTTACTAATATTTTTACTAGATCATCTAACTAATCAAACAAAGTAACATTTGAATCAAATTAAGAAGTACCATATGAATTATCAAACTAGAATACTGAGAATATAAAGTTATCCAACAATATTTCACTAAATATTTACTAGATAATCCAATTACTCAAACAAAATAACATTTAAAATCAATTTAAGAAGTAAGTTATGTCTTATCAAATTAAATTCATATAGAGATAAATTCGACGATTGTAACACATTAACTCAAAATCACACATTAAGATAAAACTGTGAAGAGATTATAGTATTATACATTACCAAGAATAACTCTAGATGCAAAATCTAAATCCAATTATCCAAAATAAGCCATTTGCTGGAATAACAAGCTTTAATTTCTTTTATTTAGGATTGGTTGATGATCCAAAACTTGATATGGTTTCAGAATCAGAATCACAAGGTTGAAAATCCAAATGAGAAGGAATCATAAATTGTGTTAAATCAAAATGCCTAGAATAGTTATGTATTAAACCTTATTTCAATGTATGTGTACTGCATTATCTAATAAATCAACAAAATAACATAAGAACTTAAATTTTACTAATCATAATACTTAGACTATTACATATTTTAAATTAGAATATGATATATAGTTTTAGAATATATGCCATTACTTCATTATTTTGACTAAAAACTATTCTATAATCAAAACACAGAATTTTATAGAATATTTTATAGATGGATACATTAACTCAAAATCATACAGAGAGACAAATTTGCCGATTATATCATAGTAACTCAAAATCACACGCGAAGATAAAACCGTGAAGAGATTAGAGTATTATATGTCACCTAGAATAACTTTCGATGCAAAATTTGAATTTGATTGTGTAGAATAAGCCATTTACTGGAATAACAAGCTTTAATTTCTTTTATTTAGGAATGGTTGATGATCTGAAACTTGATATGGTTTCAGAATCAGAATCACAAGGTTGAAAATCTGAATGATAAGGAATTAGAAATTATGTTACATCATTTTGCCTATAATATTAATGTATTAAATCTTATTTCCATGTATGTACTGCATTATCTAATTAATCAACAAAATAACATTAGAACTCAGATTGTACTAATAATAATACTTAGAATATTACATATTTTGAATCAGTATATGACATAGAATTTCAGAATATATGACATTGCTTCATTATTAATCAAGAATTATCACAATACTTCACAAAAAGGTTGAAAGAAAAGTTGTTTCAAACAAAAGAAGAATGTCTAAAATCAGATATTACACATCATTTAACAAAAAGGTTCAAATCAAGTTGTTTCCAACAAAATCATAATGTCTAAAGCCATAATATGACACATAATTTTAGAATATTTCACATTAATTCAAAGTAAAAGGTTTAAAGAAAGTAGTTTCTAACAAAATAACATCTAAAATCAACATAGGAAGCAAGAGCTCGCTTATCAAATCAAAATATGTATAATATCAAGTTAGCTAGCACATATTTACTTATCTTTCACCAGATCATCTAATTAATCAAACAAAATAACTTTTAAAATCAAATTATATTAAAATACCTGCAATCTGTAATGTGCGATTTGGTTCAATCTTCTCCCCCAAAATATGATTCAGTTGAACCATCGATAATCTATGATGAATGTGCGAATTCTGATGTTCTTCACTGCTAAAACTTGAATAAAAGGCTAGGGTTTTTCAATCCTATGGTTTTGTCGATGCTAGGGGTTTTTTGAATATTGGTCCATTCGTTTTCTTGATGATGAGTGTGATTATTAGGGGATTTGGTGGAAAAACTATTGGATGAAGATTGACGAATGATTTTGATCAAGAAGAATTTGAAGTGGGAGAAGGATATGAATGAACTCAAAGAAATTAGGGAGAAGAACGATGTGAACGCTGAATTGATCAGATCTAATCTATTGATGCTCGAGTGATTTTACAATTAAAATCAAAATGAAAGGATGATAAAACCAGAGCTTTCAAATCTGAATCTGAAAGAAACATAAGATATTGATGATTGAGATTGAATCAAACGAGTTTTAGTGTTTGTCTCGAGGGTATTTAGGGTTTTATGAATCAAAATGAAGAAGATTTAGAAGAATACCGAGTGTTTTTGCGATCCGAATGAAATAGAATTGTAACATCCAGAATTTCAGGTATTATATTTATTCATTGCATTTCAAGTTTTGTGGAAGAACTCGGCGAGTTGGTGCGTAGACTCGCCGAGTAGAGACGCGAATCATTATCCGGGTGGATGGTTGGACTCGGCGAATCGCCCCGAGGACTCGGCGAGTCCACACTGTTTAATGAAACCTTAATTCCTCGGGTTTGGGGCCTATTTAAGGGGCCTTATGGCCGTCATTTGCGGCTACCAGACCCCAGAGAGAAACCCTAAGTGAGCTAGAGCGATTGTGAGAGGAAAGGAGCCATTTCTTGATCATTTGTTAGTGTTTTTGCAAATAGAAGAGGACCAAGACAAGAGGAGGCTGAAGAGGGTGCTAATCCAGTGATTCCAGGGCTCAGAGACTTCATTTTGAGGTATTCATTCGACCCTTCTTCAGTTTATGGTGTAATTCCTAGAGTTGGGGCTTTTTAGCCCCTTTAGAGGATGGTTATATGGAGTAATTGGTCCCCTCTCGTGTTGGTGTTGTAGATCTAGACCCAAAGAGGTCCAAAGACCCTTTTCCCTTGAGCTTTATGAGTGTTAATGGGGATTATGAGCTCTGGATGTCATTTTAGAGGTCATATCTTCAAATAAGGCCTTTGAGCCTTTGCATGAGCACCAAGATGTTAGCTTTACGTGATTATAATGCTTTGGGAAGCTAGATCTACAGTTTAGAGGAGCGGATCTGACCTCAGGAGGTCAGTTCAGCTTGAGCATGGCATGAACTCGCCGAGTCAAATAGCCGACTCGGCGAGTAGGACGAGAGTTTTCCCAATAATCACACAGTTGGTGACTCACTGAGTTGGGGAAGTGACTCGGTGAGTCAGAGGGAATCTAGAGGTCAGAGTGCACGATGGTACTCGTCGAGTCAGGAGCCGGACTCGGCGAGTTGGGTCGGGACATTTCACAGATTGTGATCGGTGATGATTTGCAAAGTTGAGGTTGACTCAGTGAGTCGAATGAGGACTATGAGAGTGAAGAACACGTGTGGACTCGCCGAGTCACAGTTGTGCACTCGGCGAGTTTGGTCAAGGTTGACCGTTGACTTCGTTGACTTTTAGGGTTAGTCAATGTTTGGACCTTAGAGTCATCGGAAGGGTAGAATAGTATTTTACCCTTCCTAGAGGATGTATATATATATATAGAGAGAGATATTAGCCTAGCCCTGAGGGTTGTATTAATTAGAGTAATTATTTCATGTGATTAGGCAGGGGCTAGACCAGAGTTTACCGAGTCAGAGATTTACTGAGATATCCGAGGTGAGTCTTCTCACTATACTTTACCTTGAGTAGGTAATCAGAGTTATGTGATACAGTGTTGTATGCTATATATGTGTTATGTGTTGCACTGCATTATTCTATGTGATTTATGATGTGCATGTTACAGAGTTAGAACCGGAAGGTTCACAGAGATAGAACCTGAGGGTTCACAGAGTTTGGGTGCACGGACCCACAGAGTTATAGCCTCGAGTGGCTAATATGTGTTATATATGGTATTTTGGGGAACTCACTAAGCTTCGTGCTTAGAGTGTTATGTGTTATGTGTTTCAGGTACTAATGAGGATCGCGGGAAGGCGCTGGCCTGATCAGTACACACACGAGATTTTTATGCTATTAGATCTTGGGATTGATATATGGTATGAATTGAGATTTAAACAATGATGTTTTTATGATTAATAAATGAATGATGTTTTTATGATTAATAAATGAATTATGTTTTTATAAAATGCGAAAAATTGTTTTGAAATTTACGGTGTTACAAGAATGTAAAATTTCATTACTGCCCCTCCATGCCTTATTCTAATCCCAAAGTTCCATTTAATTACAAAAATACCACTGTCTACTTGTGGTTCCTTGTGGTTTAATATGATTAAATTCCAGCCTTTGATTATTCAAGATGAGTGGTCAAGATTTGGTCCCCTTGTCTCACAAAATACTATTGTCTTATATATATATATATATATATATATATATATATATATATATATATATATATATATATATATATATTCACCAAAACGCTAACGTGGCCGCACAATCATCACCAACCGTCGTATGTGCAGCTGCCGACAAAATCATCGTCTTTAGAGGTAATTCTTAAAATTTGTATCGTCCGATTTTAATGTTTATTTGAAAATTTTAATGTTGGTGATTTGTTGTCATCAATATTATTTAAGTGTAATGGGATTACTGTGTTGACCAAATATGATCTTGATAAATATTAAACAAGTAAGGAAGGTGTGGAGTACACACTTGTTTAAGTTTGATCAAGTTTTCAAAGTACACTGTCATTTAGGGGCGAAGCCCCTAAACGAGCGGGGGTCCGGGGGCAGCGCCCCTGGGAGCGGGGTCCAAGGGGCGGCAGCCCCTGGCGGGGTCCAAGGGGCAGAGCCCGTGGCTGGGGTCGAGCTGTCATATGACAGTTTTCAGACAAAGATCATAAATTCGGCTGGGGTCGAGGTGTCATATGACAGTTTTGAGAACTTGTCATATATAGGCTATGTTGCTATATAAAAAATGCATCAGAAAATCGTATTTTCAGATGACAGTTTTGAGAACTTGTCATATGACAGTTTTCAGACAAAGATCATAAATTCGGTTTTGGTCTCATTTTTCTGGTACAGACGAAACTATCATCAAATCATTCTAAATTCTTGTCTCTTTGAGTCTTATCCGATTAAAGAATATTGGGAGTACCACCTACATGCTTTAATCTGAAAGTGTTTTACATAATTCTCAAAATTCCAAGCCTTACTATACCCTAATTTCTAACACACTTCATATTTGACCTCAATTTCTAAGTTTTGACTTTTGATACTATGATCTCAACTTTGTTTGGTCTCTTTTCGTTGTATAAGTTTAAAGTTGGCTATTATTGGTTCTTTGATTGTTATTATTATAAATTTTGTTTTCAATAGTGGATTAAATGGGCTATAATTATAATCTTGTTTGTTGTCATTTACATCACACATGGGACCATATTGAAAGGGGTGCCGGTAATTTTCTTCTACGTTGTTTTCTCTTCCGTTTTAGTTTGAAACATGTGTTGAAATTTAGTGATTTAAAAATTTTATAATCTTAACATATTCAAAAATGGTATTTTAGAGTAATTATATAGTCTCTAATTGTAGGGCATTGAAATTTGACTGTAACTGGTTGATAAAGATATTGATTTTTTTTGGGTTTGGATTGTGTATGTGTTTGGGCCAAATAAAGCAAAGTTGTTTGGAATAACAATGGTAGATGGAAATTAAGAGACAATTTCATGAAAATTGAGATTGATCACACCAACAAAGCCAAGTATATCACGAGATACAAGCTACTAAAACGTGAAAAAGAATGAGAATGAATATTATTTCAAGAATGACTAACATTTTCAAGAATGAGATTTTATTCTTATAGAATGGATATTCTTTCAAGAATAACTTACTCTAAAGTATTTTATTCTTATATAATGTGACAAAAGCTTCATGAATGACATTGTATTCTAATAGAATTTGAGTTGTATTCTTATAGAATGTGACTTGTATTTTGCAAAATTTGTATTCTAGCATTCTCACAAAATATCATTATGTTAGAATGTCATTCTGGCAGAAGAAAAAAATCGGGGCCTCACATAACCTTTACTGAAGAGTCTTAGGTTTTATTTGTTTTTTGGAAAAAACATTTTCAGACCTCTTATTGTTGCGCGACGCAACACACGCGCAACACTTTTCATCTCGCAACTGTTTGTTTTTCAGAAGTCTTCGGATTAAAAAACCTCAACACGTGTTCTTCTTGGCGCAACACTTGTTTTGCCTTTTCCTACCTCTTCCAATATCTTCTTCTTCGTCTTTTCTTGCTAAAATATTGATTATATATTGTTGAAATCTTATTTCACTTTTTTTTCTTCGTTTTTTTGTTTATTCTTGTTGATTTTTTTATATTAAATAATAATAATTTGTTGATGAAATATCATTATTTTATAATAAAGTATCTTTATTTTTTTTGTTAAAATATCATTATTTTTTGCTGAAATATCATAAATTCTTACCGAAATGTCATTCATTATTAAATCTTCGGTATTAAAAAACTATTTTTCGGATTATAAAATCAGTTTATTCTAATTTTTTAATATTTGCAGCAGCATGCAAATGTTAAAAAAAAAAACAAACATGCTTCTTAATACAGTCTGCAGCCGGTTGGTCCACCTCTTCTACTGCAGAGGGGTTGCAGAGGTGGTCCGTAGACTTTATGACTTTTTGCTTCGAAAAAACAAACAACACCTTAAACGTTGACTACTGCTCAAGGCCTCATCAGAAATCCACCCCTTCCTCATCAGGCAAATGAGGGATACCGAAATCTTGGAGAAGTCCTGACTAAATCTCCAATAGTACCCTGCCAAACCCAAGAAACTCCTGATCTCTAAGGAAGATTTTAGAACCTCCCACTACATCACAACCTCGATCTTGGCCGGATCGACTAAAATCTCATCCTGGTTAACGAGGTTCCCCAAGAACTAGATCTCTTATAACCAAAATTCACATTTTGAGAACTTTTCATAAAGTTGTTCTCGCCTCAAAACCCCCCAGAAGCTTTCGAAGGTGCTCCCCATGCTGCTCTCTGGTCTTGGAATACACCAAGATATCATCAATAAACACAATGACAGATCGGTCGAGCATCGGCCTGCATACCTGATTTATCAAATCCATAAATACAACAGACACATTGGTGAGCCCAATTTTCTCCCACTCGAACCCCCGCCTTGCACCAAGCTTTTCTTCCTTCAATGAGATTCAAACACACCAAAACACACCCACAAAGAGTTCACAACACTCAAGGAGACACTAGGGTTTCAATATTAGGGTTAGGAGCTATGGAGGTTGGGAATGAGGCCAAAACCCGGAACTTAAAGTGTTTAAATAGGATGTAAAACCCTAAAATTTGGTTTTCCTTCTGAGTGGCCAACTCGGCGAGTTGAGGCTCCTCAACTCGTCGAGTTGCCTCGTTAAACTTTGCGGTCAAGCCAACTTCTACTCGCTGAGTTGAGGCTTCTCAACTCG